>NC_067221.1:39489430-40089430 GCF_019924925.1 Ctenopharyngodon idella | reverse complement strand
CTGGCAAGTGGTGATGCACTGATGTTTGATCATCTTAAGGCCAGTTCACACTACACTGACAGGCGGCAGCAGACACTTCGTCAGGTTTGGTCAGATCAGTGTGTTCTTACGCCTGTCAGTGTCTGTTGGTGTCTGCGCTTGTTTTCACCGATTGAATGTGCTGAAACGGTGCTTCTTGGGTCGTGGGAAGTGTCTGAGAAGTGACATACTGTAATCTGGTGATTGTCCGCGTTGGTCGGCGTCTGTCGATACAGTGTGAATTGGCCTTTCGGTGGTACCTGTGCACAAAATAACTGCCGCTTTACTTGTATGGACAGATTAGAATTCCTAATCAAAGTTCCTTAAATTCTAAATAATGTTCATGTGAAAGTGGTAAGATGTGTTTTGCAGTTACATGTAGCAAATGGCAAGAACTGAGATCACTGTATGAAAAAAACATTGAGTTTTTATCATCTGTGCTTGGTAACGGTGATAAATCAAAGCATGTTGAGGCTTCTGAGTTGCACATGCTGTGAATAATCTGTAAACAAATACTGATGCACTGCTGTGTGTGTGTGTGTGTGTGTGTGTGTGTGTGTTTGTATGTGTTGGTGTTGTTCAGTGCTGACATAAATCTATTAGGATAGCAGTGGACAGCTGGAGGGTTGAACATGCAATAGTGTGTGTGTGTGTGTGTGTGTGTACATATATATAAAGTGGAGTTCGCTAGTGGAACTTTATTTAAAAAAAAAAAAAAAAAAAAAAAATTCTGATAAGCAAGAAGATTTGATCTTTTTGTTCCAAGTAGTTCACATGCTCATTGTTACAAATTTGCTTTCACAACTGACCTAGAAATGGCTCAAAATCTGAGATTGATTTATTTATTTATTTTTCTTTCAATTAAACCAGGAAACAAAATCTAACCTTATAGCCTTATTTACTCAACCGTATACACTACTGTTTAAAGATTTTGGGCCAGTACAATTCGGTACAATTTTTATTTTATTATTTTATTTTATTATTATTATTATTTTTTTTTAAGAAGTTTATTCTGCTCATCAAGGCTGCATTTATTTTAATAAAAAAATACAGTAAAAACATTAATATTGTGAAATATTTTTATAATTTAAAATAAGTATTTTCTATGTGAATATATTTTGAAATGTAATTTATTCCTTTGATCAAAATTGAATTTTCAGTCTTCAGTGTCACGTGATCCTTCAGAAATCATTCTAATATGCTGATTTGCTGCTCAAGAAACATTTATGATTAATATCAATGTTGAAAACAGTTGTGCTGCTTCATATTTTTGTGGAAACTGAGATACATTTTTCAGGATTCTTTGATGAATAGAAATTTCAAAAGAACAGCATTTACTTGAAATAGAAATCTTTGTTACATTTTAAATATATTTACTGATTTGATCAATTTAATGTTTAAAAGTGTTAATTTCTTTAAAAAACAAAAAACAAACTACTTATTGACCCAAACTTTTGAACAGTAGTGTGGTCCATATATTCACAGTATATATACTATAAGTCTCAGCTGTAATAGCCTGATATAATTAAATGCGACAGTCCTCCTGTGTGTGTGTGTGTGTGTGTGTGTGTGTGTGCGTGCGTGCGTGCGTGTGTGTGTCTCTCTCTCTCTCTCTCTCTCTCTCTGTGTGTGTGTGTGTGTGTGTGTGTGTGTGTGGACTCTCACATGTGTAAGTGGATTAAACAGTATGTTATTTCTCTCCCTCTGAGAAAAAGCCTCCAGAGACACAAAGATGCTCTCAATCCTCTCACCACACGCCTTCAGCCCTCCTGGGAAAACACTGCCGTTAACATGGACCTGGAGGAATTTCTGAGTGGTCACATTATGGGTTAGTTCCCAGAATCCGTTTTAATCTAGGCTGACTGCTCCTTATTTCTAATGACATAATGTAGTACATAGTTTTATCTACTAAATAATTTGTTCAGTCAACATGAAAGTCAAAATGGTCCTCATTTACTTTTCCTGGTCATATCATAACCAATTCATTAATGCAGATTATTCCAAAGAAAAGAAAAAGTGTACGCTTTGTAAGCGTAATGCTCCATTTCTAGTAAGACCTTCCTGTTTGGTTGACATCACCTTATTTTCTTATTTTCATCCCATTCACCCTCATCATATAAGGACTTTTCTCAATCCAATCAATTCTAGATGGATTTAAAAAAATTTATATTTCTCATTATACAATCCTGTTTCACTCTGACATACATCACAGAAGTAAACTGGCTGTTACATATTGCTTGTAAATATCTTGAGCTTGTGTTCACTACAGACATTATTTCAGGCATTTAACCAAAAAACCATTAAAACTTCAGGACGATGGAACCAGAAGTGTTAAAGGAGACCTATAATGCCCCTTTCACAAGATGTAATATGAGTCTCTGGTGTCCCCAGAATGTGTCTGTGAAGTTTCAGCTCAAAATACCCCACAGATCATTTATTATAGCTTGTCAAATTTGCCCCTATTTGGGTGTGAGCAAAAACATGCTGTTTTTGTGTGTCCCTTTAAATGCAAATGAGCTGCTGCTCCCGGCCCCCTTTCCAGAAGAGGGCGGAGCTTTAACAGCTCGCGCTTTAGTCGCTCAACAACAACAAAGCTGGAGAATCTCACGCAGCCAAAATGAGGATTGTCAGTAACGGTGTTCAGCCTTACATTGTTCAAACCGGAGTCGACACTGATGGAGAGACTCAGGAAGAAGTTACAACTTGTAGAATGAAACTGGATGTTTCTGAATGGTTAGTGGATACATTTATGTAGTTGCTGTGGAGTTGATTCAACTCATCGACTATCATGTGCCGTCATGTTAATCTTTTGTGCAAATCCAGCGTTGAATTGACCCTCGTTTGTGAAGCAGTCCGGCGTAAAATGACGGCATGATAACACTCTACTACAACAACTCTTCCTCTTCTCTAAAGCAGCCCAACATGGCCTCACCCCCTTTGTTGTGTGTTCTCGGGGGCGGGGTTTATGTAAATTTTAGACGAGAAGAGGTAGTCCCTACCAGCCGTTTGATGTAGTCCTTAAAAAGCGATTTCTGTAAAAGAAAATATCTCCCTTTTGCATTGATCTTTGAGCGTCGTAACTTTGCAGATGTTGTTTATGCTCAAACAGCAACATTACACACTAACTAAAGTTAAAAAAGTAAAATCATAATCAAGGACCCCTTTAAAATGCTAATTTTGCGGTTTTGGCCTACAAAAATACATCATCCCTGCAGCACTCTATTGCTTAACTGCTGTATCTCTCAACTGGCCAAAGGTCAACAGGGGACAAATAACCTCTTTGTGTCATACAGAACCAATCAGAAATCTAATCCTGCTTTCCTCCGTAATTTACTCCGCATCTAAATGTATTCCTCCTGAAGAGCAGATAAATGTATAGTATCATTTCCCCAGGAAGCTTTTCTGCTTGACTGCTGCATTCATTTTTGAGATGAAAAACCGCACTGACTCTGTCAGACGCAGAGATGAATGGATCGGTGAAGAGATGTTGGGTTGTCTTGGCCGAGATTAAAAACATATATTACACAGCATCTGGTGTCTCAGAGTCTGGGCAGCAGCGCGTGGCGTCGCAGTAGAGGATCCGAGGACTGCTGTACGTTTAGATAAGCTATTGTAAATAGAGTCAGAACAGGCTGGCAGCGCGATTGCACTATTACTGGCAGAATCCAAGAGTCTGATATTCGCGGAGCTTATCGGCTGCAGGGCACGCGTGTCTGTATGGTTAATGAATGTCTTCCCATACTGCCTCTTGCCCTATCAGTGCAGACCAGGGCATGAATGAGGGAATGAATGGGAGAGCAATCAAAAAAGTGTCTCAGATCCTATGTGGCTTATATTTTTTCTTCCTTTCTGTTGTATGCTTTTTCTCACTTTCATAATACTGCTTGCACTTGAAATGTATTGCAATAGGCCCAGGGAGAGAGTCCACACACCAGGCTGGAGAAGTGTTTCTTTGTGCTCACTATGTGTGTGCGCATACTAAATGTGTGCATAGACGTGTGCTGTCTTTGTGGGACCTAATTTTTGAATTTCTATTGTTCTATTAGTATTCTATTTTTTATATTCTATTTCATTATTCTATTATTTTTTTCATTTTACTATTAATTTAATTATTTCATTTATTTATTTTTATTACATTATTGTATTACTCTGCATTTCCTTCAGCCTGAGGCTTATTCATTTCACTTTTGAAGTGAAAGGGCCTTTAAATTTGCCAAAAATAGAACTTTTTTTTTTTGTTATTAAAAAACAAACAAGCAAGCCCAGCCCAGGTGAGAAAAGGTCATGCAAAAGTAATGCATAAACACAATTAGTTACTTTTTTAGGGAGTAACGCAATGCATTGTAATGTAATGCATTACTTTTAAAAGTAACTTTCCCCAAAATTGTATATGAAAAATAATACAATAAATAATAATAGAAATAATAGAATAAATGTAAATACATAAATAAATATTACAATAAAATTTATTCTATTATTTTTATTTCATTTTATTTATTTTTATTAATTCATTTCATATACATACACATATATGAAACCTTGTAACCTTGTATGTTCTGTAAGTCATTTTTGATAAAAGCATTTGCCAAATGCATGAATATAAATATGTAAATGTAGTATTTTTGCTGTAGGCTGAGCCAAAATCTCATATCACGACATGAGTAATCTTATATAACAATATATTCTGAATGTGACAAATGAACCGGAAATTATATCAACCATGATTTTTGACATCTTTCTTGACTCATTACAGTATATGATCAGACTTCCAAATGTTATATTTGCATACAAAATTATATTTAAAATGCAAAATGACTATATTAATTTCCCAGATGATAAATGGACACCACTCACTATATTGAGGCAACATTTATTGTTACATATTGCATAGTATGTTTCACATACTAATTTTAACAAACTAAAATGCAGTATGCACTAAACCGCATGCAAGTATTCCTATCCCAACATAGTCAATGTAGTTGCAGGTTTATGTGAGTATATACGCTTGATATTATACACTGCTGTAGAATGTGTCCCTCTCTATCCACTATATTCCCAATGTCTCTGCAAGCACAATGTCTCTTCGTTTGTGTGTGTGTGTGTGTGTGTGTCCAGAGCTTCAGCATGGACTCTCTACTTCTGTTTTCGAGGCAAAGTGCTCTTGACTCATGTATAATTCAGGCCTGTTCACTTCAGTGTTCTTACAGTGACCTGCTCCCTCTGACACTTTCCTCATTTCCCATTTTTTTCATTTCACAATCCTTTTCTTCTTCCATTCTACTCTGCATGCCATCTAATAGGGGAGGCAAATACTCAGGCTATGTTTGGAATGAGATACTAGTATACTGCTCATTGTATACTACGTACATACTATACACTATGTCCTTATAGTATGCACTATGTTCTCAACTGTCTAGTGTATGAAGGTTATTTTGTCATTCAGCATTGGAGTCTGATAGCCCCTCCCCTTTGGCTACGTAAGGAAGCTGCGATAATTGAAAGTGTCCATTCTTTTCAGTTAATTATGTGCATCATCTTTTGAAGTGGAGTTTTCAGTGTGTACACACTACTCACACTATTTATACTACAAAATGGCGTAGAATAGTGCATAAGTAGGCAAAACTGGAAATCGAATTGGGATGCACCTTGAGGCTATATTGAAAATCTAGGCTTTTTTATTTACACATGGAAATATTTTATACTGTACATTTTGACAAAGGTAGTATTCCATGCATACTGCAAATTTTGCATACTGTGTACTGTGCACATACATAAAAAAAAAAACATACTTAATATAGTATGCTGTTCGGCCAAAAACATTAAGAGTAACCAGTACCAGCAATCAGAAATCTGTGGTCTTATGGAGTCATGATGGGATGCAGTAGATCCAGATTTCGGTTTTCAGAGGACAGCAACCGTAATTAATCTTGCCTTGGGAATTAGCCGGATGTCAGCACAAGTCAGGCAGCAGACGCATTTTTAAAAAGGGCACATTTAATGGCTTCTTGTTTGAGACTGCTGGCAGACCCCCACCTCACACGGATCTCTGTCATCCCGAGACGCCTGACTGCCAGCCACTCTGCAGCTAAATGCTTTATTTATAAGAGTTTAGAAAGTGGCACAGTAGACACTTCGGCTATAATATGAATTGCATATAGAATATGAAACATACACCAATGAGCTAAAACATTATCACCACTTGCCTGATATGCTGTTGGTCCTCCGCGTGCTGACAAAACAGCGCCGACCCGTCGAGGCATGGACTCCACTAGACCCCTGAAGGTGTCCTGTGATATCTGTGCGACTACACAGCCCTAGCAGCCTGCGATGCACTGTGTGTTGTGACACATTCCTCCAATAACCATTATTAAAATCTTCTATTGGCTCGGACCAGATGGAATAGCCTTTGTTGCCCTCAACAATATTTGCTTCACCTGTGACTGGTCATAATGTTTTGGCTCATCAGTGTACACTGTACCATATCAATGAAAGATTG
This sequence comes from Ctenopharyngodon idella, assembly GCF_019924925.1. Taxonomy (NCBI): domain Eukaryota; kingdom Metazoa; phylum Chordata; class Actinopteri; order Cypriniformes; family Xenocyprididae; genus Ctenopharyngodon; species Ctenopharyngodon idella. Next base: position 40,082,916 of record NC_067221.1, on the reverse strand, counting down.
TGTGGTGTAGTTTGAAAATACAAGAGGTTTAAATGGAGGCACAAAAAAATCTTAAGCATAGCATGAGTAATATTACTTTGTGATAACAACATTAGATATCACAATGTAGTGTTTTTGCTGAAAATTTGTTTTATATATATATATATAATTATGTAAACTTACATTTTTTGATAACCCAGTGAACAATATATCTCTTTATTATTTTCTTTTCCTATTTGGAATTTGATGTATGCAAACTGTATGCAGATAAGATTATTCATAACAAATTGCAAATAAATCTGTAATCAGTGCATAAACAGCTCATTTGAACCTGGCAGGGAGAAAAATTACAGTAATAACTCATTGTGTGATCAGAATGCTAAATGTTATGACATTTGCATAAAAAAATGTATAAAAATTTAAAATGTATTGATTTCCGAGATGATAAATGGATGGCACTTGCTTAATTAATCATGCAACATAGTGAGGTCATGTTATGACATTGTAGCATTCCTCTATTTGAAAGATTTATTGTTACATATTTACAGTGTTTTACTACTATTATTATTCAAATATGAAGCTGTTTTTGCACAAAATCTAGGTTTATAAATGTAATTTGCTATGAATGATATTATCTGTTGGTTTGCATCCATCAAATGTGGGAAAAAAAAACAACAGTAAAACATTATGAATAATATTATATGAGCCACGCTTGAAGCCAAGCATGACAATTCTCTCATTATTTATTACACCCTCATGAATTACACTTTATTTCGATAGTCCACTTTAGACACTCTACTAACTATAAATAACTTTGCCACTACATGTCAGCTAACTCTCATTAATTTGCAACTACATGTCAACTACCTCTCATTAGAGTATTAATAGACTGTTAGGTTAGGGTTCGTAGAATAAGTTGACATGTATTTGCAGTTACTTATAGTCAGTAGAATGTCTGTTGGGGAGCATCAAAATAAAGTGTTAGCAGATATTAAGCAGACAGTCTACTAATACTCTAATGACTGCTAGTTGACATGTAGTTGCAAAGTTTTTACTCTTATTGTGCTTTCAGATTGGCATAGGTGATGTGAAGTGCAGTTACGTGCTGTTCATGTTCTGTGTTTGTCTTTCTCTCTCTGCAGAATGACACGTGGAGTGAGCTGTACTCGTTTGCTGTGTTTAAAGCAATGAGTCACATGTTGTGTATTGGTTACGGTCGTCAAGCTCCGGAAAGTCTCTCTGATATCTGGCTGACGATGCTCAGCATGATTGTTGGTGCCACCTGCTATGCTGTCTTCATCGGACATGCAACGGCCCTCATCCAATCACTGGACTCCTCACGACGCCAGTACCAGGAAAAGGTAAAGCAACTGTGCATGAGGTGTTAAATAATGCAGTAGAAACTATTGACTAAAGCTACACTAGGTGACTTTTAGCCCTCTAGCAGTGCATAAAACTTATATGGCGTTTTTGTTTTGACTAGAAATGAACTGTTTTAAAATAAAGCTACAAAAATTTGGCAATGCTGACATTAGACAATTATGATTACTATTCATATCAGGTAATAATTATAACTTGGCAAGGCTATTTATAGGCAAATAGACCAAAGCAGTTTAGAGAATTGGCATTGTTACCAACATAAACATTGTTTTGTGAATTAGTCAATGCACAGCAAATGTGATGTTATGTTGATTCATGTTTTATTACAGATACTGTCACTTTCCTTTTTTGCTTACAAACTCTTTTCGGTTCGAGGTTCAGTTGCGGCTTCAAGCTACTTCAACTGCATATAGCGGTAGCCTGACCTTCTTTCCTTTATTTACGGATATGTTATGAACACGCACGGAGGAATGATGAAAGCAGTATGCATTTTCCAGGGAAATCGTCCCTACAGCTAATATAAATAATTATTATAGGCATACCATAGTGATTTAGGGTAGGGCAAAAACATGGTTTGGGATGATGTACTCATTTATTATTTAATTTTTGTTAATTTCGAACAAAAAAAGGTTACATATACTGCATTTAATTTTGCATACTTCTATGTACTATATTGTGTACTTTGCTTTTAATGGGAATATGCATCCTTTTGAGCATGTTGTAAGACAGTGTGTCAGATTTGGGAAACTAGTGTCATAAAATTGCATGTTGACACGTACTGTGACCTTTGTCACATACTGTTTGCGTTTGCATGCAAGTGGCAACGTCTTTCTAAATTCATTATTATTTAACTTATAGATTCATACAGTTAAAAAACGCTGTGCTAGCTTTGGCCTCGCAAGCCTTGCTTTGCCAAAGTCATCAGGAAAATATCACAAAAGCATTCTTCTCAATATTGCAATGGGTTGTGGGTAAGGCTTGAAAAAGCAGTTGTCAGGTTTTAATTTAGTTTTAATTTAATTTTATTTCACTTTTAGCCATCTTTATACCTAAACTTATTTTATTTCAGTTAGTTTTCAAGGCAACATTTCTATTTTCTAATTTTTTAAAATATATTTTTACTAATAATTTAAATTTTATTTTAGCCTTATTTCAGTTACTGAAAATGGTTTGCAGTGGTTTTAGTTTTAGTTAATAATAACAACAACACTGTCTGACACTTGATGCTATCCAATGCAGAAGTAATAGTTACTAGTCAAAGATTCTAGAGAAGGCTGTCTTTGAACAGCTTTCTACTTATTTAAATGGAAATGGTATTTTTTGATAAGTTCCAATGGGGATTTAGGGCTCAACACAGTACAGAGTCCGTCCTTCTCAAAGTCTCTAATGATTTGTTTTTTGCTGTCGATTCAGGAAAGTGTGCCCTTTTAGTTTTAATTGATTTGACTGCTGCATTTAACACTAAATTACATGATATACTTTTGGAGTGTTTAAGACTGTGGGCAGGGATTCAAGGAAATGCTCTTAATTGGTTTAATTCATATCTTTCTGGGAGAACATTTTCTGTGAAATTAGGAAATTTTTCATCCTCTTCTGCTCTAATGAAGTGTGGGGTTCTGCAAGGATCGATATTGGGTCCAGTCTTATTTTCTATTTACATGCTTCCATTGGCTGATAATTGTCAGAAACATAATGTAGGCTATATTGTAATCTTAATGCTGATGATACTCAGCTTTATCTCCCTATAGAAATGGGGGATAATTCGGCCTAACAGTCTCTCTTTGATTGTTTTAATGATATTAAGGAGTGGATGGCAGCCAATTTTCTCCATTCAAGTAATAGTGTTTGGCCCTCTGAGATCTTCCAAACATATAATTAATCAATTAGGCCTTTTTAAATCCATGGTACATAATCAAGCAAGGAGTTTTGGAGTTTTAAATATGCTATATAAATAAATGTGATTGACTGATTGATTGATTAGTATTTGAAGTCAGTCGTGAAACTCTCATTAGCGAAGCATCCATTCCTTGACCTCATAATGTTACTCCTCCATCCATTAAAACTCATTAAAGTCGCTATTGTTCCATCAGCCTGCGCAGCTAATGTTTGTGCAGCTGTTACGGTTTGTTTGTCACTGTTGCGTTGAGTCAGCAACTCTTCAGATGCTGTTGCGTTGATTGGATAATGACTGCTAATGCGACAGATAGTTGCCTTTCTGACTGTGTGTTTGTTTTCACTGCAGGCTCTATTAGCCGATGAGACCACAGCTACAGCATCAGCTAATGTACTACCTACCGCAGTGCTGACTTGGTTGTGGCTGTCATATTTCTGTGCATCGTGTTTGTAACAGTAGATTAGACTTGGCGTGGCTTCAGTCTTCCTGCTCGGCCAATCGTTTATCAGCTCTGTTACCATGCAGAAAGATTGTTGCAGGCAACGGAGCACTCTGATTGGTCGCTTTGAAAATGAGGGATTGCCTCCTGCTCTGTTTAACCAGTAATTTGAGGTGTGTATCCTCAAGTGGAGGACAGACGCTGGAGACTCGTTGCGTATACGATGTATATGCGTGCGCACAATATTACAGTGTCTCTCTGGGCAAACTAAAATTGATGAGGCAGCAGATTAGTGTCCTGCCAATGTCCTCGTGAAGTTGATGTAGGTGTGTGCGGCTCACTGTGATTCTGTCCTTGAAAGTGCCGTAATGAACTGATGAGAACGAGGGAGGGAGGAAAATAGAAATACAGACAGAGAGAAATAGGGGGTTGGGAATAGACCGAGGGGTCAGGGACGAGTGACCTGCTTCTCTGCACTGTGTGCTGCTCTCAGTTTGGAAAATTCTCCTCTTGAAGCACCTCTTCAGTTTTAAAGGGACAGTTCATATAACAATGTTGCATTTTTACTCTTGTGTTTTTTTTTTTTTTTTTTTTTTTTGTCTTGCTCTGAGCAAAGCAAAGGTGCTAAATATACACTGCTGCATTTATTTGATCAAAATACAGTAAAAACAGTAATATTGTGAAATATTATTACAATTTAGAATAACTGTTTTCTATTTGAATATATTTTAAAATGTAATTTATTCCTGTGATCAAAGCTGAATTTTCAGCATCATTACTCCAGTCTTCAGTGTCACATGATCCTTCAGAAAGAACAGCATTTATTTGAAATAGAAATATTTTGTAAATGTATTTACTGTCACTTTCAATCAATTTAATACATCCTTACAGAATAAAAGTATTAATTTCTTAAAAAAAAAAAAAAATCTTACTGACCCCAAACCTTTGAACAGTGTATATTCTATCATTATCTGCTCATCCTCATGTCTCAAAAAGGACCAAAATGACAAAAAAAAAACATGATTTAAAGGTCATGTTTAAAGAGGTCATATAATGCCACTTTTACAAGATGTAAAATAAGTCTCTGATGTCCCCAGAGTGTGTATGTTAGTAAGTTTTAGCTCAAAATACCCCACAGATTTTTTTTTTAACATGTTAAATTTGTCACTTTTTGAGGGTGAGTAAAAACGCTCCATTTTTGTGTATCCCTTTAAATGCAAATGAGCTGCTGCTCCCAAGAAGAGGGCGGAGTTTCAAGAGCTCATGTTATCAGCTCTGATTACCTCATGCAGACTCACTGAAAATGTCAGAAACTGTTCAGCCTTTTATGTTCAGTCGAACAATGATGGACAGACTCAAGAAGAAGTGACAACATGTAGAATGCAACAGGAAGTTTCTGAATGGTTAGTTTATGAATTTATGTAGCTGATGTGGAGTTAACTATCTTAAAGTCATTGATTAGCATATTCTGTCATGATAAATCTATAAATCGTTCCTGTGGGAACTGTTGTAAGATGCCTACCGAGCCAGAGAATATATGCTGCATGAAGATAGAACAGGTATAGTTTAGTTTAATTACAGTTATAACTTATGTTGTCATCTTGCGTTTGTGTTACATACTGTATTGCAATAACATGGCCTCACCCCCTTGTTGTGTGTTCTCGGGGGCGGGGTTTATGTAAATTTTGGGGTTTGTGATGTCACCAACCCGGGAAAAGCTTGTTGTAGTCCCTACCACCCTTTTGTTGTAGTCCTTAAAAAGCGATTTCTGTAAAAGAAAATATCTCCCTTTGCATTGAACTTTGAGCGTCGTAACTTTGCAGATGTTGTTTATGTTCAAACAGCAACATTACACACTAACTAAAGTTAAAAAAGTGAAATCATTATCAACCACCCCTTTATTTTTTTCTGTGCTACAAGACATTTTCTTACTCCAAGCTTAATGTGCAAATACAAGTCATTCATAGTTTTATTCAATATAGGTAGAAATTATATAACAGTCTAATTTAAATTAGACACTATTAAACTTTCTGTGCATTAAATGTTTTTGTTTATTAATGTTTGAACATCTTTCAATTCTGGTTCACATTTGCACCCATTCAAACTATTGACAAATTATGGTGTTGAGTGCGATGTTTAGAAAACTTGCAATGTCAGGTCACATTTATTTATATAGCACTTTATACAATACAGATTGTTTCAAAGCAGCTTCACTGTAAGAAACAAGAAAATAACAGTATTAATATTGCAAAGTTCATTAGTTATGCAGCAAACTCTATTCAACTGAAAAACAGCTCTAAAAAAGGCAATAGTGTCATTATTCAGACTGAGCACAGTTTAGTTCAGTGGCAGTTCAGTTTAGTTCAATAATGTGCAAAGTTCATCAAATTAAGTAAACATTTATGTCAAAGTACCTCATTTTTGGTTCCAGAGGAAAACGATCAAGCTGCATGACATTTACATTTAATCATTTAGCTGATTATTTTATCCAAACCAACTTACAAATAAGCAGAACAATAGAAGAAATCAAACCAAGTGAATGGGTAATAGGCGAGAGTGAATATAGGTAATAAAAACTGCATGATTTTCATTTTTAGGATGAGCAGACTGTGCCGCTCCACACTTGAAACTTGTACCTGACCTGAATCGCAGATAAAAAAAAAGATAACATTGCAGACGACGTGACTCATCAAACAGCAAAAGATTCTGCTCTCAAGCAGGAAAAATGTATGCAGACTTGCAAACTAGTGCTGTTATATGAAGTATATGAATGACTGTCGTTCCTCAGGACACCTCAAGTTCAGACTTCAGCGTCTTATGAGAATTGATCAGCGGTTGATGAAAGAGCGGCGGGTTAGTTCTCTTAGAGACACCTCCATTGATTGTCTGTCATGTCTTTGCCTCGGGCGTGTTTTGGACACAGACAGTCCTTTGAAATTTCATGCCGTGTGCTCATGGAAACGCACAACACACTCACGGTGCCGGAAAAGGAAATATGGCACATATATTTATATGGCACGTACTGTATGTTACATAGAACGATGCTGTTTGCGTCACAGCTGTGAGCTACCTCACGTTCAGCTCAGCGATGTGCCAACTGCTGTTTTTGCTCAGTGTGTGTGTGTGCATTTGTGAGCATTGCTTATTTTTATCGCTGCTATAAAAGTGTGTTGACGGGGTACTAAATCTGGAAGGCCGGGAAGCGGTCTGGATATTAAAAGAGATTGACAGAGTCGGACAGATTGGAACAGGTAGAAGAAAGACGCTGCTCTGCTATCTTGATGCAATTGAGATACAAACATGGCAATAGCTTTCTTAAAATAAGATGCTCCGATCTGATTGGCTGACTTTGTGCTGTTGTAGTGGTTTTTAGATGCGCACATCAGAAGATTAACAAGTTGCTTTGAAACTGAGGGCATCTAAAGCTCCTCTTGGATACTATTTTCATGTTTTCTAACTTAAAGAGGTCCTTGATTATGATTTCACTTTTTTAACTTTAGTTAGTGTGTAATGTTGCTGTTTGAGCATAAACAACATCTGCAAAGTTACAATGCTCAAAGTTCAATGCAAAGAGAGATATTTTCTTTTACAGAAATCACTTTTTAAGGACTACAACAAACGGCTGGTAGGAAATACAGCTAGCTTCTTCCTGGGTTAGTGACAGCACAAACCCTAAAATTTACATAAGCCCCGCCCCCGAGAACATGAAACAAAGGGGTGAGGCCATTTTGGGCTGCTTTAGAGAAGATGAAGAGTTGTTGTAGTAGAGTGTTGTTGTCATGCCGTCAATTTGCGCTGGACTGCTTCACAAACGAGGGTCAATTCAACGCTGGATTTGCACAAAAGATTAACATGACGGCACATGCTAGTCGATGAGTTGAATCAACTCCACAGCAACTACATAAATTTATCTAACCATTCAGAAACGTCCAGTTTCATTCTAAAAGTTGTAAAAGTCTCTCCTTCAGTGTCGACTCCGGTTTGAACAATGTAAGGCTGAACACCGTTACTGACAATCCTCATTTTGGCTGCGTGAGATTCTCCAGCTTTGTTGTTGTTGAGCAACTGAAGTGCGAGCTGTTAAAGCTCCGCCCTCTTCTGGAAAGGGGGCCGGGAGCAGCAGCTCATTTGCATTTAAAGGGACACACACAAAAACGGTGTGCCTTTGCTCACACCCAAATAGGGGCAAATTTGACAAGCTATAATAAATGATCTGTGGGGTATTATAGGGGGCATTATAGGTCCCCTTATAGGTCCCCTTTAAGAATTTTTCATGATTCTGGCCCCTGTTTGCTTTATTTCAAAATGGGACTAAATTGTTACAATGTTGCATTTTCTGCTTGGTTCTGTTAAAAATGTGTTAAGTCACATGTGAGCAAAACTGTTCCCTCATTGGTCACCATTGGTTTGCTCATTCCCATATTCTGTTAATCACCATTGTTTCTATAGCAGTTTGAGCTGGAATTATTGCTGCATCTGGAAAACAACACACCTGTCTCACAGAAGTGTCATAAAAGCATTTTCAGAGGTACAAGCATATTTTGTGCTCACAAACAGATTTCCAAAGATCTATCAGTTATGTTTTATGTTCTGTCACTGGTTATACTACCATTCAAATAGTTTTTTTGACACATTAAATTGATCAATAATGACCGAAAAGACATTTATAATGTTACAGAAGATTTCTATTTCAAATAAATGCTGTTGTTTTGAACTTTCGATTCATTAAAGAAAGAAAAATATGAAGCAGCACAACTCTTTTAATATTGATAATCAGAAATGTTTCTTGAGCAGCAAATCAGCATATGGGAATGATTTCTGAAGGATCATGTGACACTGAAGACTGGAGTAATGATGCTGAAAATTCAGCTTTGATCACAGGAATAAATTACATTTTACAATATATTCAAATAGAAAACATTTATTTCAAATTGTAATAATATTACACACTATCACTGTAAAGCATCCTTGGTATGAGACCTATTTCAACATCAATAATCTTACTGACCCCAAACATTTGAATGATAGTGCACTGTGTATGTGTTTTCAAATTTAGATGATCAGAGCTTTGTTTTGTGAACTTAGTAGCATATCTGTGAAATACTCAAGATGTATTGTGTAGTCTAAAAAGTCTTATTTCTTCTTTTTTTTTTTCTATACAGTCAGTCACAGACCAAAACTGTCGTGTGAGAGCTTGAATGAGTGTTTTTCATGCCGGGTTGTTTTTGTGGTGTAAGCTATTTCAGATAAACCCCTAAACAGCAGGTGAAAACAAAACAAACTGTGATTGTTGTCTTTGTATGTCAGTCAGATGGTCTGTTCCTGTTCAACTGGTTGGTTCTTATCCAGAATAAGCTGTAGTGTGCGTTACACTTCTGGTGATAATTAAGAGTCTGCTTATGCGACTCCAGGTTGTAGATCCCCGCAGTGAAGCCGCTCCAGTGCTCGTGGGGGGTCTGGAATATTTTTCAGGAAATAACAAGAGAAGAATTTCAATTAGACCTAATGCCTCTTCTGCTATTGTCATTCATTGTGTTCTTTGATTGAAACACAGGCTCTCTCTCCTGCAGTCAGCAGCTGCCTCAGACTGACACCACAGCGGATCTCTCGGGTTTCTCTGAGCTTTCCTTACCGCCCGCTGCTGCTCAGAACAGGCATGACAAATTTCACTAGATCTCTGTCTTCTTTTTCTCTCTCTCCTTCTCTCTGTTGCACAAACCTTCTGGAATCATTTGTCTTCTCTGCACAAAACCTCCTAATATCCGAAATCAGCTGTGATTCTTTCAGTACATCCATTAGCGATCTCCGTCTGTCTCTCCCCAAAGACTATCGTCCATGCATATGGGTGGGTAAACATTGAGGCTCTTTAATTAATGCAGTACTTCATCAATGTTGTTTTCCGTGACTGATTTGTTCCCCTGAGGATCTCTGGCCTTCAGGATGAAACTGTTCCTGGACAGAGACATCAGGTTCTTGAGGGATTTTTTACTTTGATATAAAGCTGGTTTCCTCTGACCCTAAAATTTACATAAACCCCGCCCCTGAGAACACGCAACAAAGGGGGTGAGGCCATGTTGGGCTGCTTTAGAGAAGAGGAAGAGTTGTTGTAGTAGAGTGTTGTTGTCATGCCGTCATTTTACACCGGACTGCTTCACAAACGAGGGTCAATTCAACGCTGGATTTGCACAAAAGATTAACATGACGGCACATGCTAGTCGATGAGTTGAATCAACTCCACAGCAACTACATAAATTTATCCTCTAACCATTCAGAAACGTCCAGTTTCATTCTAAAAGTTGTAACTTCTTTCTGAGTCTCTCCATCAGTGTCCGACTCCGGTTTGAACAATGTAAGACTGAACACCGTTACTGACAATCCTCATTTTGACTGCGTGAGATTCTCCAGCTTTGTTGTTGTTGAGCAACCGAAGCGCGAGCTGTTAAAGCTCCGCCCTCTTCTGGAAAGGGGGCCGGGAGCAGCAGCTCATTTGCATTTAAAGGGACACACACAAAAACAGTGTGTTTTTACTCACACCCAAATAAAGGCAAATTTGACAAGCTATAATAAATGATCTGTGGGGTATTTTGAGCTGAAACTTCACAGACACATTCTGGGGACACCAGAGACTTATATTACATCTGGTAAAAGGGTCATTATAGGACCCCTTTAATCTGTATTTTGTTTGTATGTTTATATTTTCTCCTCTGTCCTTCTCACAGTATGTTCTTGCACAAGAAACCACAGTTTTTATTTAGTTGTTGAATAGGCCTACTGTATTTACAGCATTAGCATAAAGCTGCTATGGACACGGTATAGTGTTTTGTACTTTAGAATAGTATCATAAATACCATGGTTCATGAATTTTTTTAGTACTGTGGTGTTGCCACTTTACTTTTTAGTAAGGCCTTTGATTAGGTCCTTATGTTTACTGTAGCTGTGACTTTAGGTACACTGGGTAATTGATTACACGTCTCAGATTATTGACAAATATCTATCACAACATGACTGAAATGAGGTCTTAAAAACTAAATACTGAAAGATGGTTTTGGTTCCTTAAAACTTCATGACTTTTTTTTTGCTGAATAACAGTGACACAGACTTTTCTGTGTGAGTTCTGAGCAGCTCGAGGGCAGGCTAGCTTTGGCTCGGCTCAGTGTACCCGCAGGTAGAAATGTGCTTAGTACTGTAATGAGGTGATTTATTCTAGAATCAGTGTGGTGAATAATACATCTCTGACCCAAACCTGAAATTAGACTTCTTCATCTTTATTTTCACTCCAGGAATTCACAACATGGAGAGTTGGTGCATGCGCACACACACACACACACACACACACACACACACACACACACACACACACACACACACACACACACACACACACACACACACACACAGACACAGGTTTCCATTAATCCAAGATGCAGGGAATGAGGGACCAGGGTTTTGTTTGCTTTCACCTAGACTGGAAAATCTTTAGACAGGAATCAATATGGGGCTCCAGTGTTATAATACTGTCGTTTAGTGAGTTTAGGCTCTTTTAAAACGCTGAGGTTGAGAGTGTGAGTGTGTGTGGTGAATGTATACACTACCATTCAAAAGTTTGGGGTCGGTAAGAATTGTTAATGTTTTTTCTCTTATTCTCATTAAGGCTGCATTTATTTGATCAAAAATACAGTAAAAACAGTAATATTGTGAAATATTGTAATTTAAACTGTTTTCTTTGTGAATATGTTATAAATTGTGATTTATTCCTGTGATCAAAGCTGAATTTTCAGCATCATTACTCCAAGTCACCTTTATTTATATAGCGCTTTATAGATTGTTTCAAAGCAGCTTTACAGTGATAATAGGAAAATTATGCATTTCGGCTGTTGTTCAGCTCAAGTCAGTTCAGTGTTGAATCAGTTCCGTTGTAAAGGTCATCAATGATTAAATGAGTTAATTTCATCTATAAAGCAGTTCTGTAAAAATAAAATTCAGTGTCACATGATCCTTCCGAAATCACTCTAATATGCTGATTTGCTGCTCAAGAAATATTTTTTATTCATTTCTTATTTTGTGTGTGTGTGTGTGTGTGTGTCTAAGAAAGACATGGTTAGAAAATGAGAGCAGGATTCCATATTACATTAGTTCCATATAACATCATTCTTGAGAAGTGTGAATATCATCGTTTTCATGGCTTTACCTGCTGTTATGATTCTAATAGCGATCCTACACCAATTTTTTACAGTTAAACTCACACAAACACACTTCATCAGTGATAAAGCATCAATGGGCCTTTAACGTGTGTCCTAGTTTAGAGGGTTAGTCCATTGATGTTCCAAACTCATCACCTGATTAAACTCACTCTTACATATAAAGATTCAGTGGGATTCTATATAGAACCCTAGCATTCTTGACTCAGTTTGAAAGAACCCTTTTCTTTATATGAAGTGCCTCACAGAACCCTTTAAGATTCTATATAGAACCTTTTCTTCTAAGAGTGGAGTTACTCTTCTCTTCTCTTCTCTTCTCTTCTCTTCTCTTCTCTTCTCTTCTCTTCTCTTCTCTTCTCTTCTCTTCTCTTCTCTTCTCTTCTCTTCTCTTCTCTTCTCTTCTCTTCTCTTCTCTTGTGTCTCTCTGTGCAGTGTGTGCATTTATAAACAGGCTTTCTGTTAGACATGCTCCAGATCTGCAGCGGTGCACTGAGTGTATGTGACTGCTGCTGTCCGCCTGCTTCTGTTCCTCTGCAGTGACAGGACGGGGACCATCCTCTCACCGCCAGAAATAGCACACAGATCATACGCGCGAGAACATGAGCATTCTAGAACACATGAAGCTCCAAAAAGACCATAGTATTACCTTAAAAATATACCATGGAAAAGCCATCATTACACCATATATTTTTTGGTCAATACCACAATGGTAATCCCACTGTATTCTTAGAAGGCTCTTGCCATGGTATATGGTATATGATGGTATATTAATATGATAAAGTGTTGTTTTGAGGTATTAAAATGGATGTTTTGGATGAGTTAAATGGATGAGTTAAATTTAAGGTAATTTGCCTCCAGCCAAAGCTTGAGTTCCTTGATGCAAGTTGTTAATGTAAGAGGGGGAAACACTGAGGTGGAAGGTATGCTAAAATAACTCTGAATGAACTCATCAGCATAACAGTGGAAGTTAAACCCATAGCGTTTGATTATTTGTCCAATTGATAACATAAAAATAGTGAAAAGAAGAGGGCCCAAGACGGAACCTTGAGGTACACCAGAACTGATGGATTTGGTGGATGATGTTTGCCTAACCTGCTGGCTAGTTTTATTAACCCAACTAAAATTACTGTATTGCTTGCTTAAAATGAACCCACAGTATGCTGGAAATTAACATTTATCTCATATCAATGCTTTTTTAAACTCAATTAGATGCAGTTCAAAAAGGACCTTGTACATATTTGACATTTGGCGGGCGATAAAAGGAACAAAATATACTTGGCAGCAGGTTTTTCATGGTCAAAAATATATTATTTCTTATTTGTTTGTTTAAACCTGTGACATGGTGATGTTAGTATGAATAACATCAACATTCACGTACCAACCAGTGAGAACAGTTTCATGTCTTGACCTGTCCTTGTTCGTAACCTCTCACACTGACCGGTAAACGGTTCAATCAATGGCGACTCAGTTTTCATTTAATTTGCCTGTAAACGAGGCAAGAAAGGATGTAGTTTGACGTCACACAGGTCTATCGTTCCATCTCTGTCGCATTGCTTTCTTCTGAGTCGGCCATTAAACACAATTGTCTTTATCGGTCCATCAGTGAACCACTTAGATCAACACTGCTGGTTCTTCAAATGAGTAAAGTGAGTGACATCTTCACCGTGAAGCATCTGGATCAATGAAGCGCTAGGAAAAGCTGTTTCAGAGTATAGATTCACTGGAGGCTGTTCGAAATAGTCTAAATGATGCACAGAGGAACGTTTTTCAACAGGTATATGACACCCTACAGTACAATCCCTCATAATGACACTGAAATATGCAGCTGGAACCCGTTTTTGCTACTGTACCTTTAAGTTCTTTTAAATAACATCTGTTGTGATTGATGCTTTGGTCTCTGGAAGTTCTAAAATCTAGTACTTTGAACTCTGTTTCAAAAGATCAAGGAAAATTCAAATTGTTTCATGTGACCTCCTTTTAAAAACAATCTTTGAACACTGTTGACCCAGTGCTGATGCTGAGAGATGCAGCTCACTTTCATGTTCATATGAAGTTCTGGAATGAGAGCATTATGAAGCTTAACACGCAGGCAATTACTCTCACAAGTGGTTCAGGGACCTTTACAGGTGCTACACAAACGCCTGCATCAGCAAGATGCTGCTGTGCAACAGGGAACACACACGACTGCAATGCTAATGCCTCCGGTCTGACCTGCTTTCTTTGTTTTGCGTAGATCACTCCATCATTACTGTTCTCCTTCTGTCTCCGTAAATAACGCAGTTTGAGGGATGTTTGGTTTGTTAGCTTTAACTAATGATCTGAGGGTGGGATTTGGGGTTGTACATTGCCTGAAGAACACATACTGACTCTGTGGATCTGGATCTGAGCAATGTGAGAAAACAAGAAAGTGTTTTTATGCTGACATGGCTGTTTCTTCATCAACCTGTTTGGGAAAATAACCTTTTCTTCACACTCTCACTGTTTTCTAACAGTGGACATACATTTATCACAGGATGCTTTTTTTCCAGCACCATCTAAAACATCTGTAGCTGAAATTACACTTAAAATGCTGGGTTAAAAACAACCCAAGTTGGGTTGAAAATGGACAAACCCAGTGGTTGGGTTAAATGTTTGTCCAATGTGCTGGGCAGTTTTATTTAACCCAACTATTTTTTAAAAATGACTATATGTCTGGCTTAAAATGAACCCAAAATAGGTTGGAAATTAAAAATCAGACACATAATTACTGGAGGCAACAATAATAATCAAAAGGTGAACATTTATTAATAAGCATTTTTTGTTATTTATTAAACTTATTAATAAATAATTATTTATTGAACATATTAATAAATGTTAATTTTCAACACACTTTGGGTTCATTGTAAGCAAGCAATACAGTAATTTTTAAACAATAATTGGGTTAAATAAAACTACCCAGCAGGTTGGGCAAACATTTAACCTAGCTGCTGGGTTAAAACAACCCATTAGCCAATTGCTAAGTTTGTCCATTTTCAACCTATTGAATAAACATAATTTTTTAATTTTTTTTTTTTTTTAAATTCAAATGATATTTAGCTATTTTTATATGTTTCATATTTTATCTCAAGCTTTTCTCTGACAGTTGTCTACTTGGTAACTGTTATTTTAATATCATTGAGATACTATTATAGTTTTTATTAATAATTTGAATAGTTTTTATTTTTATACTTTCTGCTTTCATTTTAATTCTAAATTAGAGTTTTGTAACTTTGTTGTTGTTTTTATTATTATTAATTTAATATGTCTATAGTTTTATTAATTTTTATATATTTTTATTAAGTATTCATTTTTATTTCAGTTTTATTTATAACTATATATATTTGTTTTTTATTGTTTTTGATTATATTGTTTTTGATCACTATAATATTCCTGCTTTATTAAAAGCAAAAACCCAGTTGTAAAAATGGCTATAAATCATTGTCACACAATACATATTGAAATGGTTTGTGTCTATTTCACTATTTTACAACTGATATCCTCCTGATATAGTCAGTATTAACATATTCAATCATTTAAAATGAAAAATGTATAGCCAATGACCTGTTTTCTTGGGAGTAGCTCATGTAGTACCCAGTTGACATTTATGTATGTATCCGATGCTTTTAAATATATGTATAGGTGTATATTATTTTTGAGTACTCTATCTTTGACTACAGTGATCTGGACTTGGCAAAACATACAGTAGAGCAGAAGTTAACAAAGAAAACTTGAACTTTGTTTTTTGTCCTGTGATTTTCTTTGCCTTTGTTCTCTCCTGTTCTCATTTTTCTTGAATATGGAGTGACTATGATAGTGTGTGTTGAGTAGCATTACCTTGGCATGGCTTGTGTCTGTAAATATTTTGTATTCCTCCACAGGATGATATTCTTTAGATGTTTACTCGGTTTGCTTGTGTTGTAGTCCTGTGAACTTGTGCCTTCTCTTTGAAATGCCTGTCTCACGATTGGCAGTCGTACTTTTTGTTTTGTTCAAGTTTAAAGAACGCTCTGATTGCTGACATGATGCTACACATTAGTGCATTACTATAGAGAGCAGTATTGATGCATCTTTTGGTTTTAATAAAAATCAACCCCTGTGACATTAAAGTGCCATAGCTGAAAAAACATCCTCATTATTTTTTTTCTCTGCAGTACAAACAAGTGGAGCAGTACATGTCCTTCCACAAACTTCCGGCAGATTTCCGACAGAAAATCCATGATTACTATGAGCACCGTTACCAAGGCAAGATGTTTGATGAAGAAAGCATCCTAGAGGAACTGAACGAGCCGCTCAGAGAGGTGAGTTTGTGTTTGGTTATCTGTGTGTTTTCAAAGGTCTGTCTATGTCTGTAAACATCAGTGGAAAAAATCTCCCAGAAGGCCCTGCAGTTGTCTCAGTGCTTTCCGAAACAATAAAACCACGCTGAACCGGGAATAGCATCCAAACTAATTTATGTCACAGTAAACAACTAAATCCCCTCTGTGATTGGCTTCCGGCTTTCACTACATTTAATGCTGTTTAAAGAGCATAATGCTCCTAACAAACATTGTGTTATTTGTGTATAGATCTTTATGTTTGGATATGATCCTTTATGGCTGAATCACACTAAGAAACGTCAAATTTCATCTCTTAATAAAAACAAAAACAAAACAACAAACACTAGGCTTTTCACTTTTATGTTTTATGTAAATGCTGTGTATGTGAAATATGCGTTTATGCATTTCTCTCACCCTGCGGACTTTCCATCTGCTGTCAGGAAATCGTGAACTTCAACTGCCGTAAGCTGGTGGCCTCTATGCCCCTGTTCGCCAACGCCGAACCCAACTTTGTGACAGCCATGCTGACGAAGCTCCGTTTCGAGGTCTTCCAACCAGCCGATTATATCATCCGTGAGGGAACCATCGGCAAGAAGATGTACTTCATTCAGCACGGCGTCGTGAACGTGATTACTAAAGGAACTGTTGGGTTGAAACTTTCTGACGGCTCCTACTTCGGAGGTACAATCCCACTCATATTAACCTCGTAAATTAGATGGGAATTAAACCTTCACTTTACTTAATTAAACTGCTCAAATCCTTATTGAACCCCATAACATTTTAAATAATTTAAGCCAGATATGATGTGACCTCTTCCATTTTAGTACTTTACATCGTAATTATATTGATGTTAAATTAATTGAACTTTAAAGGCAGTCAAAATGTACTGCTCTGGTCTGACATTGATATTTAGATGTCAGTGATGTCACTGTAATTTAAAAATCAAAATTTAAGCACTTGTTATTCTCTAGCCAGTTTTACTAGTAACAATGTCACAGTCTTCCAAAATTTAAAAACCAATAAGGACAGATTACTATAACAGTATTGTTGAAATGTTGCATTGCTTCTTGTTAATACAGTCCTGCCACTGTATTTTCTTGTTAAAAAGGCCATATTATGACCTTTTACAAAGTCTTGATTTTGTTTTTGGGCTCTACTAGAATAGGTTTTCGTGCTTGAATGTTCAAAAAACACATATTTTCAAATATTCTCCATTGTTGCAGCTCCTCTCTTCTCAGTCTGTCAGTAACACTCTGTTTAGTTCCTGTCTCTATGAAGCCCCTCCTTCTGAAAAGCACAATGTGCTCTGATTGGTCAGCTGGACCAATGTGTTGTGATTGGTCAAGCACTCTAATCACTTGAGTATTTTGCTTGGGAAATGTCCCGCCCCTTACCATAACTGCTAGTTTCAACACACTACTAACTAACTCAACCAGGCCCCGCCCCTTTATTCTGCATATCCCTTGGACGGGAATTATTTAAATGAGGAATATTGTGACATGTTCGTTCCCGTAAGAAAACTCAAGACTACAGTGGAGGTGTTTCAGGGAATTCAGAAACAGTGACACTGATATAGAGAATAAGTCCTGCTGGAGGGACTTTGTGCTTTGGAACTTTGCAGAGCTTTTTCATGCTTAAACATTAATATTACACACTAGAGCTGCACGATTCTGGATGAATTGAGAATCACAATTTTTTTGTTTCGAATGGAGATCACGATTCTCCCACGATTCTGAACAGACAACTAAAAAAAATAACATGTAATTTACTAGCAACTAATTGCTGCAGTCTATATAACATTTTTAATTAATTTGAATGAATGATTCAACGACTCACTCATAAATACTTCACTTGTTTCATTACTGGATGAATCAGCGTTTCTGAACAAATCTCTTGAATGAATGAATCAATGACAAATACATTTTTAACAGTCACTTGTCGCCACCTACTGGTGTAACGCTGTAATCGATATAATCGTTATTTGAAGAACCAAGTTACTTTCAAAAGGTGATTTGCTCTATTTTGATCGCTACCGTAGACATTAGTGTTTATATCCCAACTATAACGTTTTATCAAAGTACTTCTGCGATAATATAAATATTTGTAACATGGAAATAACGATATTGTGTGGTTGAAAATACTGTTTGTGAAGCTGTTTCATACCTAGATAGCCTAATTGCTTTCTCTATAGGTCAGCGGCTATGGAAGCTTGTTTCCGCCATGAAATAAAAATAAAAAAAGTAATTGTGACTTTTTATCTCACAATTCTGACTTTTTTCTCAGAATTGCCATATATAAACTCAAAATTGTGAGTTATATAAAGCCAGAATTGTGTGATATAAAGTCAGAATTGCGAGTTATAAAGTCAGAATTGTGAGATATAAAGTCAGAATTGTGTTATAAAGTCAGAATTGCGAGTTATAAAGTCAGAATTGCGTTAAAGAGTCAGAATTGCGAGTTTTAAAGTCAGAATTGCGAGTTATAAAGTCAGAATTGCGAGTTATATATTCAGAATTGCGAGTTATAAAGTCAGAATTGCGAGTTATAAAGTCAGAATTGCGAGTTATATATTCAGAATTGCGAGTTATAAAGTCAGAATTGCGAGTTATATATTCAGAATTGCGAGTTATAAAGTCAGAATTGCGAGTTATATATTCAGAATTGCGAGTTATAAAGTCAGAATTGCGAGTTATAAAGTCAGAATTGCGAGTTATATATTCAGAATTGCGAGTTATAAAGTCAGAATTGCGTTAAAGAGTCAGAATTGTGTGATATAAAGTCAGAATTGTGAGATATAAAGTCAGAATTGCGAGTTATAAAGTCAGAATTGCGAGTTTTAAAGTCAGAATTGCGAGTTATAAAGTCAGAATTGCGAGTTTTTCAAGTCAGAATTGTGTTAAAGAGTCAGAATTGCGAGTTATAAAGTCAGAATTGCGTGTTAAAGAGTCAGAATTATGAGATGTAAACTTGCAATTGCGAGAAAAGAAAGGTCAGAATTGTGAGATAAGAAGTCGCAATTTCCTTTTTTATTGTTTTATTTAGTGGCGGAAACAAGCTTCCATAAGCGGCAGCACAAACGCAGATTTGAATGTTTCGTTTTTGATTTTGACAAACGTTTAATAGACATTGCCAAATCATTGTCATTTAGGAATGAGATCGTGTGAGTGTTTGAATCGAGATCACTATTTTTTTTTAACAATTAATCGTGCAGTTCTATTGCATACTAAAGAAAGTTAAAAATGTAAAACAGCATAATAGGTCCTCTTGAAGTCCCACAAGTCTCTGAGTCCTCTGTGAAACAGAACTGCAGCAGAAGTCAATTGAATTGTCATGCTTCTGAGCTGGTGGAGAGATCCAGAGCCCTGGTGAACCCTAGAAGTGTGTGTGGTGAGGTGAGATGTGATGTGATGTGCTCTGCTGAGGAGTGGAACACGATCCTTCTGCAGCCTTAAATCCGGATGAGTCAGCTGTTTTTAGCTGCAGAGGGCAGGAGGGTTTGGAAGAGGCTCTTGGCGCGTGACCTTGAAAAGGTCAAAGACAAACCTATGTCTTGTGTAGCCTGAGATAAAGAAAGAAAAGAGAGAAGCCGTCTGATCCTGTGTGCATCGTGTAGTAGGATCAGTCTCAGTTTTACCCAGAGGAAAACTGTATTGCTCTTTTTGTAGCTCAGACTTAAATATCATTCCCATTTCATTTAAGTATCAGACTTGTTGATATTTCTCATAAAATTAATTTTGGGGGAAAAAAGACACAATTGAGACATTTGTTAACATGCAGCATAGAGCTATCAAATGGATGTGAAATTTCACCTCATAATCAATTAAAAAGAATTATATTTTGAATAAAATATACAAGATTATTGTATTTTTGACATTATTTTTAGGACAAGTAAGCACATTTCCCTCTAAATGCTCATTTCCATATATTGGCAAAGCATTTTAAACATTTTCAAATTTATATTAGTATAAATATACAACAAATACTAGGCTATAAATAGCAGCTCAGATCATTTGCTCTTGTACAAATTTAATGAGAATTATCTTTTGATTGCACACTTTTTTATTTTTAATCTTTATCTCCTGTTGTAGGAGATTTTTCTTTATGGCCTGTAGTGGCTTTTTTTTGTATGTGCGAGTGGATTTTAAACAAATGAAGGAACAAATTAGATGCAAATGAGGTTTTGTGTCTACAAGAGTGTTTGTGTTTGCACCGGTGTGTGTGTGTGTGTTCACCTTTATGTACGTACTTGTGATTGTAGCTTTAATTTACTGCCTCTTGATTTGATGAATGACCCTGGCTCGGGATGAATGCTGCTGGAATGACAAAGTTCTCTAAAGTGAACTAAGGTTTCCAAGGTTGTGTATTGGATTTTCTGGATTGATTTGGTGAGCAGACAGGGAAATGGACCGAACACACAGAGGACCCTGATGGATGGGTCAGGATTTAATACACAAAATGACGCACAACATGTACGATGAATGATGTTTATTATCTTCTGAGTCTTATGGGTTATTTCTCTACCATCCAGAGGAACTAGATCTTTCATAGTTGTGTTCCAATATCGTGAGCTAAATTTAATGCCGGAGAACATGTGTGTGTGTGATCTTCTAAATATAGACACAAAATAACCTTGAACATTCACCATGAAACAATGAAAATATGATGAGCTGTATGACATATATACACTAGATTTTTTCATGTTTTTGAAAGAAGTCTCACCAAGGCTGCATTTATTTGATCAGAAATACAGTAAAACAGTAATATTGTGAAATATTATTACACTTTAAGATGACTATTTTCTATTTGAATATATTTAAAAATGTAATTTATTCCTGTGATGCACAGTTGAATTTTCAGTATCATTACTCCAGTCTTCAGTGTCACATGATCCTTCAGAAATCATTCCCATATGCTCATTTGGTGTTCATTTATAGGAAGTATTATTGGTGCTCAATTATTAATAATGGTTCTTATTATTATCAATTTAAATTTGAAATTGATATTTGAAAACAGTTAATAATAATAATAATAAATATTATATTAATATTTTAAAATATATTCCAATAGAAAACAGTCATTTTAAATTGTAATAATATCTCAAAATATGTTTTACTGTATTTTTGACAAACTAAATGCAGCCTTGGTGAGCATAAGAGACTTCTTTCAAAAACATCCCAAATATTATATTTGATAGGTCGTGTGACACTTTTTTTTTTTCACAATGAAAGTCAATGGAGTCCAGTGTTGTTTGAACCACAATCATTCTTCAAAATATCTTTTGTGACAACAAAAGAAAGTGAAACAGGTTCGGAATAACATAAGTTTTGAGTAAATTATGACAGAATTTCCCTTTAAAAAGGGATATGGGAAAGTATTTTAGCACTGAAATAATTACACACTTCATTTTTAAGACATGAGAGCTCAATAAAGCAAGAATTTATTCACCACTTTGTAATAAGCATTCAAATCACATACTTTTGAATGAAGTCTGATAAAGTTTAATTACTTTCTGCAGGCAGATATTTAAATTCACCCCCTGTTAAATGAAGGACTCTTCAGGGTTTCAGTTTTTGAGCAATTTAAAAACACTTGCCATCTAGAAAAGGTCACCAAGTTCCTTTCCCCTGATGAACGGCAATATCAAGATGTTTTTTAAATTATTCTGGTACTGATGTCCTTAAATCTTCAATGTGTGTAAGTAACCATTTTCTTCCCTGTCAGAGATCTGTCTGCTGACGCGGGGTCGTCGTACAGCGAGCGTACGAGCGGAGACCTACTGTCGCCTGTATTCTCTCTCCGTGGACAATTTTAATGAGGTATTGGAGGAGTATCCCATGATGAGAAGGGCCTTTGAAACCGTGGCCATCGACCGACTGGACCGCTTGGGTAAGCGAAACCAGAAACTCCTTCTGAAGTTTCTCAAAGAACAATAAAGTGAACATTTTAATGCCTTAAAGGATTATCCAGGGTTAAATACAGCTTAAGCTTTATGGGCAGCATCTGTGTCGATTATCACATATTGACTTGCCAATAATGTTGGGCTTAAAAAAGAACTGAAAACCTGTAAAACAGTAAGGCCCTTGTCTCATTGACTTCTAATGTAAATGTTCTGGAGGGTTTAAAAGCAGAAAGATGAAGTCTGTCTTAAGGAAGCTCTATAATTAGGCTGGTTTAGGGATACCCTTGTGAAAAAGAAGTACACTTTAGCATATTTTAAAAAGAGTACTTATTAAGGAAATAATATACTTTGAAAGAATATACTTAAAGGGTTAGTTCACCCAAAAATGAAAATTATCACATAATTTACTCAACCTCAAGCCATCCTAGGTGTACATGACTTTCTTCTTTCAGGTGAACACAGTCGGAGTTATATTAAAAAATATCCTGGATCTTCCAAGATTTATAATGGGAGTGAATAGTAATTTGGATTTTGAAGCCCAAAAAAGCACATCCATCCATCATAAAAGTAATCCATACGGCTCGAGTGGGTTAATAAAGGCCTTCTGAAGCGAAGCAATGCATTTTTTGTAAGAAAAATATCAGTATTTATAACTTTATAAACTATAACAACTGGCTTCCGGTAACGGCCATACACGAGTTGCAAATTAAGATATTTTTGATGAAATCCAAGGGTTTCTGAACCACACATAGGCAGCAACATCACTGCACCTTTTAAGGTCCAGAAAGGTAGTAAAAACATTGTTAAAATAGTCAACGTGGTTCAACCTTAATGTTATGAAGCGATGAGAATACATTTTGTGGGCAAAAACTAAACAAAAATTACAACTTTATTCATCAATTTTCCTTGTTTAGGTTCGAACGCAGACTCGTTATTGGCCAGCTCCTGCATCAGCATCACATGCATGTATGCGTCGTGGTGCTCACGTGTTCCACTTCGGCCAATACTGAGTCGGCATTCGGACGTACTGTAAACAAGGAAGCCTGCACTGAGTTCACTATGTCAACTACGTATGACAATGGTTCAAATTGTTGAATAAAGTCATTATTTTTGTTGTTTTTATGCACAAAAAGTATTCTTGATGCTTCATAACATTAAGGTTGAACCACTGCAGTCACGTTGACTATTTTAACCATGTTTTTACTACCTTTCTGGATGTCAAAAGGTCCAGTGACGTTGCTGCCTATGTGTGGTTCAGAAACCCTTGATTAAAATCTATTCCAAGTCTAAAAAAAAGAAATACTATCAAAACAATTACATGTAGCTGAACAATATATCATTTTCATAATACAATACAATAATACAAAATGTTCATCTCTCATTACAGGAAAAAAGAATTCCATCCTAATGAACAAAGTGCAGCATGACTTAAACTCCGGAACCTTAAACAACCGCGAGAACGAGATGATCCAAGAGATCGTGAAGTACGACCGAGAGATGGTGAAGCTGATCGATCTACAGCGTCCACGTGCCATGTCCATGACGCCCTCCATCCCTGGCGGGATGTTTGCTCCGCCTGGCCAATCGCAGGGCACCTCTGCCATCGCTACTCTACAGCAAGCAGTAGCGATGAGCTTCTGTCCGCAGTTCGGTGGCCCTATGGTCGGTCCAAGTACCATGCAGTCACCAAGGATGGTCCGACGGTTCCAGGTGGTGCAAAGCCTTGCCAGCCCGGTTTCAGTTTCTCCTCAGCAGTCTCTGCCACCGCTTGGCACGTTCGCCGCTGTCGCTATGGCCAGTCCGCCAGTGCAAAGTCCGCTAGCAGCGGCAGGTGGACGAACTTTCCAGTACGGGAGTGGCCCGATGGGTGCGCGCTCTGGATCTCAATTGTCGCTCATCCAACAGCATGTTCCCAGTCCCACACGGCCCAAGGGATCCCAACCGTTGCACCAAACGGGCAGCTTGACCCAGGACGACAGAGCCCTGTCGGCTTCGCAACCCTCCCTGCCACAAGATGGCGCTCCACCCGTTGCGCCCAGCCCGCCACCATCGACCCACGTTTCCTCGACATCGATTGGCCCACCTCAAGCACCCCATCCTGCCGTCCCGGGGCCTTCCGGTGTCCGGAGCGCATTGCCTCAGAGAATGGCACTGCCACACCAGGCGTCCGCAGCCGCGGCTGGGAATTACCCGTCCACACCGCCCCCTACAGGCACTCCGCCTGGCGTAACGGGACCGGACTCGGCTATACGCAAGAAAGATTCCATAGTCAGCCTACCCGAGACGGACTTCACAGCCAGATCCCGGCTCTCGTCCAACCTCTGACGAGAACTCTGATACTGTTTGCAATACTTTTTGTGAGTCACAGTTCGTTCTTTTTGCTCGAGTACCGCGCTCGTAGGATGGCTTTTCATAGGAACCAAAGGGAGGGCATCAGACAGACTTAAGGTGCGGTCACATTTACCATTGCTCGGTGAAATTTCAAGGGCGAAATTTACATTTATGCATTTAGCAGATGCTTTTATCCAAAGCAAAGAAACAAAAGCAATTTGTCAATGTTCGTAATATACAATACCAGGTTTATTTGACAAGCTAGAGAAGAGGAGAAATGCAGAGAAGAGAAGTGCATTGGTTTGAGGTTATGGGGTGGTTAAGTGATTGCAGATGTGTCTTCAGCTGCTTATTGAAAGATGATGGTCTCATCGGTTCAGGTGTAGGTTGGCAGCTCATTTCACCGGAGAGGAACAGAGAGGGTGAAGGTTCTGGAAATACCAATAGGAATCCCCATGCAGATTTGACTCATTTTTAAGTTGGCCACTTGAATTCACCATACTGACCAACAGAAATCTGCTTGGTTTGAAAGTGAGTTCTGTGTGAGTTGTGCTTTATTTTGCCCATGACATTTCACTGAAATATCACTAATGTGACCGCACCTTTTCCACTACTAGATTTAACGTCTAGATTCACAAGGTCGGATGCCTCGACTCCACCCGCTAGTGTAGCTAGTGCCGCCCCTGTACAGCTTCTGATGCCTCTTAATATATTTGTCTTTATCGTCCCGAGTGAAAGGGAGAAATCCTGTCGTGTGTTACATGATGTTTTCCGTAGAGTTCATACAATGCAATCGGGCGACTAGAAAATCAGGGACTTGCAAGAGATGACAATGATGCTTTGCGAACGCGTTTTGGAACGTCTCCATTCTTTCTGTATAAGCTGTACTTGTAGCAATCTAATTAACTGTCTTTCACTTTGTTGTAAAATATCAATGAAAAAAAAGTGTAATGGACCGCTGGTCGATCTTATATCTTAATGTAAATAAGGAGGTTAAAAAGGGAAAAAAAAAACAAAAAACAAGTTATAATAGAAAACTCACAAATTGTATTTACTCGAAAACCAAAGTTGAGCTTGAACACAAGTTTTGGTTGTGTCTGTGTCAACTGAGAAAAACAAGTCAAATGGAAACGTCCTCTATTTAACTGCCTTGATTCCAAGTTTAGAAGCCATATACATGGTCTGTGTGTGCGTGTGCGTGTGTATTTGTGCACATATGCTTATTATTGTGTTTTATCGAACGGGAGTGTAATGCTTGCGTTTTTACGTCGTTTCGTGTCGATAAAGGCAATACTTCACTGCATCGGGGTTGCACTGAGAGTTGAGACTTGAATGCAATGGGTCTTTTGCAGAACTCGTTTAAATTAGCAGGCAAACCAAAATAATCATGCTGTTTTCTGTGATCCATGTTGATCTGTACATGCAATATAATTCTGCAATATCCTTGCCCTGCCTTTTATATGAAAGCTTCATATCGCGGCATAAGCAATTTTATCAGCGTCATTCAGAGAATGTTTGAAACCTCATCTTTTAAGGCACTGGATAAGGTTGTGCAGCTTTCGCAATATGTTATAAAATTTGTCTTCGTTTTCTAAAGTCCAGCAGTACATGTAATTTGTCACTTTATGTTTGTAAGGGTTTACGCAGTTGTGAATTTCAGTGATGAAAACGGGTTTTATGGTCTTTGTTTATTTATTTATTTATTTATTATTGCTGGGAAGCACTGCAGTCACAATAAAATAAAAAAGTCACAATTTTGAAAGTCAGTAAAGGTCAGAAAGGTTGGTAAAACTTAAGAAATCGTAATACTAATACAATATAAAATAATAAAAAAAGAGTATTATCTATATAATGTAATATCATTGTAAAAATATAATATCTTATATATCTATTCATTTATATTATACAGTTTAACAGTGGCATTTTATAACATTGCGTGTTCTCCCATTGTCGCAAAAATAGATTCTGATTTGCACAAATGACTGAGTATTTAAAACATGCTGCATATTAATGGCCTGTAAACATAATACAAAGTTCATGTGTGGGCTCAGTTTGCAGGCCTGTGAGCGCTGGCTGAATTGTTGATTTGTTAATTGAATAGATGTAAACTATTGGGTTGATTTATGAACTTGTCTCTTTACAAGAATGTAGTTCGTTTGTGTTTGTTTCATTGTCAATTGCTGCAGATTTTTCTCACTTGAACTTTGAAATTGTAAATATGACGCTGTAAATTATTTTATGTGCAAACCCGGGCAGTAACCTAGGAAAAAAATGATTTTAGAAAAACAAAAATGAGATTGGTGCATAATGGGTTTTGAATGTATGCTGAATGGCATTAATGATGTGACCTGAATATTAACAACTGCCATGTAAATAGATCAGTGATAATTCATGCAAAATGGAAATTGTGTGTATTTGCTGATTGTTTGTAGCGATCACGTCCTAGTTACTCTAATCAGATACGTCTAGAATTCTTTTATTTTTCTAAGTCTTGTTTCTCTGACGGTGGTCCATATGTGGATTATCGTAACACAAAGCACACTGTGTCCCATTATTGCCCTCTATAGGACAGGTATCACCACATTCCCAGGATGCACTAAATTATTTTTGAGATTGAAATAGGCAGCTTAATCAATTGAAACAAAACCAGCAAACAAAAGTTTATCTTCAACAAGATTCCCCGAAACAACAGTGTACTGATTACTATCGATTGACTTTTGCACGCCTGCATTTACACTGCTAACCAATTCTGATTTTATCTAACTGATATGCACAGATCAGATCATGTTGCATACATGTTTGTGAAAGAACACATATAGAACAGATCATATTTTCTACATCTGATTTGGGTCGCTTTCAAATGTGGTTCTGAATCTGTGTTTGGTCATCTGGTCGAAATCTAAACACTTGTATCCAATGGTCTGAAATCATCACTTGCTTAGCTAAGGTTAGTGGGTTCATTGGAATTACTACAATGCCTGTTGTGTATTAAAGGTTTAGTTCACCCAAAAATTCTGTCATTAATTACTCACCCTCATGTCGTTCCAAACCGTAAGACTTTCATTCATCTTTAGAACACAAATAAAGAGAGATTTTTCTCCATCCATTCAAAAAGTTCATAAAAGAAATCCACATGAATTGAGCGGTTTAATCCAAGTCGTCTGAAGAGACCCGATCGCTTTATAAGATGAATAGATTTAATTTAGGCTTTTAGAGTTTTGGGGGTATAGACTTTCAATGGAGGGACAGAAATCTTCATTTGTGGTCTGAAGATGAATGAAAGTCTTACTGGTTTGGAACAACATAAGGGTGAAAAATGTAAACATTTTGGATCTGTGCATTAGGCTTTGCAGTGTAAATGCAGCACAACACAGTGTCTACACTGGAAATGCATATATATATATATATAAAATATGGTTTAAATTAGATGACCAGATAACAGAAATATCACAAACTGGCTTTGAACACATAAATTGACTTTACTTTTATGCATTTGTCAGATGTTTAAGGTATACATTTCCTTAGTTCATGCATTGTCTGGGAATTGAACGCATAACCTTGGTGTTGTAGCATAATGCTGTACTGTTTGAGCAACAGGAAATTAACTCTTTCCCCGCCAGCATTTTTTTTTTTTTCTCCAAATTGACAGCCACCGCCAGCATTTTTGATCATTTTCACAAAACTTTCATGGCCCCCAGAATATTTTGTTGTATGAACAGTGTTGGGGACAGTTACTTTTTAAAGTAATGCATTTCAATATTGCGTTACTCCCTAAAAAGGTAACTAATTGCATTACTTAGTTACTTTTTATGAAAAGTAATGCGTTACATTACTTTTGTGTTACTTTTTCTCACCTGGGCTGGGCTTACTTGTTAGATCTTTTTTTGTTGTTATTAAAAAACAATTTTTTTTGGCAGATGTTAAGGCCTTTCCACAAAAAGTGAAATAAATAAGCCTAAAGAGGAAGGAAATGCATACTTGCGCCTGTACAGTAGAGGGCGCAGCTCAAACAAACCTTTCAGCTGTGCTGCCATTCTGGATTAAAGAAGAATAGGAAACAGGAGAAGAAAGTTCAACACTCTTATTTCTAAATCTAATCTAAAGTAATTTTTGCTTTTTAGTATTTTTGAATTAGATCATTGAAGCAAAGACATTGGTTAATAAAGTGAGATTAAAGGGGCTCTATGTAAGTTTTTGACTGTACTAAAGCATAAAAATACCATAATATGTTTGCAGATATTTATTAAACATGCTGAGTTCACATACTCGTTTCTCTGAAAACCATTGCTACAGCCAGTTATTTTACTTTGAAATTTGCGTTCCGTGTCGGAATTTCTGTTTTTGTTTCCGTCTGTGCAAGACCGCACGTTGCCAATATACCCAATAGTATTTCGCCACCCCGGGTTGCCAGTTGGCGGAAAACACATGCAGCGAATTGCAGCCATGGAAGCCAGCGAACAAACTGGGTCAGAGATCACAGATTCTAACCGACCTAAAAAGCCTCAGCATCCATCTAAAATCTCTATGAACGGGAGCATATTAAAACGCGATATCAACTCATCATAAATCAATAAATCAACTAATTATCTTACAGTGTGTAAGTCACCTCGCCTTCCAATGTTGCTCCTGTTGCGTGTCTTCAAACTGGCAACCCGCGAGAGCGTCGATCCTGAGGAGGAGGGGGCGGGGCGAACAATATTTTGAATTTGAACTGCAGTACCCATTTCAACCACTAGCTGTCATTCTTACATAGAGCCCCTTTAAATACATAAAGTATATTTGTGTAATTTAATCTAGTTAATTATAACAGGATTGCGTAGAATTCTGAGTTTGCATTTCACTGTTTTTATTCATTTTGAGGAATACTGAATGTTTTTGTGCAAGTGAGATGAGTAAATGCATGCTCACATTTAGTCTAGAACTACAATAACCATCATGTTCACACAGCACCTCTGACCTTTATTTCTCTCAACATGAGGACAGAAGAGCTGTTAGTCAATAAATCTGAAAGTGAAAGTGAAAGTGAAACGTGATGGCCAAGTATGGTAACCCATACTCGGAATTTGTCCTCTGCATTTAACCCATCCAAGTTCGTGCACACACATTAGGAGCAGAGTAGTGAGTAAAAGCTGAAAAAGCTACTTGCGTTACTTATTTGAATCAGTAACTTAGATATTTTGTTGTAAATTGAAAAAGTAATGCGTTACTTTACTAGTTAGTAATCTGATTACGTAACTCAAGTTACTTGTATTGAGTTACCCCCAACACTGTGTAAATATGAACATGCAATATATCAAAAGAAAGAGCAGTCTCTGCTTTTGAACAGACAAAAAACATTTTATTCAAGCTTCATGAATTCTTTTTTTATCAACACTTGAATGTGGGTAAGTGTCATTAAAAAAAAAAGCAACATTTTGAACAAAAAGCTGAGAAAAAAGTTTTCGTCAAAGAGTTCGTCCACATGGGATTCAGAACAATGATTTCTTCCATCAACTCCCCCAAAGCTTCACAGTCCTTTACCTCGTCCTGGGTCGACATTTCATGTGGGTCGACGCGATAACTGCCGTGGGGGGTGCCGGAACGCGATCACGATTACTACCTGGGGGAACCCCCACTTGGACCGCGGGGCCACCTCCCGGAGATTTGCTTAGGGCCCCCAATAATGTAAACACTCCCCTGTGATCGTGTTATAAGCAATGCTTCTATCGCTTGTTTCTGCTTCTTCTTCACTTGTGTTTTGATCCAGAGATTCTGTACTCTTTTGGAAAAAGTGTAATGGCGCCCCCTACCATATCACAGTGAAAACATGGAATTGCTGAAAAATTTCATCAATGGTGGGGAAAGAGTTAAATTAATTAAAAACATTATTTCAGACAGAGGGGGGAAATAAATGGTCTGTGCAGCATGCCAGAAATAGAAAAAGGGGCGTCTGTCAACTGAAGGCATTGCAAACAGCTCTGTTGATTATAATGGCAGTTTGGTTTTGAAATTTAGCTACACGGCGCTCTCATCTGGTGTAGACACGGTGCAAAGGCATAATTTCAATCAGACCTAAAGAGCCCCAATAAAGCCAACTGAACCTCCACACACATCTCCTGTAACATAAGAGTCTGATGATATTAATCTGAGAAAGGAAGCTAGGAAGTGACAGTCCGTCGACCAAAAGGCTCAATGAAACTTTATCACAGGTTTGCAATGTAATCTCTCTTATTTGGTTTCCCAGTAAGCACATTTAGTGCTGTTTGATTTCCTGCGAATAAACCTTTCGGTTCTGCTAGGGCTTTATGTTCTTTCGCCCAAGGACACAAACTGTGTTTTTATTTGTTTCAAATGCAACATCCACAACCGTTGGTCGATAAGGAAGGGTATGGCAGTGAATGTATGCGAATATCTAGACCGTTTTATTTACATATGTACACACATTTGCATATGTAATGGTTTTAGCCCTAATTAAGCTGCTGTCTGATTGTTTGAATGGAGATCGCAGCCAAATGTGAGTATTTTAGCGTTGCTCTACAGCAGACTCATATAGTACCCGTTCACGCTCACCGCAGGCCTCGTCTGCCACTGCTGTTAAGTCATCTGTGTGGAAAATGTGACAGTTTTATTCTGCTTTTCCAGCGCGGAAAGGCTGGCAGATGTGAGCGAGGCAATCTTCCCTGCAAGCGCTTGAAGGACAGGCGGACAGATTGACTGAACATTCCTCCATATTTCCCGGCATCAAATGTAAATCAGGGTACTTTATGTTTCTGTTATGAGAAGTGTTTATTTTTTCTCTCTCTGTCTGTCTGTTTATTTTCTGTTTTGACAATGTGCCCCAATGCACAATGTACTGTAAATACCTAGTGCCTAGTATATCTAGTTTCCAAATAGTCTATTTTTAGTCGTATGTGGCTCTACGAAAGACAAAATGCAAAGTTTATGTGTCTTTTCTTTTTTATGAAGGGAATGTTCACCCAAAAATTGTTTTAAAGCACCTTCATGCAGCTCTTTTCTGTACAAAGTTCATCATGACCAAGTTTATCAAACTCCAAATAAAAAAAAACAAAAACATAAAAACAACCAAAAAAATTGATTTCTTACTCAGTATTTTGTCTTGTTTTCCAGTAGAAATATCTGCACATTCTTAAATCAATGTTAAGTCTTGTTTTTCCAAGAAAAAAGTATCAAAATGAAGTAAAAAAGAACGAATATCTTCCAATAGGTTAGAAAAATAAACTTAATTCTTACCCCACTGACAGATATTTTTTATTGATTTAAGCATAAACTCAATTCAGACTTTTTAATTTTGAACAAGAATTTGCTTCTCAAGTAAACTTATCTTGATTTAAGAGTTTTTAGATATTTGTAATGGAGAACAAGACAAAATATTACATATGAAAATCATTTTGTGCAGTATATGACGATTTCATGTCTTCTAAAGTCAGATTCCAATTTAGGCTGTTATTTATGAGTGAATGAACTACTTTTTTGTCTTTTTTGAAGCTTGACAGACATCGATCTATGAACTGCCGCTGTATGAATAAGCTGTGTGAAGATTCTTCAAAATTTCTCTTTTGTGCTCCATGGAAAAAAAAATAACAGTATACAGATTTGGAATGCCATAAGGGAGACTAAATAGACAGCATTTTTATTTTTGGGTGAATTAATCCTTTTAACCTTGCAATATATGTACAGTAGCTGCTAATTAGTGTTAGTGAAACCAATAACCCAGCATAACCTCCTCGTGTGGGGAAACACGACTTGCACATTTCTGTTTGTCTGGAACCCTGAGCTGCATGTCTGTGTATGGGACACTGAGTGAGAAGTTGTTTTGGATCTACCAAAAGCCAGACTTTACTTTCACACAGTTCTGGTTTGAGGTTCTGGGGCTTTTGCTGTTGCAGATCATAGACATCACAGCAGATTTAATGATGATGAGACTTTTTAGCACACAGGTTATTTTTCAGGTTGTCCTATTAGTGATTTCGAGCACAATTGCACATATAAACAGCAAATGCAATAAGATGTTAATATCGCAACTGTATCACAATCCTTCTTGCATAGTATTTTTGTCTTGTTTTCTATTAAAAATGTCCAAAAATGCTTATATCAAGATACAAGATAAGTCTTGTTTTCTGAGAAAAAAAAAAAAATAATCAAAATTCACAGGGAAAACAAAATTATTTTTCTTATCCAATTGGCAGATATTTTTTCTTGTTTGCAACATAAACTTGCTTAATTTTGATTATTTTTTCAGTAAACAAGACTTAATATTTGAGGTCATTTTGCTTCTTA
The DNA here is from genome assembly GCF_019924925.1 of Ctenopharyngodon idella. Lineage (NCBI taxonomy): Eukaryota > Metazoa > Chordata > Actinopteri > Cypriniformes > Xenocyprididae > Ctenopharyngodon > Ctenopharyngodon idella. The sequence continues at coordinate 40,050,185 of NC_067221.1, read as the reverse complement.
TGTATTTGTATCTTGATTTAAGAATGTTTAGATATTTGTACAGGAAAACAGGACAAAAACACTGAGTAAGAAAATCATTTTGCTGTGTTGGGTTTCTAATTTATCAACATTTTTATTTTGAGGTAAACATGAAATGGCATCTGCAATGGATTTTACTTCTATAATGTGACATCCGAGCGCAACAGGATATTGGGAATTGCTTGGAATGGTCAAAAGTTCGGTTCACACCAGACATGGAAAATGAGTTTGGAGTGGATTATAATGAACTCTCTCGAAAACCGAGACATAAAGACGGTGAATGGGAGAACAGCAGCAAAGCCTTGTTTTTGTGTCATGTGGACCCAGTTCTGTTCAGAGACATGATTTTATATGTAAAGCCAGACAGTTTTTGTGTGAATATTCATGTGGGAGCTTCCAGCTTTGTCAGTGTTAACATATCATCAAAAAGGGTTTTAAAAAGAACAAACTGACTTTGATAGTGCATATACATCCGTAGTGCCGTGACTTCTCAAAGCTGTCTCACTCTGTCTTTAGTACCGTGTGTCTCTCTTTCTGTCCGCTGTCGTTTCCCATACAAGCCATCCAATTAAACGTGGTTCAATGAAACGTCAGATTAGGCTGGTGTGGACTAAATGGATCCGGATTTGTGTCTATTTCTGCTGACCCAAACCCAGCGAAAGCTCTGATGTGGCTAATGCTGCTGTGTCCTCTGCCTGTTATTCAATTCAGCTCCAAAGGCTGTATGGAAAATCAAGTGATATTTGTTTGTCTCACTTACAAAAATGTTCCGTGGCGGTACCAAGATATCATATACTAACGTCATTCTGTTTTAAAATATACAGTATATACTATGGTACTGATTTAGCATACCATGGTATATAATTGGTGCAAGCAGACATCACAAATTTGGTTAAAAAAAATTAAATTATGATTATTTTAACTATTGCAATTAAGATTTATATTTGTTAAAAAGACTCCCAATTCTATTTAGTTAGTTATTTTTTTTATTTTTAAATTATTTTATGGTACAATATGGTAAGGCTGTGACTCAAATAAATATAAGGGACTAAATAAATTTTCTTATTGGGCCAATAACGATAACATTAAAAATGAACATATATCGGCCGATATATTGTGCATCCCTAATATATCCCTAATATAAGAAATAAGAATATTATTTATGTATATATTTAGCATCCCATATATATATATATATATGCAATATATGGAATGCACAAAATATCAGCCACCATATCGGTATCGGCCGATATATGTTCATTTTTTATGTTATCGTTATCGGCCAAATAAGAAAATTTGGCCGATATATTAAATCCGATAAATGATGGATTATTTCCTTCAGCTGAGACACTTCAGATGCACACTGTCCACCATGATGGTTTTGAATTGCTTGAAATATGATTGAAATCACTTCAAAAAAAGAAAATACAGTTAAGTGCAACATGTGCAGCGCAAGTCTGTCATATAGGCTACATAACATTATAATGAGAACATTATAATTGTGTGCTTGGGACATGGCTTTTAATGGTGACATTTTTGTCTAAATAATCAGGCTCTCAAAAATTATATACAAATTTGGATTTAGAATTATCGGCCAATACATCGGTTATTGGCTTTCAAATATAAAGAATTATCGGTTTCGGTTATCGGTTTCATCCCTTTTGCACCGATATGAAAATTTTGGCCGAAACCGATAACCGATAATTCTTTATTTATATATATATATATATATATATAAAGGATATATAAGGATGCAGAAAATTTATAATATTTAAAATTATTTAATTATAGCATGGTATTAGTATCACTTTTTGCATGGTATATTTTTTGGGTAAAACTATGATTCTGTTCTGTAAGCGATGAGTCTGGCTTTGCTGCTGTACTCCTGCTGATAATGTGCTGTATTTTTGCGTGAGGATGTGTGTTCTCTGCAAGAGCCCTGAGCTTTAATCACTGTTTGCACTGTTTATGTGTGATTCCCTCCTCTGAATGCACTCTCACTCACTCCATTGTGCAGATATTAGTCAGCCGTCCCCTTTGAAGGTCACACGAGGTGCACTGGGCTAGAGCGGTTTTGGTCCAATTGGCAGCATGATGAGTCCCTGGCACCCTCTCCGTCACTCCATGTGCCAGAATCATTCCTGCAGCAGACCCATCCCTCTTAGTATTAAACCATAATGGTTCCAACTCCAAACGCTGCTTACGTCATTCAGAGGGCTGCGACAGCTTTGTTCTGATAACTGCCCATAGTTCCAGCCTGTTTCACTGTGTTTACTCAACAGGACTGGAGGGAGAAAACAAAATAGCAGCTCATGAGACCTCCTGCAGAAGCGCAACATCATAATCTGCTTGTCGTTTATGACCTGTGGTGGTGTCGTGCCAAATTCGACCTCTCATCAAAATACAGCGCCTGTTGAACCACTAACGGCAGCTGTGTATCTGATCATGTAAATACAGTCATTCTTAATACTTGACATATTATCCCATTCAGTAAAAATATGTTTCTGTCCAAAATGTATTTCAAATAGATGGCTAAATACATGCTAGAGACAGGGAAAGGAAGAGGGAAGGAAAATAAATTCAATGTATTATCCAATGTACTGCAAGGGACAAAAAAAAAAAAAAAAAAAAAGTCCAGTCTTAAAATACATTTTAGGTAAATGCTAAATGTTTATAGAGGAGAAGAACACGTTTAAAGCGATACTATGAAACTAATGGGATTCTGCCAGCTGATGTCTATGACTGCAATATGCAAAGTCTCCTGCTTATGAATATTACCCCTTTTCAGTAATCTGATACATCAGTGACGATGTTGTTGAAGCGTTCCTTACAAATATTGACTTGTTGTGCAATAAAAAATAACATTGGCATACAAAATTAATTGTTTTATTGTTTTCGTTTGCGTCCTGTCATGTTTTTTTAGAAGTCAAATTACTGTATAATTTGGTGCATTTACTCCATCAACCAATATTTTTATGTTGTTGCATGTGTAAACAGGAAATGGCTATCTGTGAATTAAGCATAATGTGGATGTAAAGAACCACTTGATGCGAAGCGAAGTGCATTCAAATCATCTAATGCACAGCTAGCCGTGGATTATCCTGATTATACCATGGTCATTTGCCAGCATTGATAAGTTAAAACTGTTATTGATGTTTGCAGTGCAATATTTGATCTGGAAGGATAAAAATGACAGTTATTTTCATCAATTACTGCTCGTTAGATCTAGCATTCTGCTCACTTTGAATTAGACACAGAGATAAAGTAGTGCGGTACAATTACATTAATTTGAATGAATGAATAATAGCATTTATTTGCATTAATTATCGAGAGGTGTGTGTGTGAACTACCTGCGTCTGTTCAGCATCTCTCTCTACTAGCAATGAAGCTGTGAGTTTAATTACTTCAAAAACAGCAATGTTACCTCCTCATCACTGATAAAAAAAGTAGCGATTTAGTAGCGAAACTTTTTAATTAATAAAAGCCACAGGGCAGTGTTGATAAAAAAGTTTCTGTGCTCCTGAATGTTTCTGTGTGTGCGCAACACAATCTCCCGGATCTCTCTCTCTGTGTTTTTGTGTGTGTGCTTTAATGAAAGAAGTAATTAATATAGAATATAGAAATATTAATACGCATTAATACAACCCGAATTCCGGAAATGTTGGGACGTTTTTTAAATTTGAATAAAATGAAATCTAAAAGAATTTCAAACCACATGAGCCAATATTTTATTCACAATAGAACATAGATGAGAAATTTTACAATTTTATGCACAAAATGAGCTCATTTCAAATTTGATGCCTGCTACAGGTCTCAAAATAGTTGGGACGGGGGCATGTTTACCATGGTGTAGCATCTTCTCTTCTTTTCAAAACAGTTTGAAGATGTCTGGGCATCGAGGTTATGAGTTTCTGGAGTTTTGGTGTTGGAATTTGGTCCCATTCTTGCCTGATATAGGTTTCCAGCTGCTGAAGAGTTTGTGGTCCTCTTTGACGTATTTTTCTCTATAGGTGAAAGATCTGGACTGCAGGCAGGCCAATTCAGCACCCGGACTCTTCTACGACGAAGCCATGCTGTTGTAATAGCTGCAGTATGTGGTTTTGCATTGTCCTGCTGAAATACACAAGGCCTTCCCTGAAATAGACGTTGTCTGGAGGGAAGCATATGTTGCTCTAAAACCTTTATATACCTTCAGCATTCATAGTGCCTTCCAAAACATGCAAGCTGCCCATACCGTATGCACTTATGCATCCCCATACCACCAGAGATGCTGGCTTTTGAACTGAACGCTGATAACACGCTCCTCCTTAGCCCTGGAAGACACGGCGTCTGGGATTTCCAACAAGAATGTCAAATTTGGACCATAGAACACTTTTCCATGGAAACAGTCCATTTTAAATGAGCCTTGGCCCACAGGACACGACGGTGCTTCTGGACCATGTTCACATGTGGCTTCCTTTTTGCATGATAGACCTTTAGTTGGCACCTGCAGATGGCACGGCAGATTGTGTTTACCGACAGTGGTTTCTGGAAGTATTCCTGAGCCCATTTAGTAATGTCATTGACACAATCATGCCGATGAGTGATGCAGTGTCGTCTGAGGGCCCAAAGACCATGGGCATCTAATAAAGGTCTTCGGCCTTGTCCCTTACACACAGAGATTTCTCCAGTTTCTCTGAATCTTTTGATGATGTTACGCACTGTAGATGATGAGATTTGCAAAGCCTTTGCAATTTGACATTGAGGAACATTGTTTTAAAAAAGTATTCCACAATCTTTTTACACACTCTTTCACAGATTGGAGAGCCTCTGCCCATCTTTACTTCTGAGAGACTCAGCCTCTCTAAGACATCCCTTTTATAGCATGTTACAGACCTGATATCAGTAAACTTAATTAGTTGCTATATTTTCTCCCAGCTGAATCTTTTCAAGATTTTTTTTTTCTTTTTTCAGCCATTTGTTGCCCCCGTGCCAACTTTTTTTTTTTTTTCTGTAGCAGGCATCAAATTTGAAATGAGCTCATTTAGTGGATAAAATTGTAAAATTTCTCCGTTTAAACATTTGTTATGTTATCTATGTTCTATTGTGAATAAAATATTGGCTCATGTGATTTGAAAGTCTTTTAGTTAAAATTTAAAAAAACAACCCAACATTTCCGGAATTCGGGTTGTATGAGTTAACTGTCTGGAACCACTTGTGCATTAAACAGTTTACCTTCCAGCAAATCAGAATCGAGCATTTAGACAGACCATGGTGAATATGTATATATATATATATTGATTTGTGGCCTCTGCCATCTTGGGTGTTTTTTGTCATGTAGGAATCTCCCCATGTGTTGCCCAAAACAAGGTAACTTTCCATAACAGGTAAGATTCCACAACAGCCTTTGTGTGGGGAGTGCACCGATGATGTCTTAGAATGCTGCTTACGTAGGCAGCTTTCTGTGGGTTTTGGTACAGAGCCTCTCTCTCTGTAGACGGTGGCTGTGCTGCATCAGTGATGAGGTGTCTATGTCTCAAAGCCTCCCAGCGGAGCGTGTCAGTGCTGAGGTCAGCCCAAGGACTCACTCCACTAGCGTGGACACCCACACACATTTATGAGCAAGAACAATCACAGCGATACACACACAAACACACATATGCAGGACAGCTCTATTAGTGGTCCTGTGAAACCGCGTGTGGCTCTCTGGGCCATGTTAGTCATACAGATTCATGTAGCATGGAAAACTAGGCCAGTATTTACATCTCGGACAGCATGATGAATTAGAGATTTTGAGGTTTATCACGCTGATAAACAAGGGCTAATTTATTGGTTGGGATTTACTCAACTCTCACTCTCAAGGAAAACAACCCTCCCTCTCTGTCTCTATCTCTCTCTTTTCTGGTTGTTTTCATCGTATCATGTTGGCCTATTTCCATAAATCAGCTAACTCTTCCACTTTTGTTTGTCTTTTTTTTCCCCTTCCATAATCCTTTTGATAAATAACGAAAAGATTTTCTTGAATCCAGGCAGACATTGCGGTGATCCACTCTGACGGTCTCCATCTCTTTCATCGCTCGGCCAAGTTCAGCCCAATTCTGAATGTCAAAATTAGCATTTCATCACTTAGCCCTGAAATAATGGGAGAAGTAGAGAGGACAGGCAGAAGACAAAGAGGACGTGACAGGGGGAATTTAATCATCAGTGGAGTTGAGGAACTGCACAGTCTTATGTGAAGTGTACTAGTGTACTGCTTACTGCACAGTATATACTGTATACTATTTTTTAAAATATAGTGTGTTAAACTTTTCTCAGTATATCTTAGAAAAAAAGGTTCTATAGAACCTTCAGGGGTTCTGTCAGGTGCTTGTATAGAACCTTTTAGGAGTTCCCATCATGGGTTCATTTTAATTCATTCGTTTTAATTCATTTTAATTTTAATTTCATTTTATGAATCAAACAGCTCGTAAACATTCTTAATCACTAAAAACAAATTGAAATAACCCATTAAACATTTAAGACATTTCTCCTTATATAGAACCTTTTTGGCATAAATTGAGTCAAGAACCCTAGAGTTCTATATGGAACCTTTTCTTTTCAAAATGATGCAATGATAATCATTTTTTATATATAGTACTATGCTCAAGTAACTCTCATGGAAGTTACTTATTTTGCATTTTTGTATCTTTGATCAAATATTTAGTAGAAGCAGCCGTTAATGGTAAAGTGTTTAATCCAAAAGTGAAAATAACGACTATTTTCATACAGGTTTCCCAAAGTCGGACCACTAAATCAACGTGGCTATGTTTGGAATGGAGTACTAGTTTCTACATTGTAGTCACATACAGTAACCTCATTATGATTCAAGTAAGTGGTTTCCATTAATTTTGCATTATTAGCATTATTATAACCCTATTGTAATTGTTAAAGTTTCCAAGGATCAGCATTCTCCCCTAAAAGTGATCAGGCAGAGCAAACCGTAAGTCATAGAGACTTGAAACTTTGAGGGCCGGTAGTACTCACACCATCTACAACGTCAGAGAGGCTCACCTCGATTGGCCTGACGGGGGTGCTACAGCGGTGAAAAGTATGAAATGGCTCATAACTCCTAAACCATTAGGCGTAGGCTCAGGTGTCTTCTTTCATTGGAATCCTTGGCTCAAGACAGACAACATGCATGCGGATTTGCTCAGCAACATTTTTTGAAAAAACTACTTTTGCGAACTTGTCCTAGGTTTTTGACGCAATCGGAACCAAACCAGTGCAGCAATATTCTCTGGAGTCTGATTGTCAGTAGTTATAAAAAAAATAACGGAAATCCCGATTCACGTTCCCTAAGGGCCACCAAAACTTTCGAAGTGGGTGGGGCCACTTTACTAAAATGGCTATAACTCGTGAACAGAATGAGATATTTTTACCAAACTCAGCACACCTATGTAAGAGCTCATTCTGTGGTCACGTGAAAAAGCATGCAGCGACTGGCCACTTGGTGGCACTATAACAGGAAAAAAACAGGAAAACGGCTATAACTACTTCACTGTTAGTCCGATCGACTTGAAAATTGGCATGCAGTGTCTTCGTCTGAGGTGCCATGACTGTCTATGAGGACATATCTCAAAAAACATGTCTGCAATCAGCCAATGAATTTTGAGCAGCTATCAGACAAGGTTAACGGAAGCTGATCGGAATGAAACTTGCTGGGCCTGTTTGACTCACGGCCCTGGAGGCCTGTGAGAAATTTGAAAGAAATCAATCACCGGGGAGCGCCTTCGCGTTTTGCACGTGCGTAAAGGGTCGTGTTTTGCGTATTTTTCGAGCACGCCCACGACATTCGTACCACATGGAAGAACTCCTCATTCTGAGCAACTTTGCCTGTAGGATCACCACTGTCCATCGAATTGTTTGTTAAATATTGGAGATTATTTCAAAAACCAACTTTGGTGAACTAGTCCTAGGTTTTTGGCTCAACCTCGATAACTGTGGATTAAAAACTATGTATTTCCTATGGTAAATTGCCTGTATTTACTGTAAATGGTCTTTTCCATCTATGACCAAGATGGTTACAGGCTTGCTAATTAAAACATAATACCTTTTTACGCATGTGCTTAAAGACCTTTAAGGGCTTGAACCCCGATAATTGTTGCTCGCAGCTATATTATTTCATTTATTACTAGCAGCTTAGAGATCCTCTAAAATCTATTATTTTGCCTTATGGAAAGTCATATGGATTTGGAACAACATGTATGAGTGAGTAAATAATAAAAAGTCATTTTGGGTGAACTGTCACTTAAAGAACATCCACAGGCATGTGACCATTGCTGGAATGCTTATTTTGTTTGGTTCATAAAATATTAAATCTGAATTGTTTGAATAACAAAATAACAAAACTTCCTCTTTGTTCAACAATTTAAGACACAGAGCATTAAAAATTCCTCTTCCTAATGCAGGTCATCTGTTAATGCAATAAGTCCAGTCCAAATGTGTGAAATAAAGCTCCGTCCAGAATTACTGGGTCATTATTCCACGCTCAAACAAGCAGAACACCGTAGTCATGCCATTACCGTAATCAAAACAACATAATTCACCACAAGTGCTCCAATTCATTATAGAGCGGACGGCCAAATGGAGGCCACATTTCCATAGATTACAGCTGCATCTCATCTACTGTGTGGAGGCTCTGCCAGCGGTCAGCTTTACTCATCCACGTGGAGGACTTTTACGGTAATTAGCCTCATTGGCAGCACTCAATGTTTCTAGAAATATACTGTGGCACAGAAAGAGAACATGTGTAGGGTGCTTTGTCAGCGTTATGCTCCAGCCAGCAGGGAGAGCAGATAAATGCTTGACCTCCCTGAGGAGCCGTTCAGAGACTGTAATACCTGTATTCAGCTCCCGCTGGTTGCCTCGTACAGACAAATACACTGCCCGGCCAAAAAAAGTCACTGTTTAGATTTAAAAAGGCAAATGCTTTAGAGTCTATGATTGGATCATTATTGCAGTGATTATTATGTTTCTTCAGTCGAAAAGAAATTAAGGTTTTTAAGGAGAACATTCCAGGATTTTTCTCCATATAGTGGACTTCACTGGGGTTCAACGGGTTGAAGGTCCAAATTCAAAGGACTCTACACGATCCCAGACGAGGAATAAGGGTCTTATCTAGCGAAACGATCTGTCATTTTCTAAAAAAAAAAAAATATATATATATATATATATATATATATATAACCAAAAATGTTTGTCTTGCACTGCTTTGTGATGCACCACGCATTACGTAATCATGTTGGAAAGGTCACATTCGCTTTGTAAACACTTTGAACATTCGCTTTGTAAACACTTGCTCTGTACTTCTGCCTACATCACGCGTGACCTTTTTAACGTGCTTACGTAATGCATGGCGCATCACAGAGCAGTGCAAGCCAAGCGTTTGTGGTTAAAAAGTATATACATTTGTATTTTTTTAGAAAATGACCAATCGTTTCGCTAGATAAGACCCTTATTGCTCGTCTGGGATCATGTAGAGCTCTTTGAAGCTGCACTGAAACTGACATTTGGACCTTCAACCCGTTGAACCCCAGTGAAGTTCACTATATGGAGAAAAATCCTGGAATGTTTTCCTCAAAAACCTTCATTTCTTTTCGACTGAAGAAAGAAAGACATAAACATCTTGGATGACATGGGGGTGAGTAAATTACCAGGAAATTTTAATTCTGAAGTGAACTAATCCTTTAAGATTGCATGGGATGGGAAGAAAAAATATATATATATATATATATATATATTTTTTTTTTTACAGTGAATGGAGGGGTCTTGAATTGTTTTAATGCTGTAAAACATGGTGCTCATGTCAAGAATTCCTGAAAAACAACAAGATGCATCAGAGCAGTTGGATATTTATATAGACCAGCAATTAAAAAGATATACGCAAGAACGTGTCCTTTATCGACCAGAGGTGTTTTAGTGGAGAATGCAGCTAATGGAGAGCTGGAACAGTGTGTGAAGAGCCTGTAAATGCTGTAAATGTCTCAGTGTGACCTAGAGGACTGTAGTGTAGTGTCACTCTAATTTCTCACTGTGGTTCTGGAAGAGATAGACTTAATGAGAGTGAGCTTGATGGATAGAAAGAGAGAGGATAAAAGTGCTGGTGTTCTCCCTAGGGTTTCTCTTTAAAGGCCCGACTCGCACAATCCACCGACAATACACTGAACGCCTGAATAAATCATGTTTGCTTCCCCAGGCTGACCCCTTTCCTGTCAGAGAGAGAGCGTGAGCCGTCGGTCCTTTTCTCTTCGCCTGCCCCGTCTGTTTAAAGATCTAAGTGATGGCTTTTGGTCGGCTAATTACTCCGCAACAAAACGCAGCTTTGAACTAGGTGCGAGCACAAAATGAATAGACATGAGTGAGTGTGCATGCTTGCTTTTGTTGATGAGATATTTCGGCAAATGTGTTGCACGAGTCATCAAATGTGAAGCACGAAGGTCTTATGACGTCAACGGTGAGTCAGACACCTTCAGGCCACATAAATTGATTTTCCCGCAAATCACCAACGCCACCTAATTCCATGAAACTGATCCGTTCAATCAACATGAGGAATCGCTCTCGAGATCCTCTGTCCTTGATATTCTCTCTTTATGTGCTTGCTAAAATGTTTAAGAGTTTCCATCAGGGCTAAAAGGTGTTTTAAACCTATATACGCTTTGCAGTGACAAGGCAAACGGAGGTCATTTGTTCTCAAAGCGAGTCTGCGATCTTCAGGGACATGAAAGACAGCAACTGTTGGCTGCTGCAACAAAGTTGAGAACAGTTTAACTTTATGCAAATGAGCAGTACTGCAGTGCGTCAAAGCTGTTTCAAAAAGTAAGATACATGTTTTCTTTATTTCCGTAGTCCACATTAGACAAGTAACTTTGCAACTGCAAACTAAATCGCATTAACTTGCAGCAACATATCAACTAATTCTCATTAGAGTATTAATAGACTGTTAGGTTAGGTGTTATGTAAGTAGTAGAGTAAGTAAATGTACTTGCAAAGCTAGGGGAGTCTGCTGGGGAGCATCAAAATAAAGTGTTAGCATTTATTAAGCAGATAGTCTACTAATACTCTAATGACTACTAGTTGACATGTAGTTGCAAAGTTAGTAGAATCTCTAAAGTGGACTATAAAAAAAAAGTGTTACCCAAATTTAAAGGCAGATTTGTTGCTATACTTTGCAGAGAAAGCAATCCCATAATGCATTGTGCAAGTGAATGCAAGTTCAGTGAAAAAAATCCATTAAAGATGGCAGATAAAGCAAGAGATCTCATTAAAAATGTAATATTTTACTATTATTTGTGTGTGCACTATGTATGCTTATTAAAGGGGACCTATAATGCCCCTTTTCACAAGATGTAATATAAGTCTCTGGTGTCCCCAGAATGTGTCTGTGAAGTTTCAGCTCAAAATACCCCACAGATCATTTATTATAGCTTGTTAAATTTGCCCCATTTTGGGTGTGAGCAAAAACATGCCGTTTTTGTGTGTCCCTTTAAATGCAAATGAGCTGCTGATCCCGGCCCCCTTTCCAGAAGAGGGCGGAGCTTTAACAGCTCATGCTTTGATTGCTCAACAACAACAAAGCTGGAGAATCTCACGCAGCCAAAATGAGGATTGTCAGTAACGGTGTTCAGCCTTACATTGTTCAAACTGGAGTCAGACACTGATGGAGAGACTCAGGAAGAAGTTGCAACATTTAGAATGAAACTGGACGTTTCTGAATGGTTAGTGGATAAATTTATGTAGTTGCTGTGGAGTTGATTCAACTCATCCACTAGCATGTGCCGTCATGTTAATCTTTTGTGCAAATCCAGCATGGAATTGACCCTCGTTTGTGAAGCAGTCTGGCGTAAAATGACGGCATGACAACAACACTCTACTACAACAGCTCTTCCTCTTCTCTAAAGCAGCCCAACATGGCCTCACCCCCTTTGTTGTGTGTTCCTGGGGGTGGGGTTTATGTAAACTTTGGGGTTAGTGATGTCACCAACTCGGGAAGAAGCTTGTTGTAGTCCCTACCAGCCGTCCTGTAGTCCTTAAAAAACAATTTCTGTAAAAGAAAATATCTCCCTTTGCATTGAACTTTGAGCGTCGTAACTTTGCAGATGTTGTTTATGCTCAAACAGCAACATTACACACTAACTAAAGTTAAAAAAGTGAAATCACAATCAAGGACCCCTTTAAAGGATCATGTTGAGTATCACTTAGCAACATACACTAAGTTGTTATTATTTAAGTCAATTCTCCTGTCTGCTTTGCACAAGGAACATTACATGTATGATGCAGAGTTGCTAATGTACAGTGATTCAAATCTGTCACTTTGGTTGTATTTTAGTTAGGATATATTCCTGTAGCAAAGTCAAGCTTTGATTCCTGTAATAGTGTTAGGTCATGGTATTAAATCCCAGGCAAGGCATGAAGGATAAAAGCATGTGCTAAATGCATAAATGTAAATGGAAGATGTGACAGAATTAATGACGCATGGAAAAAGCATGTCAGAAATTGTCAGTATAAGTTTTATTCTTGCTTTGATAATTGTTCAAGATCTGCCTCATTACGCACTGCTGCAATCTATATACAATTGCTTTTCCTGCCAAAATGTTCATCTTTAGTAGCAGAAGAACAGATTTATTGTTGAATTAGCATGCTAACATGATGTTTTTTGTACTGTTTTTTTCCCCACCGGTCAGATTTTAAAAAGCTACAGTATGTCCGGTTGTGGTGTCCGTCAGGTATCAGCATGCTAATGTGCTCTATTCTGTCGGGATTCTGTATTCTCCAACTGCCTCGGCATGACGTGTTTTCCATGCTAATCATTCCCTCTTGCATACCATTTGCATAAATGAGTCTCAATATTTGTCACTTCAATAATTTATAAATTCAAATTGCATTGTGAGATATATGCAGTGTAAAGCCTGACGGTACGACATCAGCAGTCTGTGACACAAACTTCAAAAGGACACAAACTTATATGATGGCTGACATGTTCAATGCCACACTGTAATATTGTCAATTTTAATATCATTTTAAAGTGCCCCTATTATGCTTTTTCATACCTTTCATGCAGTGTGTAATATAGCTGTTTGTGAATTTAAAAGGTCTGCAAAGTTTTAAAGATCAAAGTGCAGGATAAATTTATTGTCTCCTAAAAGAAAGAATCGATTCTGAACTGCCTAAATGAGTCGTCAGCAATTCCAGTCTTACATCCTGTTACATACCTATGTAACAGTGTAACAAATTTGCATAATGCCAGCCTATGGTCTTCATTGGCTGCCTGCGAACAATGTCTACTTTGCCCCGCCCTCAAACACTGTAGTTGTAGCTGAGACTGGAAGAGTTTGGTTTGTGTTGTCCGCATGTCAAGAAGATGCTGTTTTCAGTGCTGCGAATCCACTTTGCTGCACTTCTAAAGGATGAGGACTCATGCTGGAATTGATATGGAAAAAAAACGACGTGTTTGTATGTTTGTATCACTGTGTATAGAAGTGCTGAGGAAGTTCCGGAGCTGAAATTCGGACATGCGCTGAAAGCAGTAGATCAATCACAACAGACAGGGCCATCTGACCAATCAGAGCAGAGGAAGCTCTCAAAAAAAGGAGTTTAGAGAGACCGAATCCTTTGTTGATCCGTTTTCAGACTCTTTGAGAAATGAGGTAATGTGTAATGTACATTATGAGAAAATTAAAGTGTTTTTTGACCTTGGATGCATGTAAACCAATTGGAGACTTTTAAAATAGCATAATAGGGGCACTTTAATATAATTTAAGATTAGTATGCATAGACAAAAGGCCCGTTCACACCAAGGACAATAACTATATTGATAACAGTAATGATACAGTTCCAAAAATCATTCTAAATATAAAAGAATAGGAGAGTCCACACCACTCTACAACATAGAAACGGTATTGTTGCAATCACTTTCAGAAGGATTTTTTTCCAGCCAATCAGAATCCACCAGGCTTTAAAGAAAGCATTTAAAGTGGCAGAAGACAAAACTGCAGCACACGGTTGTAGTGGAAGAGTTGTTGTAGTAGAGTAGTTGTTGTCATGCCGTCATTTTACGCCGGACTGCTTCACAAATGAGGATCAATTCAACGCTGGATTTGCACAAAAGATTAACATGACGGCACATGCTAGTCGATGAGTTGAATCAACTCCACAGCAACTACATAAATTTATCCACTAACCATTCAGAAACATCCAGTTTCATTCTAAAAGTTGTAACTTCTTCCTGAGTCTCTCCATCAGTGTCTGACTCCGGTTTGAACAATGTAAGGCTGAACACCGTTACTGACAATCCTCATTTTGGCTGCGTGAGATTCTCCAGCTTTGTTGTTGTTGAGCAACCGAAGTGCGAGCTGTTAAAGCTCCGCCCTCTTCTGGAAAGGGGGCCGGGAGCAGCAGCTCATTTGCATTTAAAGGGACACACACAAAAACGGCATGTTTTTGCTCACACCCAAATAGGGGCAAATTTCACAAGCTATAATAAATAATCTGTGGGGTATTTTGAGCTGAAACTTCACAGACACATTCTGGGGACACCAGAGACTTATATTACATTTTGTGAAAGGGGCATTATAGGTCCCCTTTAAGGCTGCTGTTTCTCTTCAAAAAGTGTAAAAACCCTGTCTACACTTGAGTGAGCAATGCAACAAAATAAAACACTTTACTTGCTTGCATCCCAATCCACATACTTTCTGTCCTAAATGTTGTATGAAATTAGAATGAATGTGCCCTAGATCATAGTATGTTAAAAAGAGAATGTGTGCATTTACATGAATTCATGTATGTTTTTAGCAGTGCATTCAATGTACAGCATGGCCAAAAGTGATGTCCGGACTTGGAAAATTGACATCTTCACCCTTTATTAAAATATTATTAAACATATTTTGTAAGCATATTGCGTAGTTGTGCTTGGACTCCATTGTTTTATTTGTGATAATGCAATGAAACATGCCAAATTGTGTGGATTTTTGGCCAGGCTGTCATACAAAGAAATTATGTATACGTGCAAAAACAAGAAAGAACAAATGAAATAATAACTTATTATGTTGTAGTCAATGTTTGCTTTTTCCTTTGAGCTTTTTTTTTTTCCTGTGCAATGTAAAATTAAACCTTTAGCTGTAGTTTGTCTTTTTTGCCAAATAATTTTAACCTTAACCAAGTTTAGTGTTTTGTTCCTCCCTCATATTTAAAATATTATGAATAATAAAATAAAATATTTTCCTAATTTTTTGATGCTTTAAGCAAACTTGTAGGGACATTAAAAACAAATATCCCCTCAGGACATCCGCACTTTTGACCACTACTGTGCAGTTCAATGTATATATATTTTATTATGTGCATTCCTTAGAAATCATATCTACAAAGTTGGTGTTTCTAATGTTATACTCTTCTTGTTGAGCTATAGCACATTTGAAATGTGTGATTACAGTTTTGCCTAGACCAGTAGAAACCAGCTTGGTTTACAAGTAAGACAAGCAAATAGTACATGCTTTTAGTGCATAGTATGTGAATCACCCATCAGCTTCTACTGTGTCTGTCTTTGCAGTCATGTTCTGCCGCTTCACACAGAAGCTTAGATGATCATTTTCTGCCTGTTGGTGTATGTGCTGTCTGTGCCTGGTTCAGCACAAACAAACATCATCTAACACCCTTGCATTTGCTGTGACAAGCTCTTACGTTCCATATTCACGTCTCTCTCTCTCCCTCGCTGTGTATTTTTCAAGAGTCAGAGCTTACGTGATATTACATTTCATATTCACAGCTGAGCTCCTCTCTCTTTCTAAGGCTAATGAGTTTTGGGACAGGGTTTTTGGCCCCTGGATTCATCTCATTTATTTTTCTGAATCAAGCTTTGCGTGTTTACCCGAGACAGAGCTCCCTGTAGCCTCAGATCCAGACGGCTGCTCACTGACCGCATTATGCAAGCTGAATAGATACACGACAGGAGCGATCAGAAATTACCACTTACAATCTGATTTAAAAAAAAATCTCTGATGAAATTTCTAGGAGTGACAGTTTTTTTTTTTTTTTTTCAGAAAATGCAGAAATTTCAAGGAAAAAGTCACTAGATCATTGAATCTTTGAAAGATATTTGGAATGGGCATAAATTCTTGTCACAAGTTTACACACATTACCTATTCATTAGTTCATTGTTTGCTCTACAGGGTTCCACTCATGAAGACTATCGATGCGCCACTGAGTGTGTATGTTGCTGAGTATGTCTTAGCAACATAAACATATGTTTGTTCTCTATTGATTTTGTTCACTAAAGCTTACTGCTTACAGAGATATCGAGTGACCAAGTGTATTACCTGCATGCAGATTGAGCTTTTTCCTTCAGGTCAGTCCTATGTTCATAATAAAAAATCCGTTTGAATGTCCGCTGCGATTTTGTCCTTTTAACATTTAATGGGTTTTCCCGTGCCCTGCTGACACTAACAGCTAGTTATAGCATTTGTCATTTGCGTCTTATTCCGTGTTCACAACAAGTTTCAATATAAAAGTCTTTGCGACTGAGTGACTCGCTCATAAAGACAGTCTTTGCCGCCATCTAATGGCGTAATAATGTAACTTCTGTTGCTGGTCAGTGTTCATGGTCAGGGATTTTTTTTTTTTTTTTTTCCAGCGGAAGGAATGCTTTTAATGATTTTACATCAAGAAAGTTGCATTGATACATATTGTTTGGCTTTAATATTTGTATTGTGTGGTAACCGTTTTATAAAAGCAATAAGCCACGTGAAGCTGTGGTTTACAGTGAATTGATAACAGCTAAGAGGCGTTGTTAGGCACGACACGGAGCCCCTTCTTGGAGCTTATTGCTTTATTTTATCATTTATTTTCAGACCTAAATGGCATTTCTCACTTAGACACAACCTCCACCAAAATTCTATGTACCTTCAGGTAATTTTTCATGTTTGCATATTTTTCAAAACTGTTAAACTTAAAGCTTCAGTCCGTAACTTCTTTTTTGGTTAAAATGATCCAAAATCAATTTTTGAGCAAGTACATAACCAGCCAGTGTTCAAAACTATCTCCTTATCTTAGCCCAATTCACAACAGTAAGCTTGTAATGTTTTATAATAAAATCGGTACTGGTGGGTTTCCGCGGGAAATTCGAGCATGCAGCCGTTCGTCTTTGCGTAATTACGCCACATCTGTAAACAGAAAGAAGGAAATTCCAGCTAGTAGGCTATATGACATGTGAGGATGCTGCTTGTAGCAGATCATTTATAGCCCTTTCTCACAGCAGCTGGAATAATTAAAGTTATCATTTTGATGGTGGATTGTAATCCAGAAAGGTCCAAATGACAATCATCAGTGACAAATGGAGATTCACCCGTAGTCAAAAGCAAAAGACTTCAGACTGCAGAGTGGATACAGAAATTGAAATCTACAGGTAACGCTAATACACACTAAATACACATAGTCACGCAATGCTGATGTTGTTAACATTAACAATTGCGCAATTTATTGTACTGCTTTTTTTCTCAGTTGGTCAGAACAAAAGTGGCAGACATGTTACTTACTTGTTCAGATGACATTTTCCGGTGAAAATTTTGGTCATACTTCCAAGACGTAGAATCTGTGATTCTGAAGTACAGTATCCACACCGATGTGGTGACTGACAGCAAACATTAGATTCATCCGCGCTGAGGAGTCGTGCCGATGCACAACCCACGTAAAGATGATAATTCCGCAAATAACTACAATTGCAGGTTTCAAACAGAGATGGCAACAAAGAGGCAAAACTTATGGACTGCAGCTTAAAGGGATAGTTCACCCAAAAAATAAAATTTGATGTTTATCTGCTTACTCCCAGGGCATCCAAGATGTAGGTGACTTTGTTTCTTCAGTAGAACACAAATGATGATTTTTAACTCCAACCGTTGCGGTCTGTCAGTCGTATTATGCATTGAAACGGTAACACCATCTATGAAAATAAAAAAAACATGCACAAACAAATCCAAATTAAACCCTGCGGCAACACATTGATGTCCTAAGACACGAAACGATCGGTTTGTGCAAGAAACCGAACAGTACTTATATAATTTTTTACCTCTAATACACCACTATGTCCAACTGCCTTGTGTATCCGGTTGGTGAGGTCTGAACACGCTCTGACAACGGAAGTGATGTCTCGCACTCGAGAAAAAAATCATCAATTGTGTTCTACTGAAGAAACAAAGTCACCTACATCTTGGATGCCCTGGGAGTAAGCAGATAAACATCAAATTTTCATTTTTGGGTGAACTATCCCTTTAAGTTCAAAACCTAACATAATACAAAAGTGAATAAGACAGCAACTCTACTGTGATTATTATTAATAGTCTTTTTATCATATTACTGCTGCCAGCCTTTTATAATGTAGCTGTGTGCCAAACAACACCATTTAAGAGTGGAAAAATCACTGTATAGTGCATAGTCTCTTTTTTAGGAAGTATAAAAACAGATTCATTCACTTTCTGTCCACGAGAGCAGCTGACCAGAATAGCCCAGCGTCTGTGAGCTCTGCGGTCATTATTCCCTGAAGAGCAAACAAACTCGGGATCTAAAAGCTGAGCTTTAGGAAACTAGACAAGGTAGAGGACATAATAGCAAACAAGACACTTTAGAATCGTCTACTGTGCCATTCAACTCTCTTTGCTGTTGTTCACCTGACAGCTGCTTCATTCACCACACTGAGGCTGCTTTCATTGAGGAATGAAAGCAAAACCTGCGTATGTCTCACTTCCAGAGTCCCACACTGTGAGGACAAGACACCCGGTCCAGGAATGCAAATCTAAACTAAATTCCTCAGAAACACAATGGCAGTTTGAAAACTACATTTGCGAATTTTCTGGAGAAAATGTGAGTGGTTTGTGCCCATGAAAACTCTTCTGAGGGGTTTTCAGCATGTTGG
The DNA here is from genome assembly GCF_019924925.1 of Ctenopharyngodon idella. Lineage (NCBI taxonomy): Eukaryota > Metazoa > Chordata > Actinopteri > Cypriniformes > Xenocyprididae > Ctenopharyngodon > Ctenopharyngodon idella. The sequence goes on along the minus strand of NC_067221.1, from coordinate 40,031,254 downwards.
TATGTAGTTGCTAGAGTACAAACTTTAATTTGGAAATAATTTCAGTCATGTGCTATTTTAAAATTATATCATTTAGTGCTGTCAAATTGATTAATCATGATTATTCACATCTTACAAAAGTTTGTAAACGTGTGTGTGTGTGTGTGTGTGTGTGTGTATTTGGTTTAACTTAAAAAAGTAAGTTACCTGGTTGCCTTAAAATTTTGAGTTCATTGAAATTAAAAATTTGAGTTAATACAATGAAGGAGATTGATTTAATCAACAGAAACTCAAAATATTATGTTATCTGAACCACATTAATTAAGTTGACAAAAGAAAAAATGTTGATAAATCATGAAATTTTTTTTTTACAGTGTAGCCTATATATATATATATATATATCAGAGCCTCGGACATGACATGCAGGAAAAAAATAGTAGGCTAAATCGTTCCCTCGATTTATAAATCGTGCACATGATTTGTAAATCGAGGGAAAGAAATAGTAAATTGTGCGCACGAATTAGTAAATCGAGTGCATGATTTAATTTTTTTCTTGCATGTCATGTGCGGGGCTCCGTATATATACATATATATAAACACACACATATATTATATTTACAAACTTTTATGTTAGATGTGATTAATCACAATTGATCGATTTGACAGCACTAAATTAATTACTTTATAAGAATTTAAGGTTAACGTTGAAAATCTCCCATTCCAAATATAACAAATACATCACCAGATGTGACATTTTCATCAGTGTCATTTTAGTATCATTGACATATTATAGTTTTTTTAAAATGGAATTATTTTTATTTTTGTACTTTGTTTTCATTTTAATTTTAGCTAAAGTTTTTGTAATTTCATTGTGCTTTTGTCATTTTTATCCGTTTTTTTAAATGTCTATAATTTTTATTAATTTTTATTTCAGTATTTTATTTTAGTATATCAAGCTTAAATTGGCAACTAGCTGCAAAAAACATTAAATTTTATTATTATTTATTTTATTTCAAGTAACATTTTTTTTATGCTTTTTGTTTTAGTTTTACTTAACTATAATAAACCTGCATACTGAATTGTGAAAGCTCTTCGTTCTCGTATATATTTGCACAGTGAAGTCTTTCCTGCTTCTGTTTGACCATCACCTGTCCTGCATCTATTTAACCATCGTTGTCATGACAACAGTAAAGCACCTCCGGTGCTGAATTTCATTTACACTGAACCAAAGATTAAAACCTAAACTTACCTGAACTTTAACACTCTTTTGCATTCTTCTTTGCAAGTAATGCTATTTCCTTCTATTTATTTTGATAGTTACGTTATTAATCAATCTAAATGAAATATTATGCACGTGGCTGTTAACCACTGTTTTTTTTTTTTTTTTTTTTTTTTGAAGGTGTCAAGGTGGCTAAAAACCCCTGATGATTTAAAGTAGTTTAGACTTAAGCTCTGCAGATGTCCAGGGCTCTTGGAATTGGATTAGCCGCAGATGTGTGTTCTGGTTGTTCAAACAGCCCTCAGCCATAATTACACACCTGTCTGCTCTGTTAATATGTCCATTTTAATTAAGAGACTCTGGTTCTTTATAATAGTCCTGAAGAGCATTCAATCGACTGGCATCACTCAGCACTCTGCTCAAGTGCAGAGTTCAGATGTCTAAGGTTATATGAGGTTATTTCTATTTTATTTATCACACTATTTTCAAGGTGTGTGTTATATATATTGTGCACAGTAAATGTATGGGAAAATACACATGTTCTGTTGTATTTAGTATTCATTTTGGCCTGTTGAATGTTAAATGGATCTATTCCATGTTCAATAGAAATTATTTTATGATGCAGCAATAAATAAACTAGCTAGTATACCTTAATGCATGTGTTTTTGAACTTTGCTAATTCAAAACATGATCAAAACACAAAACTATTTTAATGACAATTAAATAAGAGAGCAAGAGACAAATATCGGAATCAGCCAAGTTGTTTGTTAAAATCGGTATCGGACAAAAAAAAAAAAAAAAAAATCCTATGGTGCAAAAAAAAAAAATCTATTGATATTACATAATAAACCATGTGCGGATTCATAAGTCAACACTATTGCTGAGTATTTTCTCTTTAAAACAGCAGTAAACCAAAGACAATGCTGGTGTTTCTGACATCACAAACTTCCTTGTAACCAATCACAAGAATGTGCCAGCGGGCTTTAGCATATCATTAACTGACCGCGCAAAGGAGTCTCAAAAGAAAGTTATCCCTGTATATTTTTCTGTTGATATGAAAAATCGGGTAGATTTAGCAATATGGCAGGTGTATGATGTATATTACGATGTTATGATGAACTGCCTTTCTCCACTGATGTTCTGAGTTGTTCAAAGTGTTTCTAAGGATACTGATTGTTAGAAGACAGCTGTCTGACTTGCGAACGGGAACATGGTTTGTGTAACATTAGCAACACATTATTAGCTGTTTGATAATGTAGTCACGCAACAGGGTAATCATATTAATTACCGTCACGTGTCCGACGTTGTAAAAAGTGATACCATTGTGCAGCAATTACCTCAGTAAGTTGACCGAGTGGATCTCGTCTGAACTCGTGTGAGTGAGTGGAGGCGGGGCCAATTATCATATTCATAGATCCGTGTATATTAAATGAGGCAAGGGTGTAGAGTTACATTCAAGCTATTTTAAGGCATTAAGATTTTTTTTTAATATGTAATTTTGGTGAGTTTTAAGGGATAAAATGATTGACTACAGGGGGACTTTAATAAACAACTACTGGCCGATTCCGACATTTGTCACTCTCTCTTATATACAGTGTCTCTTATATGGCCAAATGTTATGTCGGGAGGGAATATTTGTTTTTAATGACCCTACAAGTTTGATTAAACCATCAAAATATGGGGAAAATATTTTACATTTTTTAATATTTTAAATATGGGGGAAGAGCAAAACATTAAACTTGGTTAAGGTATTAATCTGACAAAAATATTTGGTAAAAAAGGCAAACTACAGTTACAGGTTTTATTTTACTATATGCAAAAAATGCATAGGAAAATACAAAACTCCAAGCACAATTAAAGCTGCAAGCAGCGATGAAAGGGCCCTCGCACCCGGGCTCACCGCCACCCATTGGCCTCAGGAAAACTGTGAACAGTGGGTGACATGCATGCAAGCGAGTAAATACAGAAGAATTACGACAAAGTCATTTCAAAATGCCACACTTCCTGCTGCCAATAGGTGGCACTTTGACTGTAACTGAATATTTTCATGTAGATGTCTTCAGGCCAGTACTATTATCAAACATGTGAAGTTTGGAGCAGATCGGACATTGTATGCCTGAGTTACAACAACTTCCTGTTTTGTGGCGTTAATCGCAAAAAATAGCTCTTAGCCAAGTGTTGCATGATTTAACGTGTTTCTAGCATGTTTGGTACTTTGTGGCATATTGAAATGTGTTTCAGGGAGTGTTACAGTGTAAAGCATGCCATTTCCTGTTGACAGCAGGTGGCGCTATGACTAACTGAATATTGGCATATAGATGTCTTTAGGCCAGGACTCTTATCACACATGTGAAGTTTGGGGCAGGTAGGACACTGTATGCCTGAGTTAAAACAACTTCCTGTTTCATGGCGAAACATCGAACTTTGTCAGGCCGCCACAGGACACGCCCTTCAGTGAAAACTCTAGATCTTCGCAATATAATGTCACAAAGGCCTTTAGATTAGACTGACCAAATATGACATTGATCTGATTAAAGCTCTAGGAGGAGTTCATTAAAGTACAACGTCTGGAAATGGCAAAAATGGGAAGTTAATTCAAAATATCTGACTTCCTGTTCAGTTTTGCTCCAAGAGACTTTTTTGTAGGTATTGGGCTGTTAAATGTGTGTACCGAATTTCAAAATCTACGTGAAATGTAGCGCGAGGGGCACTACGTTAGGTGGCGCTATCGAGCCATTTTGCCACGCCTAATTCTGCAACCCATAACAGATATAAATTTTCACCACTTATGACGCATGTGCAAAGTTTCATGAGTTTTCGAGCATGTTTAGGCCCTCAAAAATGCGATTCACTTTGGAGAAGAAGAATAATAAACGGAGCAATTCCAATAGGGTCCTCACACCATCGGTGCTCTGGCCCTAACTATACAATATGCTTTCAGAAACTTTAACACATTTTTAATAATATTTGAATAAAGGGTAAAGATGTCAGTTTTCCAAGGCTGGACATCAGTTTTGGCCACTAAAATAAACATTGGTCTGGTGACATTTATCTTAATAACACTAACTGCCAGTAAAGGCTATTACTGGCCATCATTTTTAACGCTGACATCTAAATCTATAAAGACACTGACATCTGCTGCGTAAGTTGGACTCATAAACATTCAAAACCTATTGCTCATTCTCTTATTTTTCTAAGATGCGCCAAACATCTAGATGAAAAATCAAGGCCATAAAGCGATTCATTCCCTCATATGGTGTTTTTTCTATTAGCATTCTGATATTCTTCTGCCCTTCACAGAACAAGAGAAGGAAGGAGAGGGTTTTGTGCACGTGTCCAGCGGCTGGGCAGCAGCCAAGTCAATTACCTGCGTTCGTTTATCTTTCTGTCCTAATCTGTCTTTGTGGCTTTTGCCTTTACTTGATTTTGTCATTTCATTACTAATAGATTTTGTTTTCTTATGCTGAAGAAACGAATGCCGCTTTGCCTGTGCAAAACTAGCTGCCGCGTTACTGAAGTGTTCTGGGTGGTTGCAAGGGCATTGCCTGTGTGTCCCTGTGCTGGTTGTTTTGACAAACATGACATTTCCTGTCATCTGGTCCATAACATTTACATAGAGCTGAGTCATACTGAACTACGACAGAAATCCCCCATCACTCACTCACTGCCCTCTGTAGTGTACACTACAAAGGCTTTCTATTTATGGAGCTGCTTTGTTCAAGCTCTGGAGGGAATCACCATCCATTGTGTGACGAGACTCTCTGTGGTTTTCAATTGTTCTATTTTTGTTCTTTGTCAACAAAAGGGTCAGTGAAAAGATGTGCATGACTTTCAAAATGTATTGTTCATCCACATCAGGAGGTCAAACTAAAAATTTTACTATTATATTATTTACATTTTTACTACAATAACTTTGGTAAGAGGTCAACATGGTGGGGCTTGACAATTTTGTGTTGGAGTAAGATTATTTACTGAATGTTAATATTTTTAATAGGAAGGAAATGATGGGGAACACACCGACAGAGCACATTTCAAGTCATTAAAATGTTTAAATTATTCTCCATTATAAGACTTTTTAAACTATTGTCGTACTGATTTAGTTATTTAAATAAATTGCACCAGCTGTGCGTGAGTTACAACTTAGCCTAGTTTGACATAAATGGGCACTAAATTACAGCTTGCGCACTACTCAATATTTTTGAGTTGCACCATTAAACTGAGGGGCCATTTACACGTCACCGTTTTCAACTAAAAACGGTAAACGTTTTATATATTTTGGCCGCTCATTTACACATTTTGGGGGCCTGAAAATGCTTTTGAAAACAGGTTTTAAAGTGCAAGTTTTTGAAAACTATAGCATCTCCGTGTAAACTACAAAAAAGCTAAATTGTAAAAAATGGTGACCTTGTGCACATGCATATTACGTGTTCAGTCGATAGGCGCGCAGGGTTTCTTTACAAAGTGACATAGCCAACTACTGACCAGAAAGCAGAATACATTTTTTTAATGGTCCGTGTGAACGGGGATCGTTTTGAGAACGTTGTTGTCTGTACGAGAAATATGGAGCCCTGCACATGACATGCAAGGAAAAAAAGTAAATTGTGCGCACATTTTACTAATTCGTTCCCTCGATTTACTACATTGTGTGCATGATTTACTATTTCATTCCCTCGATTTGCTAAATTGCGCAGATAATTTACTATTTTGTTACGTTGATTTGCTAAATTGCTTGGATGATTTACTATTTCGTTCCCTCGATTTATAAATCATGCACAATATTTAGCAAATCAAGGTAACCAATTAGTAAATCGTGTGCATGATTTATAAATCAAGGGAACAAATTAGTGAATTTTGCGCACAATTTAGCCTACTATTTTTTTCCTGCATGTCATGTGCGGGGCTCTGTAGCGAAAAACGCAAAGGAAAAACTTTTCAGGTTTTTTTTCTTTCCGAAATCAACTGAAGAGGAGTGTGGGCTGTGAAGGAACCGATATGACCACTGCATGTAGTTATTCACACATACAGGTTTGGAGCAGCACAAGGATGAGTTAATAACAGACAGAATTTTCATTATTTTTGGGTGAACTATTCCTTTAAAAAAGTAATTTGCACCCTACTTGTGGAAAGCGAAGAAGCTTAATATGTGGTGTTCTGTTGATCTAGAATATTTGAAAGCTTTTTACAATATTTTAAAAAATAGCTTCAGAACAGAATGCTGTTTCATTCGAAACCCAGTTGCTGAGCTGTTCCTTTCCTTCTTTAGCAGAGTCTCTGTGGAGGAAAAAGCTCAATGCTTTCTCTGAGTTCACTTTTGACGTCATTAATGCATCAGTGTCTCAATGGATGAATCATAAGTCTTTGTTTTGAATATGCTGCTCTCTTCACAACACACACACACAAACTCACACACTTTGCTTGACCTTGCCATCCCTGAGTGAGATGTGCTTTGTTTAAGATCAGTCAGCCATGTTAAATGGATGATGCCAGCTATGTGACGTTTGCCTCCATCAGATAAAGTGTGACAGCCATTCAAATTAAACATAAAACAATCAGTTAATGAAGTATTACAGACGCATCGCTGCGAGCCGTCCATATTCTCTGTAAATAACCTGCAAAAACTGCCAGATGGCCTTTGTCTTTATGACAGTTCAGCTGAGAGGTTGAGAAATAGAGATTGTAAGCAAATGTACTGTAATTTTTCATAAAAGTGCTTGAGGGAGTCAGTCTGGCGAAGAGAAAGAGGATGTATTCACCTCTCTGATACATCACTCCTGCAGGTGAATTAAGTCACTGAACCAAAGCGGATAACTGAGCGTTCACTAAGCCCCGCCTTAAACATGTATCGGACCAATCCTGATCTAGCATCTGTTGCCGTCTGCCATATAATTAGACAAGCTTTTGCGGTTTTCCAAGACTATGGAAACCCTGTGTGCTTGAATAGCTTTAAAGTGAGAAATACTTCAAACATAGTAAAACATTGTTGAAAATTGTCATGCAAAATTAAATTACAATGATTTTAGTGCAAGAGCCTTTACTAACTTGTTTAGTGCATAGGGACGTGTTTTATGAATTTAAATTTATTTGCACTAATTTGTTTGCAGCTGGTTTTGCTTCAGGACCCAGAACAGGCCAAAATATTTGATCATAAAAGTAACAAAAATGTCTTTAAAGTCAAAAATGAAGAGCTCCAATATAACGCCCAACAATATGCAAATATGTTAATGTGACAAACTGATTTTGTAAATGTATAAACAACTGCAGACGTGATTTATCTGCCTAACACATGAAACAAACATTGTGCCAATTATTGAATTCCTACAGGGTATTGCTATAGCGAATATGAGAACCATTGATCTACAAGACAAAACATAACTTTAAAAATATTTAACCTACTCCGAAGAAGCTGGATAATTTTTTTTTTTCTTACACCTGTTTTTTTGTTTACTGGTGTGTCCTCTAAACAGCTGGTGCCGTCCACATGTGATGTGACTGGTAATGTGTGTCACGGCCTTTGAGTTCCCTCTGGGAACGAGGGGAAGTTGTTTAGATCAGGGAGGTGTTCCTACCTCTGCCGTAGCCCACAGCTGCCTCGTGCAGGGGTCACGAACCTCAGAATCAATCAGAGAGCGAGTGCTACCACACAGATGGTTACACAGAGACGTGTGTGGCCCACAGCAGGTGTGCCGAGAGCAGAACAACACCTGAACTGAGACTGACCCGTCGCATGGAACTGAGCAGGGAATCCACCGGCCTCTCCACATCTGATGAAGGCCTGGGAAATTACAACTTCTGAACAAGAACTGACTAGTTAGACAGGAAGACTATATATCTATATGTCTATCTGTCTATCTATCTATCTATCTATCTATCTAGTGCAAAACCCTCAGCACTGCCCTCTAGTGCTGATAGATCACCAGCTCTGTCTCTACCAAAACCAAATCCAGAGGCATAAATATAGGCCCACTTTGTCTTCAATTACCCATGACAGTCTGAATGCTGCAGACTGGGAGGGTGGTGAGGTGAGTGTATTTTTAAGGCTGCAACTGTGAGATACCTGTGGAGAGAGAGACAGAGAGAGAGAGAGAGAGAGAGAGAGAGAGAGAGAGAGAGAGAGAGCTGACAGACGGAGGCACTGCGGACAGTGATTCAGCACTTGTGCTGGAAGTAAAAAAAAAACAGTGTGTTTGTGTGTATATGAAACAAATCTGTCATCATTTACTGGTATTGAAGTGGTTCATACAATTTTTCAAGTTTTTAAATGCTTGTACACTGAAAATCTTGCCTTAACCTCTCAGATCTCATTTGTACATCCAATATGCAATATACTGTATATGGAATCAATATTTACAAATATAACTTCCCCATATTTATCTTATGATAAATTGCTTGTGGTTGCTTTGAACGAAAGCGTCTGCTAAATGAATAAATGCCGCTGTTTGCTTGCATGGTATATGGAAAAGAGCAGTGTAAATATTGTTTATATAGCCTATATATAATTTAGCATAAATATACACTACTGTTTAAAAGTTTGGGTCAGTAAGATTTTTTTTTTTTTTTAATTAATACTTTTATTATCCTGGATGCATTAACATTGATCAAAAGTGACAGTAAAGAATAATGGTACTTAAAAATTCCATTTCAGAATAATATCTGTTCTTTTGAACTTTCTATTCATTAAAGAATTCTGGGGAAAAAAGTATCCACAGATATATTAAGCAGTATAGTTGTTTTTAACATTGATAATAATAAGAAATGTTTCTTGAGCAGCAAATCAGCATATTAGAATGATTTCTGAAGGATCATGTGACACTGAAGACTGGAGTAATGATGCTGAAAATTCAGCTTTGATCACAGGAATAAATTATATTTTAAAATATATTCAAATATAAAACAGTAATTTTAAATTAATAATATTTCACAATATTATTTGCTCTTATGGTGAGCATAAGAGACTTATGAGACATTGAATCTTAACAACCCCAAACTTTTAAACTTTATAATCTTGTGCTCCACAGAAGAAAAATCTACCGTTTTGGAATGACATGATGATGAGTAAATGACATAATTTTTATGTTTGGTGAACTGTCCCTTTAAATAGAATTCTCCCATTTTAATGACCACATCAATTCCACACAAACACTCAGAGACATAAGACATAATCCCTGTCTTTGCTTAATTAGTTTTCACACATGACTAGGTAACCATCCCCTGAGCTTTTGTTACAGGTTAAATTATCTGTATAAAGAGGCAGAAGACCACAAGAGCTAATAATGAACCTAATCTTCAAAGTGTAAAAATGTTCCTGAATATCCCAAACGAGAGTAATTACAAGCAAATCCATCTATAGACTGGCGGAGACCACCGGAACATGTGGGCCAGTCCATGCAAGTTTATGAGAAATGATTTACATTTTCACTGCTACAGAATTTGAACACGTGAACTTTTCATCTGTAGAAACTTGTCAGGAGACGACAGAGAAAATCAGACCGCAAAAGAAAATGAGCAAGTTTGAAGGAGGCGGATGTCTTCTGACATCTACTAATGAAGCCACTTTTTTTGAAACGTAAGTCAAGTCATCTTACATATTCACAATACATATTGTTTCAAAGCAGCTTCACAGTGACAATAAGAAAATTATTATCGAACTAAAGTTGGTTTTTGATTGAATCACTTCCGTTGTAAAAATTGTTAATTATTTTTTTGGTGGCCGCTTAAATGACAGCTTTCCTACTGAAAAAAAAAAAAAGAATACCTTTAATACATTCTTGCCGTTCGTTTACGTGTTTAGTCTATAGGTTTTCGTGTGTATGTGTGCAGAAGCTTTTACTCACTGCAAATACTCACAACGCAACTAAATACAGAAACACACTGCAAATACTCACAACGCAACTAAATACAGAAACACACTGCAAATACTTACAACGCAACCAAATACAGAAACACACTGCAAATACTCACAACGGAACCAAACACAGAAACGCGCTGCAAATACTCACAATGCAACCAAATACAGACACGCACAACAAATACAACGCAACCAAATACAGAAATGCGCAGCAAATACTCGCAATGGAACCAAGTACAGAAACGAGCTGTAAAATCTCACAACGCAACCAAATACAGAAACACACTGCAAATACTCACAATGCAACCAAATACAGAAACACGCAGCAAATACTCACAACGCAACCAAATACAGAAATGAGCTGCACATATTTACAGTGCAACCAAATACAGAAACACGCTGCAGATACTCACAACGCAACCAAATACAGAAACACGCTGCAGATACTCACAACACAACCAAATACAGAAACATGCTGCACATACTCACAATGCCATCAAATACGGAAATGCGCTGCAACTGAAGAAAACACAAGCAAATACAGAAAAACATCAGCAAATTAAGAAAACATCTTCATCAGTTTGACAACACATGTGCTGCAAATAATCAAATACAGAAAATCCAAAATACAGAAACACACTGCAAATAGCACAAAACACAATGGAAATATTTCAAGGGGACCTCAACAAGTGACAAACCTGGCTGAGACATGCTTATTGTTTCTTTTAACATCATGATTGTGTATGCGTTGTGAGTATTGCAGAACGTTTCTGTATTTGGTTGTGTTGTGAGTATTTGCAGCACGTGTGTTGTCAACTGATGAAGATGTTTTCTTAATTACTTAATTACAACCACGTAGTAATGACCTGGCAACATCCTACCATGTGGTGGTGAGCTTTTCATCAGAAATGTAAAAATGTTTATTTTTTATTGAAATGCATTGATCAGAAACATGCATGTGACCTGAAAACAGTTGCATTCGGTGTGGACGACTGTATGCTCAATTTCAGGAGGTAGAAAAAAAAAAAATTGAGTTAAAAACAACCATGCTAATTACAGAAGTGTGAAGAGCAGGAGAAATAACCTCAATTTAGCATCAACACCCACTGTGGGACAAGAACAGACAGACACAGAGAGAGAGAGAGAGGGGGAGAAAGAGAGACTTACAGACCATGAGACTTCATTCAAAGTTTGTGTGAGAGTGAATTTTCATTATTTTTGTGTGCGTGAGTGTGTAATTTGATTGATAGGCTGCAAGTCAAATATGTAATAATCCCACTGTAAATAAACAGATAAATGTGTTGTGCCAAAACAACACAGTACATCCGGTATGTTTTCCAGTTTCACAGATTGCTGTCCAAATCCATTTAGAGGGATCTACGGTATAAACTAAAATCGTGTTTGCTTGTTAAAAACTCACCACCTCAATGCAAGGGTGTTGCTATGTGGTTCCTAAGGTGTTCTGAGTGGATTTTAGTGTGTTGCTAGGGTGTTCTGGTTGGTTGCTATGCTGTGATATTCTGGTCTCTGTAGCTCGTGTCCCTCCTTCAAGGTTGTTATTTTTCCTATTCAAATCTGACATTCCACAGCCAAATAAAAATGCACGCAAGGTCACAAAAATAATTACCTGACACAAAATTGGCTGACACAGACAAATATACTGATCCACTGGCTATGATATCAGGAGTTTAAAATGGAATGAGATAATTTATATTATATGAAGCATGAAGAGTGATGAAAGAGTTTTTAATGTGTTTGAAAGAAAATATATTTTGATAAAAATATCAGTAAAATTCAGTAATGTTGTGTGAGATATTATTACAATTTAAAATAACTGTTTTCTATTTTATTTTGAAATATTACTTTGAAATTATTTTGATTTTTTAAAAAAGAAATGAATACTTTTATTCAGCAAGGATGCATTAAATTGATCAAAAGTGACAGTAAAGACATTTGTAATGTTACAAAAGATTTCTGTTAAATAAATGCTGTTCTTTTAAACCTATTCATCAAAGAATCACAGTTTAAACAAAGATATTGATTACAAACTTGTAGTTTGGACTCAATAGGTTGGAATAAAAAGAAAACTAGCCATGACATATTTGATATCGTTTCCTTTTGTACATTTATCTCACTCTAAATGCTCAGTTGTGCCAAAGGCGTTTCATTGTGAGATACAGTATTCTACACAGTGTGATCTGATTGTATGCTGCACACTTTGGCAAATGCAGTAAGTAATCTGAGTATTCCATACTTACTGACCGTTTGCATACTTTGCATAGTACACTGCTAATCTAGCAGAAAGAATAGTATGTCATTCTGAACATCCTTTAACGTGTCCAATAACATGCTGCTACCCTGTGAGGAAACACTAGGAAGCCATCGTGAGAATCTGGATCAGATCTCTAGAGAGCGTTTTCCCCTCCCATCCAATTAATCACACCTCATCCTCTCCATCCCTGCTAGTCTTCAGTATTGGGAAAGCGGGTCTGTGATAGAGGGATGGGGGTGGGTTTGCCCTGTGGATATAGAAGACAAACACATGCAATGTTACATTTATCATACTGTATGCACACCGACCCACCCCACGCAGTGGAAGATCCAATGATGAGGGAGGTTGAGAATGAAAGGGTGGGACGACCCAATGGGAAGACAAATACCCTTTGTAACGACAGACAGAAATGGCACAGGAGAGGGAGACAGAGAGTGAAGGAGGTGGTCTATTTCTGTCCAGCGGTTCTCAAGAGATAGTACGCTTGTATGGGTTCTCCTGGTCACATGACCCTGTTCCAACCTTGGAATGAACAGAGAGGAAGAGAGATGAGAGAGAGGGGAGTAAGAAATGGAAATAAATATGGAAATTGGAAGGAAGGAAAGAAAAAGAAAGAGGAAGTGGAAATTAATTTGGAAAGGAAAATGGAAAGAAAAGGGGAAATGGAGATATGTATATAAAACCACACTTTCCATCTCCACATTTATTTATGTAAATAGCTTTCGGAGGAATGTATTTTTCCCACTGGGAAATGTTTTTCATGTAAGATCAAGGCTGGTTGGTGCTCGATGGCCTGGGGGAACATTTACACCGCAGCATTTCTGCACAGAAACTTAAAGATGCACTACAAAAGCCAAACCCAGACTCGACTGATCCGCTCGAAGACAGAAAGGGCAGGAGACTAAATAAAAATAAGGCAATGGACATGAAAAAATATGAAACCAGAAATGTTAAAATTGAAGCTGTGTAAAATAGCTAATCTAGATGAGTTTGACTAGTTGAGTTCTATATTAATGTATCATGCCTAAAAGTCACCTACAGTATTACATAGGCAAATTAATTACTACTTAGTAAGTAAGTATTAAAGTGCCCCTATTATGCCTTTTTCAAGGTTCCTAATATTGTTTTGGGAGTCTCCTACAACAGGTTTACGTGCATGCAAGGTCAAAAAACACTTTCGTTTTCTCATAATATACATTTAATTTCACCTCAGTTCTCAATGTTTTGTAAACGATTCGTTTGAAGCAGTTCAGAAAATCAGTCTCTCTAAACCCCTCTGCTCTGATTGGTCAGATGGCCCAATCCTTTGTGATTGGTCTACTGCACGCATCGCATGCCCATTGCCATAACTGAATGACAGCTATCAGTTCGTATGGACAGAAAAGATAGCATCGATTTTACCGTATCAATTCGAGCCAGAGTTCGACTATAAAACGTCTGAAGTAGTCGATCAACCAGAAACTGATTCGCAATCACGACTAGAGTAGAACGTTTCTATATGGTAAGTGTCACTTTAGTTTGCATTATTCATAAGACGTGATAGCAGCGTCACTGTTATACTTTATGTAGGTGAACCTGTGGGAACTGTATCAGAATGCCAAGCGAAGCTGAAAACCTCTAACACAAGATAAACATTTAGGCCAGATGTGTACAGACTATTTCGTCATAACTATTAACAAAGTAAAAAATGGCTGTATCATTGTTTGACATTACAGTGAGTGTTTACTGTTTACAGAGAGAATACTTCAACTAGTTAGCGCGGACTAGCATCTTAACATCCTATTACAATACAGATAGATCTCCACTCTACTGTATTAATAAAAACGCAGAGGAAAAAAAAGTTTGTTTTGTATGTTGTAAACTCCAACGTTAGCCGAGCACAAACATGAATAGCTGAAAATGCATTAGACTTTGTAAACAAAAGTCGTGCTCCATCCTTGATCATTACTCCAAGTAATAAGACAGACAAGCTGCATTAATCGACACATTTGCGGGCAATATGCTAATGTTTCGTTGTGACGTCACAACAAAACGGCTTGGGATTTGTTCTACAAATGACTCGTTTAATTGACTCAGAATCGACTCCTACTTTTGAGAGACAATAACTTTATATACGGTGCACTTTCAGATTTAAAACTTCGCAGGATGTTTTCATTCACTTAGAGCTATGTTACACATTACATGAAAGGTCATTTTCAAAAATCCATAATTTTGGCATTGTGGCAGTGAGTTTTGCATGGCACATTTTTTTTCCAGAAGTAAAAAATCGTTTTATTGTTCTTAAAGGGGACCTATTATGCCCCTTCTACAAGATGTAATATAAGTCTCTGGTGTCCCCAGAATGTGTCTGTTAAGTTTCAGCTCAAAATATCCCACAGATCATTTATTATAGCTTGTCAAATTTGCCCCTATTTGGGTGTGAGCAAAAACACACTGTTTTTGTGTGTGTCCCTTTAAATGCAAATGAGCTGCTGCTCCCGGCCAGAAGAGGGTGGAGCTTTAACAGCTCTTGCTTTGGTTGCTCAACAACAACAAAGCTGGAGAATCTCACGCAGCCAAAATGATGATTGTCAGTAACGGTGTTATACAGTTGCAGTTATTAAGTATGACTGCAAAGTAACTGTAAACATCTCAATCTCTCAGAATGAAATTTCGATCCGGTAGAAAGGGGTGATGTAGATTTCCGAGGTGTGGTAAACAATCCGATCAACAGGAAAAAAATAAGAACGTAAACGCTTGAATCTGACTATTTTCTCAAACTGATTAAAGAATACCTTGTACACATGTGCAGTGCGCATGATGCTTGTGTTTACATGTTTTTAAGTATTACGAACGTTATTATTTAGGCCTATGTCTTATTAACATAAAGGAGGAGACTGAATATTTGCTAAAAGAATCTCTTCTGACATATAAGCAGCTTTCTTTTCAGATGTCAAGGCAAAAATGGAAAAAAAAAGGAAGCTCCTGTGACGGTGGTTCTGAATGCTAGGATGTAGTTTTGTTAAAATACATGTAAGCACATGTGAACGTGGTAGGCCTATATGTGAATCAGATTGCAACGTTTAGGGTTCATATAAGCAGTGCAGTAGTCAGCACGAAGAATTCATGGACAAAAATAGGAGCATCAATTTTCATGCAGTTTAGTTTAGTTGTTGCCACCGCCTCAGGGAAACTGTTTTATTGCCCGTCGTTTTTTGTTCTGAAGGCTCTGAGTCGCTTTATGGAGGATAGTGATAGATCTTGACTGGCAGCATGACCTCCAAAAAAGCCATCCAATATGTCAGTAACTGCATTTTTATTAGCAGGATGAAGAAAACAACACAGAATGAGAATTTCGTTAGCGCTGTTTGAGGTATTTTGAGAACTGCACAAGGCCTGTAAACATGTCTGACTCAGTCAAGAGACATGAGACATCCTTCAAATCCCAGCGGATCTTCACTCATCCAGTGATTCATTGCTCAGCATTCAGGACCTGAAGTAACAGAAATTAAATAGTGAAAATAAGACAACATGTTTATATTTCGCAATTCTGACTTTATACACACAATTGCGACTTTATATCATACAATTCTGACTTTATATAACGCAATTGCGAGTTTATATCTTGCAATTCGTTTTTTAACACTCAATTGCGAGTTTATATCCCGCAATTCTGACTTTATATCTCACAATTCTGACTTTATTTTCTCGTAATTCTGACTTTTATTCCTCACAATTGTGAGTTTATAGCCTAGCTCACAATTCTGACTTTATAACTCGCAATTCAAACTTTATAACACGCATTTGCGACTTTATAACTCGCAATTCTGACTATATATCGCACAATTCAGACTTTATAACACGCAATTTTGACTTTATAACTCGCAATTCAGACTTTATAACACGCAATTCTGACTTTATAACTCGCAATTCTGTCTTTATATCACACATTTCAGACTTTATAACAAGCAATTGCGACTTTATAACACGCAATTCTGTCTTTATATCACGCAATTCGGACTTTATAACAAGCAATTGTGACTTTATAACGCAATTCTGACTTTATAACACACAATTCTGACTTTATATCAGGCAATCGCGACTTTATAACGCAATTCTGTCTATATATCACGCAATTCGGACTTTATAACAAGCAATTGTGACTTTATAACGCAATTCTGACTTTATATCAAGCAATTCGGACTTTATAACGCAATTCTGTCTTTATATCACACGTTTCAGACTTTATAACAAGCAATTGCGACTTTATAACACGCAATTCTGTCTTTATATCACGCAATTCGGACTTTATAACAAGCAATTGTGACTTTATAACACGCAATTCAGACTATATAACACGCAATTCTGTCTTTATATCACGCAATTCAGACTATATAACACGCAATTCTGTCTTTATATCACGCAATTCAGACTATATAACACGCAATTCTGTCTTTATATCACGCAATTCAGACTATATAACACGCAATTCTGTCTTTATATCACGCAATTCAGACTATATAACACGCAATTCTGTCTTTATATAACGCAATTCGGACTTTATAACTCACAATTCAAAATTTATAACATGCAATTGCGACTTTATAACACGCAATTCGGACTTTATATCACGCAATTCGGACTTTATAACTCGCAATTCGGATTTTATAACACGCAATTGCGAGTTTATATCACTCAATTCGGACTTTATAACTCGCAATTCGGACTTTATAACAATTGCGAGTTTATATTTTGCAATTCAGACATTTGTAACTCGCATTTGCCAGTTTATATCATGCAGTTGAGACTATCTTTATATCATGAGTCAGAATTGCAAGATGTAAACTTGCAATTGCGAGAAAAAAGTCAGAATTGTGAGATAAAAAGTCGCAATTATCTTTTTTTATTTTTTATTCAGTGGCAGAAACAAGCTTCATAAGTGTACACACCCTATTATAATTGTGGCTGTGTTCAGAATTAACTAATCATCAAACTCATGTAAAATAGTAGTACATATGACCCAATATGATTTTTACAGTTTTTTCCAACTGCTTACACACAAAATCTTTTCATGTCGCACGATTTTTGAAACCTGACACTCAAACAGCAGAACCACACACCAAATCTGCAAAACCACACACTAATTCTCGGCCTTTGACTCAGTTTTCATTTTCATAAAACACTTTTTGCAAAACACAACACACAATTCTCTATGTAACACACAAAAATCTAACAGGAAGTATCTTGATTTCCTTTTCCAAACTCAACCATTTAAAATGTCACACTAATTCATCAGTGCCTCACACTAACTCCTCACATGCGCAAACACTTATTGCTTTACTTAACACCAACCAATCATGGCTTTAGAATAGGCCTATAAATAGGCCAAAGGTCAAGTTATAGGTTTTGCACAACTTTTCTGTTGTCTACTTGCTTCCATATTCATCATTTCTAAACCTTATGTCAACATAACACTTCTCCAGGCAATGGAGGAGGCATGTGGAGACACTGATGTTGCTTCCATGTGATTGAGTTTCCATGTTTTATGGGGACATTCCATTGGCATAATGGTTTTTATACTGTACAAACTGTATATTCTTTATATTTTTTGGGGTCCAACTACACATGGTTGATGTATTTATTTTCTTTCATACTGTGCAATACTGTATTCACAACCACAAATGCTTACAGTAAAAATAAAAATTGTTTGGTTTCAAACTTGCTTTCATGCTTACCATGATTTTTTCAACATCTCTCTGCCAATTACTTGAAATGTGATACAGAAATGTGCATAGCAGCTTATGAAAGAAGAGCTTTAGGCTTTGAATAACTGTGTGTATATGATATATCCAAAAGTAGAATATTATAGCAAATGTGTTTGTAAAGTAAAACAAATGTTTGCTTTTGAGATGTGTTTGTGATATTTTGAATGCAGAGTTTCATTTTGCAAGAGATGTGAGGCATTTTGCATTTTGTGTGTGAAATTCTTGGATTTGTGTGTAAAGTTTTGAAAAAAAGAGAGAAAGTTTTGAAAACGTGTGTAAGCAGTTGAAAAAAACTGTATATGATCTTTATTTCATTTTTACATAACAAAAACCAGCTGTTTTAATCACTGGTGTTGAACCACACAAAAATCAATTCAGTCACATTAAACCTTTCAGGAGTGTTCTAATTTTTTATCTTACAAAAAAAAAATAATAATAATGCCTTACAGCAGGAAGAACTGTGTTTACTGCTTCTGGTAAGTTTATGTGTTAGTAATGTCCTGTTGATCTGTGAATGGAGCACTAGTGTCCTCTTGTGGAGAATATTCAATACTGCAGTGGACCCCTGATCCAAAAGCATTGCAGTAGAATGACCAATTCAAGAAGTGTCATTTAAATACACGTGGGCCTATGATTTTCAGTTTCAGGTATGCAAATTGCAATATGCAAAGCTGTAATGTGGATTTTTGTTTTGCTTAATGAGTAGAATCATACTAATGCCATTAGTATGACAAACCAACAAAATAGTTTAGCCTCAATCTAGGCCTATACCTTGCATTTTTTTTTTTTAAACTTCTTATCTCAAACAGTTTGACCCTTTTTATCATAATCTACTGAGCTGTGACTGTTTGACCAATGTCAGCAGTGCAACTGTAAAACACTTAAAATATTCTTTACACAACACAAGGCTTATTGTGGGGATTATAAATGTTGTATCTTTTAGATCATTTTAATGACTTAATACAACTATTAATCTTTAAGGGATATACTCAATAGGCTTATGTGAAAAATGAATCCTATGGATAGAATTATATGAAATACATAAGCTGATGTAATACTATGTAATTCAATTAATCATTTTTTGAACATGGTGTATATATAATATTTTATTAAAAATAAATGTTTAAGCATCCTAACGTTTGTTTCAACATATACACACATTTTAAAACACAAAAAGAAACGCTTTGAATAAGGCAAAGGCCCGTTCCCTCCAAAGCTGACCGAAGGAATGACAAAGAAAAGTCTTGATGCATCTTGGGAATTGTCGTTCCATCAGTACTGATAAAATTAGTATAATTAGTATAATAACAGTTTTCCTCCCATAAGATTCATAAAGATAATTTATTATCTCTCATGACTTTTATGCAGGTGTTTCGTTAATAACTCCTTGTATAGCTGGCTTTTATTTTCTCATTTACATAGTTGCAGTCGGACACAGGAAGAATGCGTGTCCGCCCCTTTCCGAGTTCACGCACCCTCTCAACTACATTTCCCAGAATGCTCTGCCCGCTATTTGCTCTACTCTCCCTGGCAATGCACTCTGGGAGTTGTAGTTTACACAGGCCGTGCCAGGTTGTTGCCTGACGTCTGGACGAGCATTATACATGAGGATCTCTGCAGAGGGAAGTCCATCATAGACATGAAAATAGAGGCCAGGTAATCTTGCTTTTCTTACTATTTATACAAAGACACATGTGCACGTGTAAATAAGAGTATGTGCGAAGATAAAACACGAAGGTAAAGCGGACTTTGCCGGTTGCGCAAAGGACAGAAACGCCAGCGTTTTATAGCTGCGTTGGTGTTTTCCATGTGAAGCAGCGAAACGACCCGATTTTGTGGCTTTGTATAGATTCTAAACACTCATTTACTTGCATTACTGATGTCTGACATGTTAGTTATGATGTAAAGGTTATATTTTGGGCGATATATGTAGAAACAGCACAGCTTGCACTAGTAAGACTTGAAAAATAAACCGGCCTCTATTATGCCGCAATATTGTGGACGTCTCATGTTCTGCGTTGATTTCACATCAACTTTAACGCGATATTAAACCATAAACACATGAATACATGCCGCAGATTCGATGTAATTATGCAACACGGGCGCTGTTGAGTCATTGTCCAATCAGAAGCCAGATTAATGTGGCAACGCTACAAAATAACAAAAGACAACGTGGCGTTACAGATGTAACATACACAGGTCACACCTGATTAACAATACTTGACACACTGTAACATGAACAATGTTGTAGATTTAGCTTAAGGACTGAATGGAGCTGTCAAAATCATGTGCTGAAGCCACCATATGCTGACACTCCCATCAGTTTCTACTATATGCTGAAATGAAAGTATTGTCTGCAGTTGTGTTGTGTGTATTGTTGCGCTTAACCCTAAAAACATGCCAATGATATTAACCATGGCAAAAACCCTTGGGTATAGGAATAGGGAAAACATTTCATATCACCAGAATTCCCCAGCTGATTCATCTCAGTACAATAAGACAATTGTTTTGTATTACAAGTGTTATGTTTAATAAATATGTAAATGAGGTATTATCTGATTAAATATGCACTAATTAGCATACATCACCGAAATCTGAACCTTGAATAAAGTCGGGTTCATTTTGTTGACATAGTTTTACAGAAGTGATTTTGGACATCTCTTTTTATCACTCCAGTAAAAATAATCACCATGTTTTTAGTAATAAAATAAATCAGGTGAATGTTTTACGAGAAAAACCCTTCTGTAAAAATATAGATAGGAATAAAAGTGTAAAAGTTTGGTGTATGTAAGTGGAGATTTCTGAAAACTCATTTTGAGAAATGGCCTTTAAAGATATTTATTGTAATTGAAATGTACAGACACAAATAAGTGTAATAAAACAAACACTTCAGTGTGTATTTTGTCTGTAAACCTGTTGGTTTACTTTTAATTATGTAATTTTTCTCTTCTAGACGTGCTTGAGATTTTGGAAACATGTCCAAGAAAAGGGGCAGGTGAGTAAAGACGATATAAACCTGCTTTAACATTGGACAATGATGGGATCAGAATGATGATGATGATGGTACTTTATGATATTGAAGAGATACCAATATGTAACTTGTAAATACCACAGTAAATTAATTTTAGCATGATAAATATGGAAGTGCTATGGTTTACCATCACAGCAATTTGTGGGTGAATCCTTCTCTCGAGTTGATTCTTTTCAGTGAATTGGTTGAATCAGTTCACAAGTAAGTCTGATTCATTAGCAGATCGTAGCAGATATATTTGTTTGTGTTGAGTTAGCGATATTTCTAGGGATACTGAAATATTTTAACCAGATCGATGAATTGGCCAATATTATACACATTATATCACCAATAACCAGGGCTGGTTCACAGATTAACAGAAGTGTTAACCCTTATATCAGTTCCACAATCAGTTAGTGGATAAGCCACATTGACTTTCAGTCATGACTAATAAGTGTTCAAGCATACATCTCTTTTGCTGTGATTAAACTGTTATATACCATGTTGCTCTCCAGATATTTGTTTTCCAGTAATGTTCTTCAGTGTTAGAAATGTTGAGTGACAGACGCACTCCAGCAGCAGTGAATGATTAAACTGAGGTCTGACTGAACTCTTGCACTCGGCTGAACTGAAGTCAGTTGTTAGTGGTTGCTAGTTTTACTTTAAAGGATTAGTTCACTTTAAAATGAAAATTACCCAAAGCTTTACTCATCCTCAAGCCATCATAGGTGTATTTGACTTTCTTCTTTCTGATGAACACAATCGGAGATATATTAAATATCCTGATGCATCCAAGCTTTATAATGGGGGCAACGAGTTTGAAGCTCAAGAAAGTGTGTCCATCCATTATAAACATACTCCACACGGCTCCAGGGTGTTAATAAAGGCTTTCTGAAGCGAAGCGATGCGTTTGTGTAAGAAAAATATCCATATTTAACAAGTTATAAAGTAAAATATCTAGCTTTCGCCAGACTGCCTTCCGTATTCAAATTACGACAAAAGTTTTTTTCTGTAAGTTGAATAGTGAAGGCGTAGGATGTAGCGCAAGCGAGAGTTTCACACTTTCTTTGTAAGTTGAATATAGACGGTGGTCTGGCGGAAGCTAGTTATTTTGCTTTATAACTTGTTAAATATGGATATTTTTCTTACACAAGAACACGAAGCCTTGTGTAGTGTGAGCACCAAAGCGATTAATGTAGTCTTAAATTCCTGTAGTGTGACCTTGCCCTTAGGGAACGAGTCAGTGCACGAGAGTAAAAGCGATGAAAGCGAACAAAGAAGTCAAGACGAAGACGGCACATAGTCTGTTCTAATTTTACATAATCTTACCTGGGCATTCAAATGTGCAAATATTTTCATAACAACATGAGCTGCCTGGAATAAAGAAAGTATAGAAGCCTGTTTCCACCACTGAATAAAAAATAAAAAAGGTTATTGTGACTTTTTATCTCACAATTCTGAGAAAAAAAAGTGAAGTAAACTTGCAATTGTGAGATAAAAAGTCACAGTTATTTTTTAAATTGTTTTATTCCATGGTGGAAACAAGCTACCATGGGAAAGTGATCATCATGATGGATATTAAACATGGTAAGCAAGTGCTGCTTTGGTTACGGTTTGTTTTGGTTTCTCTTTTTGAATGACGAATATAGACTATTGACACCTGCTGATATAGTCGGTTATTTCCTTAAACGCAGGCGCAGAACGCATGTGCTAGTCAGCTGTAGTCTTTGCGGTGTGTTCAAGTGCAGCTTTTTGGACGAGGAGTTGACGCGAGGTGACAACACAGTCAGCTTTCTTCGCTGCTAGTTCTTTTACGTCGGCTTGGTCAGCCTTGTGGCTGCTGTATGTATTTATTGGGAAGAGTTACTAGTTAATCTTCATCTCATGTGAGTGAGTAGACATCATTTTCAATATTTTTTTACTATTAATTTCTTTTAGGCAGTGTGGCCCATTTTATTTTGGTAATCTGATGTATTTCTGAGTGAAATAGGATATTCAAGAAAAATACAGGACGGGAATTGTTTTGGAATTGGTTGGATTGTGAAAAGTGGTCAGAATAGAGCAGGGTGGATGAAAAATAAGAGGGCTTAGCAAGTTATTACATTTCGATGAAAGATTTTGTAAGAATTTGTACATTACCGTTTAAATGTTTGGATTCTGTAAGATTTTTAAAATGTTTTTGAAAGAAGTCTCTTGTGCTCACCAAGGCTGCATTTATTTTTTAACAAAAATACAGTAAAACAGTTAATATTATTACAATTTGAAGTAAGTTTTTTATATCAATATAATTTATTGCTGTGATCAAAGCTGAATTTTCAGCATCATTACTCCAGTCTTCTGTAACATTATCCTTCAGAAATCATTTTAATATGCTGATTTGCTGCTCAAGAAATGGTTATGATCAGTGTTGAAAACAATGTTGTGCTGCTTCATATTTTTGTGGGAACCGTGTTTTTCAAGATAGAAAGTTAAAAAAGAACAGCCTTTATTTGAAATAAAAATCTTTTGTAACATAATAAATGTCTTTACTGTCACTTTTGATCAATTTAATGCATCCTTCCTGAATAAAAGTATTAATTTCTTTCAAAATATAAAATCAATAGTGTACATGTAAATCATGCTACATTTTTCATATTTCATTCTTTATCAAAATTTATTTCACGTCTAATTTTGTTTAGACTGCTGATACTCATTTTTTGATTAAGGTACAGTATGTGTGTCCGTTACGTGAGCCATATGCATTTCATATCATCTAAGAGAGAATGCTGTGCAATATAAAACCCATAAAATCATAATCATCAGCGTTTGAGTGGTAAAACGATCCTTGATTAGCGAGTTCTGCCAGACTTAATGCAGCCCATTACACTCCTGTTTTTCTCTGCTCGGCAGGAAGCGCAGCAGCGGCGAGCTGAGCGACAGTCTCACCCCAGATCCCAACAACCTGCTGGGCCGACGGATCCAACACAGCTGGAGGGAGAAGGGTGCGCTGACCAAGTGGAAAGGCACCGTGCTGGACCGCCTCAGCGTCAACTCCTCCCTATTCATGGTCAAGTACGACGGTTTCGATTGCGTCTATGGCATCGAGCTCTTTAAAGATGAGAGGGTCTCTAACCTGCAAGTTCTCACAGAGAAAGTGGGTGAGTAGGTGGATCTGTTGTGCTGCAAACAGGAAACAAGCCAGTGACAGGAAATAGCACATGTGCAAGGATGAGGAGGTGTTAGTAGTATTTATAGTGCATGAAATGTTACTAAAACATTCTGTGAGAGTGACCAAGATGTCACGGTGTGAGTAACTGTATATCCAGATAATGGTTTATATCATGATTTACACTACCGTTCAGAAGTTTGGGGTCAGGTTTTTTTTAAAGAAATTAATATTTTTATTCAGCAAGGATGCACAAAATGGATCAGAAGTGACAGTAAGGACATATAGTTTTATGAAAGATTTCAAATAAATGCTGTTCTTTTGAACTTTCTATTCATGAAAGAATCCTGTAAGAAATGAATCACGGTTTCCACAAAAATATGAAGCAGCAAAACTGCTTTCAACATTGATAATAATCAGAAATGTTTCTTAAACAGCAAATCAGATTTCTAAAGGATCATGTGACACTGAAAACTGGAGTAATGATACTGAAAATTCAGCTTTGCATCACAGGAATAAATTATATTCAAATAGAAAACAGTTAGTTTCAGTTTTAATAATATTGCACAATTTTACTGTTTTTACTGTATTTTTAATCAAATAAATGCAGTGGTATAGTTTTTAAAAAAATTTTTTTTATTGATATGACACTTGACATTTCTTCTGTCACACTTTATGTACTGCCATGCCACACAGCTATATAAACTTCAATGCTTATTAAATTTTGCATGGTGAAAGAATAGTTGTTAGTTACAATAAATGCAGTTATTTCATGAAAGTACACTACTAAGATTTTTTTACAGGGTTTCTGCGAGTCTTAAAAAGGTCTTTAAAAGACTTAATTCACCCAAATTAAGGCCTTAAAAAGGTCTTAAATCAGAGCAGAAAGTCTCAAATTCATAAAGTCATGGCATTAAATGTTGCATGCATTGCCAAAATTGTATATCTTTCTCAGTATTTTTGTCCTGTTTTCCAATACAAATATCTAAACATCTCTGATACATTTACTTGAGATGCAAGTGTAAAATTAAGTTGAACAAATTGAACAAAATAAATTATGCTTAAAACAAGAACAAATATCTGTCAATGAGTTATGAAAACTTGCATTTGAATTAAGTTAATTTTTTTGTTGTTGTTGAGCCCATTGGCAGATATTTGTTCTTGTTTTAAGTGCACTTTATTTTGATCAATTTCACAGAAAACATATTCTGTGACATATCAGACATATCAGACTTCATATTGGATTTCATTTTGTATCTCCAGTAAATGCATTTTGATTTAAGAATCTTTAGACAATTGCACTGAAAACAAGACAAAAATACTGTGGAAGAACATTTGCAGTGTAATCAGAAGATACAGTAAAAGTTATGTCCATATTCTAGTGGTTGGGAGCAGAGCGATTCAAGCTACTTAGTTTTTTTTTTTTTTTGTGAAATAATTTAAAAAGTTATTTTCAAACTCTGAAGTGTTGCTAATACAACTCATTGTGTTTCTCCCTAGACATATTTACGTATTATGTTCCCTTAAATTTTCTTTACTTGGTCTGAAAAAGGTCTTGAAAAAGTCTTAAATTTACCTTCATAAAACCTGCAGAAACCCTGTTTGAAGAATTGAATACTTTTAGTAGTTAAGACATTTATATGTTATAACAGATTGTAATAAATAAATGCTGTTCTTTTGCTGCTGAAAATTCTGCTTTGCATCACAGGAATAAATTACATTTCAAATATATTAAAATGGAAAACAGTTCCTTTAATTTATAATAATATGACAATATTGCTGTTTTTACTGTATTTTTTTTTTTTATCAGATAAATGCAGTCTTAATGAGCATAAGAGATTTCTTTCATAAACATAAAAAAAAATCTAAATAATGTCTCTAAATCTGTAAACTTATACTCACCTCAAAATATTTTTTTATTTATTTATGTATTTCCCCCCATTTTTATACTATGTAAAACATTTTCTTGAAAATCATTTAAAAATATCTTACCTACCCCAGACATTTGAACAGTAGTGTAGAGTTATTGCTGTTTGGCTGTTTATATTCACATTAATTCAACCAATCACATGCATGCGTATTTCAATGTGATTAACATGGTTCATTCAATCCCAGTCAGATTTCAGCGCTTTTGTAAAGCAATATGCCACAAGAGGGTAAAATCACTGTAACACACAACCTCTCACACTTGACTGTGTTTCTAACCCTTCAAAGTGAACAACAAGATCAAGGTTCCTCATGACGCAGAGGAGCTGGTGGGAAAAGCCGTGGAGCATCTGTTTGAGAAGGAGGACGGTGAGAAGAACGAGTGGAGGGGGATGGTCCTGTCCCGAGCGCCCATCATGACCAACTGGTACTACATCACATACGAGAAAGACCCTGTGCTCTACATGTACCAGCTCTGGGACGACTACAAAGACGGAGACCTCCGGATTTTACCTGAAGCGGGTAAATAAACTGATGTTTTTATTCAAAAACGGTTTTGAAGTTCATTCCGTTTAAAGGTTGTTGATATTACTCACCTTTTGCATGATGAATATTATTTTATAATACTAACTTGTTACATTCAAATTTATGCAATTAGCAGACACTTTTAAATTGTTGCTCTGCCTTACAGAGCAATGCTTCAGAACCAAGATTATGTTTTTTGGTTCTGTGTGACTCAGACTTCTTATTAAGCATGTCTGAGAGATCTTTTATCTTTATCTGTTTGGCTCAGTTTCTCTTTGGTCTGTTCTTTTGAACTTTCTATTCACCATAGAATCCTGACAAAATGAAAAGAAATGTTTCTTGAGCAGCAAATCAGCATATTAGAATGATTTCTGAAGGATCATGTGACACTGAAGACTGAAGTAATGATGCTGAAAATTCAGCTTTGTATCACAGGAATAAATTATATTTGAACTTCTATTCAAATAAGTAAAATAGGTATTTTAAATTGTAATATTAAATAAGATTACTGTAGTTCTCACTGTATTTTTGATTAAATAATGGCAGTTTTGGTGAGACTTCTTTTACAAACGTTTGAATTTTATATTATTCTTTTGTATATAATTATTAGGGCTGCCAAATGATTAAAATTTTTAATCTCATTAATTACAGGATGTAACGATTAATTAATCACACATCAAATTTGGCTGAGAAATTATCCCCAAAAGATCATTATTCTGTTAAATGAGAAAAGTATCAAATAGACATTACAAAAAGTAGCTTTAGAAAGAAATGTTTCATTTGATTCAACATAGAATTTATTATACATAAACTTTTAGGCTATAACGACCTGTATGATTCTCAACAGACAACTAAACAAAATTACATGTAATTTATTAGAGGTTCTGACAAATTGTTAATTGCTGCAGTCTATTTTAAATGTTTAATTAATCTGAATTATTTAAAAAAAAACTGTTCGAATGATTCAATGACTCATTCATAGATACTTCACTTGTTTCATTACTGGATGAATCAGTTTGTTTTTGAACGAATCTCGAAGTAATGATTCAGTGACAAATACGTTTTTAACAGCTACTTGTTGCCACCTGGTGGTGCAACGATGTAATCAATACAATCATTATTTGAAGCACTAAGTTACTTTCAAAAGGTGATTTACTTTATTTTGATCACTACCGTAGGCATCAGTGTTTATTTCTGAAATATAAACTTTTATCCTAGTACTTCTGTGATAATATGAATATTTGTAACGCAGAAACAATCCCTGATACCACACGTACATCTCGGAGAAGTCTATTTGATGTGCATGTTAACATCTGGATGACTGTGTTTGCTCATCTGCAATTGCCACAGATGTATTAATACATCTATAGGATGTTTCCTGTCAGATGTCAAATAGACGTTTAGAAGATGTCTTTAAGATGTTTATTATTTAGAATGTATGTAAAACTGACATCTTAAAGATGTCTATCAGATGTTTGCAAACAGCGTGATCTTTAACAGACATCTTGCAGACGTACGTGAAACTGTGTGGTTGAAAAGACTGTGAAGTTTCATATCTATACATGACAACTGCTCTCTCTGACTCAGCGAAAGTGCAAACACAGACTTGAATATTCCAGTGTTATTTTGTCAAAGGTTTAATAGACACAGGCGAATCATTGTCATTTAGGAATGAGATCGCCTTGGTGTTTGAATCGAGATCGCAATCTTTTAATGATTAATTGTGCAGCTCTATATATGGAAATAGGAAATTTTTTTTTAATGAAATGATACTCTAAATAAGAAACTAAAACTGCCAATAGGTGGCAGTAAATTGAGTAAGTCATTGAGTCATTCGTTCATTCGATTCATTCAAATGGCTGATTCATTCAGGAATGAAGCATAGTCAAACCAAAATGTATTCAGACACCTTAAACAATTAATTCATTAATACAGTTTATTCACTATAGTTTAAAAAATGGTAATAAAATATGACAAGATCTCAGAGTTAAACTGTGTCAGAAAAAAATAATCAGATAACACTTAAGCAAAACATGGTCAGGTCAAAGTGTCTGAATAATTTTTGGTTCCAAATTTTTATCAATTTTACTGGTAGTGCACTATATGAAGAATTTTTGGGTATGATATGTCACAGTTTACTTTATTTTGCTATCCTCACTTACAACTATAGTGTCCTGCACCCACTAGTAAAAATATATCAAAAATATAAAAAATGTCTGAATAATTTTTGGTTTGATTGTAAATGGCTGTCTTTATGAATGGGCCATTGAATCATTGGTTCACCTGATTGATTTGTTCAAACAGCTGATTCATTCATGAATGAAAAGTTTTGTTCACCCAAAAATGAAATTTCTGTCATTAATTACTCACCCTCATGTCGTTCCAAACCCGTAAGACCTTCGTTCATCTTCGGAACACAAATATTTTTGATGAAATCTGAGGGTATCTGAACCACACATAGGCAGCAATGACATTGCACCTTTTGAGGTCCAGAAAGGTATTAAAGACATGGTTAAAATAGTCCACGTGACTGCAGTGGTTCAACCTTAATTTTATGAAGCGACGGTGCATTTTTTTCCATAACTAAGTAATTAAATTGACGCGTTAAATCAACAGCCCTAATAATTATATAAAATAATAATATTAATTGTTAATTTGAATTAATAACATTCAAATTAATAAAATGTTTAATAGTGCATTTAATATATTTTATTAATTAAATAAGTAGGTTTAATTCATTCGCTCCGACTCATTGTGCAGCAAAGAAGTTTAAGTTTACTGTTTCCATTTCTTTGTTTCCATAGAAAATAAACACCTGCTGCCCGCAGACAGGAAGCCCGGCGAGGAAACAGAGAGCCTTGTGGGTAAGCAGGTGGAGTATGTGACGGATAAAGGAGTGAAGAGAACAGGCCTCGTCATCTATCAAGTTCCCGCCAAGCCGTCTGTCTACTACATCAAATACGATGACGATTTCCACATCCACGTGTACGACCTGGTCAAGACCACCTAAAAGAAACACAGACAAAACAAAGAAAACCGAAACAAACCCACTGCTTCACCTCTTCGTAGCTTATGTATCATCGCCTCTCATTGTACAGTCTGCCATGCCGCGCCATGAAGGGCTGGCCTCGGAGGTACTGTATGAAGCGTCCGTGTACAGGGTTTGTTCTTTTGAGTTGATGTCATTGTCCACAGCTTAGGGAGACGATTTTTACAATTGTCATGTCAAAAGAGTGTATTTATACGTGTGAGTTGGCCATCATTTGGTATGTTTATAATCCTTTGGAATAACCCGTAAGCCCCGGAAAAGGTCAATCTCGTCACATTTTCGAGATTTGGTGAGACTGCGAAGGAGTTTCTTGGTTTTGAATTGTAAATAGTTCTGGTCAAAAAAAAAAACAAAACAAAAAAAAAAAACAAATGAAAGAGACATTTGATTACAAATGAAACTCTCTAACTGACCTATTTATGTATTAATATGCTTCATAACAAATGTTTGCTCTCAGAAACGCAGTTTGAGTTGGCGTTATGTAATGCATAGTGTCGCCTATTTTAGTTGCGTTTTCCCCCAAATCAGATCAGATCTGCAACGAGTCAGAAGAGTTTCTGCTTTCCGCCACCTTTAAAAGGTGCTCTTTGATTTTTGAAAGTGAAAATCCAGTAAGTAAAAGCACCGAACTAAGACTATATCTTGTTTTGAACGGATGTAGCATAGAGGAAGCACTATTGACATGTTTCTGAAATGGTTTTCTGTAGTGATTTAACCTCAGAGGAGTATTAAATGACTAAAGCGGTGGCACTGAGCGACGCCAGGTCCCGTCTTGTAGCATCAAAATGCTCTACGAATAGGGTTGCCCGTTTCCTGTGTGAAATCCTTTGTGTTTTGTTACACATTTGTTTTGTTGATGACTAGAACACCAAGCCACATACTACAGCTGCGATTTTGAATGTCAAGCATAGCAAAAATAAAACCAGTCTCCTTTTTTTTTTTTTTTAGTAGGATGACCAATGCAATTAGATATGACAATGCATAGCAGTTTGAATATGTTTTAATTGATGAACAATCACTTTTTGCAAAAACAAGAGTTTATGTTGCATAGCCCAGTCTGATTTGATGTTGAATAGGCCTTGGTTTAGTAAAACATGAATCCAATCCAGCAGGCTGGATAGACCTGTTAGACCTCTACAAACATCATAATGTCTTCTCCATTGCCTTACTGTGAATTAAAGGCAGGTCTGAAATGATGAGAAGCTCAAATTCACCTCATGTTATTGTCCCAGCTGATCTGAGCAGAGCTATTTTTGTTCTTTTTCTTGACTTCAGATAAGTTTCCCCTTGTGCACGACTCTGTGTGAGCTTTATCATCAGCCCCTTTAAAGTGATAAAACAGCAAAACTTTAAATGTCTTTTGTGACTATTTCTTGCTATTCTTACTTTTTGCATTGCTTCACGTTTTGTTGTATATAATGCACATGAGCAAGTTCATGTAGCTGATTTGGCCTTTTTTTTTGTGCTTGTAGTATTTGCACTTTATTCTTAAGCTGTCAAGCATTGCTCCAATGTGTCTCGCAGGAAGTTAAAGATTAAAAAACAGTGTGTGAAATTAATTTAGTTGATTTCAGTTACAAAAAACAACAAAAGAGTATATATGGAGTGTCTTACTGATTGGCATTACCAAAATTAAATATACATGAAAGATTGTTTGAAAGCGTTAACATAATTTATTTAAATTGAAATTGCATTTGTTGGTTTTTAATATGACCATAGGTTGCAAAGAAACTACTTAATTTTTATGCAGATTATAATATTTTATATTTTAGTCCAACACAATATTCTTTTTTTTTGTTTTTTGCAAATTAATTTGATTTATTCGATCACACCAAATTTAACCACTGCTTACAATAGATCTGTACATAAATGAATTTGGTTATGTAAATGTAATGCAAAGAAATGAGGATTTCATATGTAAATGTTGGATGTTCAGCGCTTCTCTCTGATTGGGTGTTTGCTGATCTCGACTCATTTTCCTGCTGTGGTTTGCATGTGGTTATTATCATCTCTCGGACAGGTTTTTAAATTTTTCCAGTACATTAGCACTTCGCACAGATTCATCAGTTGTTTATTGTGCAGTTTTATTCTTGTTAGATATTCAGTATGTCATTATCAAAAACACACAGCATGTTCATTTTTTTGGAAAAGATAAATTGTTTGTTTGTCCTTACGCCAGTAAATCTTTTGGGCAACCCAATTTGGGATTACGGGAAAGTATTGTTCAGTCAAATGCACATTTCTCTAAATGATTTGTTCAACTTTCAGCTGTGGATATGGATTGAGTTTCCAGGTCCGTTTGCTATGACATCAGGTGGAATATTTTCTGTATATTCTCCGTTGTGCTTTAAAAACATTTGTACTATATTTCTGCTTTCCCTGTAGACAAAAAGTTTTGATGATTTCAAGCTGTTCAAAATGTTCAAGGTTTCACGACACTCAACAGGCTTCTGCGGTTTTTCTTTCTCCTAACTGTGAACGAGTAATTCTCTCTCTGGCTTCTTTGTAACTGTGTTTTATTGTGTGGTCCGCCAGCTTCTGCCGGTTCCTCTGGTTCTTCTATTTAATCTGTTCTTTTGCTGCTTTTTTACCAAAGTTAGGTTTCAGTAGGTGACGTTGAGGAGTGTCAAACTATTCATCCTGTCTGTTTGTTTGATGTTATCGTAAATAATAAAAGAGATATTTTTTGCACTGAAAATTGTTGTTGTTGTTTATTTGTATCTCATGTATAAGATGCACACAATGTAAAAACATGCTGTTTAACTCTTTCCCCATTGTAGAGTGCAACAGTCGGGTTCCGGAAGTAAAAACTCCATTCAGTTTCTCCATAGGGAAATTGATTTTTAACAATACCTTATAAATCTTTAAAGACAAACCTACTGTGAGCTACGAGGTTGTTAATCCACGGTATTTGCTTCTGCTGAAGCCGTCAGCCCACATTATGTCAGTTTATTTTTAAAATAATTGTTTAACAATGGAATTCCTGGTGAAAAACTACATTACCCATGATGCTGTACAAAAAATACACCAATCAGAGAGTCGAAAAAAGCAGCATAAGCCAAAATAGCTCTTTAGCTCCGTTCATTCCCATGAAGCACTGGAAATGACATAATCGAGTCCACTCTCAAAATACTGAAATGTTTGCATATATATGCATATTTTGCAAAAAACTTAAAATATATTGTTTTTATACATATAATCAGCAATTGTAAATGATATTTCTCTATTTTTTAATTCGATTATGCTGTCTGCAATGCTTCATGGGATTGTAGTTCTTTCCCTCACTAAAGCCGTGAAATACACAATCTTGTACCTTTGTCTTTTTGTCCGATTTTCAAAAACATTTTTGCTTCAAATCAAAGTTTGTAGTGTTGTGATTCACCTTGTAGCTGATTGGCTTGGTTCATGACTTATAACTCTTTAACAAATCCCTATGGGAAAAATGAATGAAAAAAAAAAATATGCCGCTGAAAAAGGATGTGGGCGCTGTTGCACTCTATTGATGGAATTTTCCAAGTATGTCCAACTGTCTGCGTCTCACAGTACTACAAACCACGCCCCCTCAAATACGCCTCACTACAAGTTACGCCCCCTACAATGAGACAGCCAATTAGGGGATGTCATCAGAACCCCTCCCTCTGGGATCAATGATGTCGTCACTATTAACTCCGAAGCCCTTAAAACTGTCTGACTGTCACTTTTGTGGTATTTTCCTGATTTTGTAACCTGTAATTGAATTCCCAATTGTATTTACCCCTGGCATTGGTTTTGTATGTTCTTAGCAACAATAAAAAAACATGTATTTATAAGTCTATGACTAGTACCGCACTTCTACTTCACCTTCCTTGCATTTTTAAGCTTCGGCATACAGATCACCAGACACCTTAAGTCATCCTGTGTGTTTTCCCTCAGTTTTTAAAGTATTTTAATTATGAAATTCTACCGTAAATTTTAATTTTATTAAAGGGTTAGGGTTAAGGAAAGGTTTAGGGTTTTTAGCTAGATTGTATAATTTATTTTATGTTTTAGGCTACTAATAGAAGTTATTTCACACTTCATAAGATTCGAAGCAATATAAGTTATCGCCTTACAAACATTTCATACATAAAACATAAAACAAATGTACTTGAAAAGATTGTTTCAGTTAATTACATCCACACTTGTTGGAGTAACTTGTAGGTAAATAAAAAAAAAAAAGATTTGTTAAAGCAGTTGTAAATGTATATCTTTACCACAGATATTACTGAGACTGACCCGGTGTTATTTTTTATTTTACTTTTATTAATATTTTGAATTAGCTTTTATTTTTATAGCCTATTTTTAGTTTTCATGTTAATTTTAGTTTAATTTTTAGTAATTTTGTTATGTGCTTTTGTCATTTTATTATTATTTTTTTTTAAATATTGCTATTTAGGTCTAATTTAGGCCATATTTTATTTCAGTTTTAGTTTTTTATGTATTTCCAGTTAATTTTAGTGCTTCAACTGAAACTTATTGCCAAAGTACCATTTCTAATTTTTGTTTAGTTCTCAAGTTTTTCATCTATTTTTTTTTTTTTAATTTCAGCTTTATTTCAATTAACAAAAATGTTTTTAATAGTTTTAGTGAACAATCATAACCCTGATTTTGATCCATATACAGTGCACTAACTCAAAATAATCTGAGCTAAAACATTTACAGTTCATACATACAAAGCAATTTAAATTATCACACAGAACAACAGAGCAATTTTTTTACCCATTATGCATCAGTTTTTTCTTCTTCCATCTGTTTGGAAATGTAAACAGCACTGCCAGACCTTCACCCTCGTGAGCATTGAACTGTGGGTCATCATCCAGAATATCAGGCAGGTTAAAATGGGTGATCAGTCACGCTTTATGACTCTCTCTGTATCTGCAGTAGGTGTAACACATGCAGACAGAAGTGGCTTCAGACGGGACATTTCTCAATGCACTCGCACAGGATTCAGACGCCAAGCTTTTGATCGAGGATAGCAGTGAAAATGAAGGCGTATTTGAGTGTTTTTCTGCTGAGCGCTGCTCTCGTGGCCTACATGTGGAGAGATACCTTTGATCCAGGTCAGGACAACAGCTTCACAATAATGTGCTCATTTGTATTATTGCATGCCATCTCTTCAGATATTCTAGTTCTTTTATGTTGAATGTGTAATATAAAACATATGCAGTAGCCTACTTTGAGAAATCCTGAAAATGAGTTTTAAAGCTATTTGTGTGGGCAGTTTATATATTTGCATGTAAAAACACAATCTAGCATTAAAAATAAAAAACTAACCAAGAATAAACATGAAGAAAGCCTTGCATTTTCCAAAGGCATTCATATTTTGTAGATGGTTTAACACAGGCCAAACTTAAACTATAAATACGTAAACTCAAAATGTTTCACTAGAACATTAACCAGATAAAAGATTATATTGCCATCTTGTCATGAAAACTGTTGGCAGACTCATTTATTATGGTTATGTAACTCGTTCATATGAACATAACCTTGGTGAAAATACATGGTGATGATCTAGAGATTATAACTTATGTAGTTACTGATTTTTTTAAAAAAACAGAATTGAAGCTGTCTTTATGTAATATATAGAATTAAAAGGACTTTTTACTCTGTAAATCCTAACATATGAAATAATAGTCAGAAACATCTGTACAGTGGCGTAACTTTGTTTTCAAAAGTGGGTGGGACAGGAATGTGTGTGTGTGTGTGTGTGTGTGTGTGTGTGTGTGTGGGGGATCTTTCTTTCTTTCTTTTCTTTCATTTTGTGCATTTACAATAATAAATGCACAAAATTTAGTGACATAGACCTCATGTTTAATATGATAGTTTTGTTCTTACATATGTTATAATAAAATATATTGTTAGTCTCAAGAGCATTAATATTAGCGTTTCTTTTTGCAGTGTCCTGATGGACTGGGGCAGAATTTTTGTTCAGCGTTCCAGAGGTTCTGGGTTCTAATCCGCCCTCGTGTATTTTATTTAATTTTTTTTTCTCATTAAAACCAAAGATGTTCATCAGTGATTGTATATCAAGAGCAGGGACACGTTTATGTGCATTTTGTTTTGTGATTTCACCGGAACGAATAGAGTCTCCGGCCGATAGATTTAAGCGCTCGTCCGTGTGAAAACTGCGCAGTGTGCACGAGCGCCAAGAGAACACTGTCGCGCCACTGATCACAGCGGCAACGAGCACTCAACATGATTTCAAAAACAGCACATCCCAGCACCAGATCGCCTATTATTAACACAAACGAACGAATTGCTAATCAACTAGAGATGTTTCTTTTGTTTTAATATATATCTGTGCCGCGATATGTTTCAAAAAGTGGTGGGGACAATATCGACCCTGCCAAAAAGCGGTGGGGACATGTCCCACCCTCAAATTACGCCTATGCATCTATATATTTTTAAAAGGTAGTCTATTGAACCCTATTTTCATATATATATATATATATTGAGAATATGGAGGAAGAACAGCTCAGTTTTATTCAGATGCTCTGAGGAAAAATATGCAATTTGGTGTATTTACTAATATTTATATGGCCAAAAAGCAAGATGAAATTCTGATAATAATGTAAATCAATGAGGTCTTTATAACAGTATAGCAGACTACTGACATAAAATGCATATAAATATCAGTCGTCACTCTGTATTATCTGTATGTATTATCTCCAATAATATGTCATAGTAAGATGATATTTAAATGCTTATGGTTTTATGATCAAAGCTCTGTAATGCAATACAGTGAGAGTGAAGGTAAAAGCCTGATGGATCATATTTGATACTCGCATGATTTTTCTAATAATTGATGTATTGATAATCAAATAAAGTTACTTCAGTCCAGTAAGTGTTCTTCTTGAAATATTATTAACAATATAAAATATATTTTTATGATTACTTTATAAAAATGAGTAAAGATTTCACAGCAAAAAGACTGTCGTCTGATTGATAGTTTATACTTTTTTTTAGCATGTAGTAGATTGTGTCCAACAGGGTTTTCAGCATTTTGATCATGTTCATAATTTAGAGGCCTTAAAAATGCATGGATAAAACATGATACAGTAGGCTTTATAAGGATTAGTTCACCCAAAAATGAAAATTCTGTCATTAATTACTTTCCCTCATGTCGTTCCAAACCCGTAAGACCTTCTTTCATCTTCGGAACACAAATTAAGATATTTTTTGATGAAATCTGAAAGCTTTCTGTCCCTCCATTGACTACCACTTTCAAGGCCCAGAAAGGTAGTAAAGACATCATTTAAAGTAATCCATGTGACTCCTGTGGTTTAACCTCAATTTTATGATGTGACACGAGTGCTTTGTGCACACACACACAATTTTTTTTTCTTGTACCTATTTAATATTTACATATTTGGAACAACATGAGGGTGAGTACTTAATGACAGAAATTTTCATTTTTGGTGAACTAACCCTTTAAAGGATTAGTCCACTTTCAAGTAAAAATTTCCTGATAATTTCCTCACCCCCATGTCATCCAAGATGTCCATGTCCTTCTTTCTTCAGTCCAAAAGAAATTAAGGTTTTTGATGAAAACATTCCAGGATTATTCTCCTTATAGTGGACTTCAATTGGCCCCAAATGGTTGAAGAGCAGCTTCAAAGGGCTTTAAACAATACCAGACGAGGAATAAGGGTCTGGCGAGGAATACTGCCCTCCACAGGTCAAAGTTTGAACTAAATTGTCATATACAATATGCTTGTCCAAGTATATAACAATTAGTTCAAACTTTGACATGTGGAGGGCAGTAATACACTTAGCAGCATCTACACTGCCGGAATTCTAATATAGAAGAAGAAGATGAGAGCTAGATCAAGACGAGCGTCTATGGTTAAAACGTATATAATTTTTTATTTTTTTTTTAGAAAATGACCGATCGTTTCGCTAGATAAGACCCTTATTCCCCGTCTGAGATCGTTTAAAGCCCTTTGAAGCTGCACTGAAACTGTAATTTTGACCTTCAACCGTTTGGGGCCAATTGAAGTCCACTATAAGGAGAATAATCCTGGAATGTTTTCATCAAAAACCTTAATTTCTTTTGGACTGAATAAAGAAGGACATGGACATCTTGGATGACATGGGGGTGAGTAAATTATCAGGAAATTTTTATTTGAAAGTGGACTAATCCTTTAAGTTGCTTCTAACCGTTATGTTTTAACCTTTGTTGGAGTTCAAGCCTTAATAAATCCTATGATCAAGTGGTGGGTTGGTTAAGAATTACCTGTCCTGGATTACACTGAGAGACCAGTGTGTTCTTCAACATAGAATCAGTTCGGGGGACCCGAGTGTTGATCACAGGGGCCAGTTCAGGGATTGGGGAGCAGATGGCCTACCATTACTCAAAGTTTGGAGCTCAGATCATCATCACTGCGAGACGATTAGAGGCTTTAAAAAAGGTCAGTTCCACGTAGTTACCTTATATTAACAAGTACTTTCTTAAGTAAGTACACTGTAAGTACACGTACTGTAAAATAAAGTGCAGCCAAAACTTTAATGAGCAAATGAAAGTGTGCTGTGGATGTTCAGGTGGCGCAGAAGTGTGTGAAACTGGGCGCACAGAAGATGATGTACATGACCGGAGACATGTCTGACCCCGCTGACCCCGAGAGAGTCATCAAATACGCTGTGGAAAAACTGGGTGAGAAATGATTCAATATATTATGCAATATATAGATTACCAGTCAAAAAAATTGAAATAATTAAGATTTTGCATTGTTTTGAAAGAAGTCTCACCAAGGCTGCATTTATTAGATCCAAAATACAGTAATATTGTGAAATATTATTATAATTTAAAATAAGTGCTGTAACTGCGGTAAAATATAATTTCTTTCTGTGATTAAAGCTGAATTTTCAGCATCATTACTCCAGTCTTCAGTGTCACATGATCCTTCAGAAATCAATCTAATATGATGATTTGCTATCAATTATTATTGGTGGTCATTTATTAATAATGGTTCTTTTAAACTATTTATTAAGTCCTTGCTTGCTGAATAAAAGTCTTTCTTTCTTTTAAATCACTTACCCCAAACTTTTAAAAGGCAGTGTATCACAGATTTCAACACTGATAATAATCAGAAATGTTTCTTGAGCAGCAAATTAGCATATTAGAATGATTTCTGAAGGATCATGTGACACTGAAAACTGGAGTAATGATGCTGAAAATTCAACTTTGATCACAGGAGTAAATTACATTTTAAAATATATCCACATAGAAAACATTTCTTTTAAATTGTAATAATATTTCACAATATTAGTGAATTTACTGTATTTTTGTCTGATAGTATATATCGTGTGTTTGTGTCCTGCAGGTGGACTGGACTTTCTAGTGTTGAATCATGTTGGAAACACCAACGTTGAGTTCTGGAACAGAGACGCAGACCACGTCAGGTCACTCATGCAGGTGAAGCACGTGAGAGAATGGCTTTTCTGTGCTTTTGTTACGCCGGTGTAACAACTTTTCACACTGATTTGTTGCAGGTGAATTTTGTGAGCTACGTGCAGATGGCCGGAGCAGCACTTCCCGTGCTGGAAAAATCTGCCGGTTCCATCATTGTAGTTTCCTCAATGGCAGGCGAGTCTAACTTTATTGATGCATGTTTAGTTAAAATTAATCTAAATTTAACTTAAAAGTTAAAAGCACTTCTATGATTCAGGCAGAGTTGCAGGTCCCCCAACCCCCCACCATATGAGAAAAAATTACAGACAAAAGCATTTCATGCAATGTGACTGCAATTACTTCATTATCTGTTATATTTTACATTTAACATCTCATATTTCACTCATAAAAGTCTATTTATAAACACATTCTATCTACCACTATTCACACATTCTATCTCTCTAACCATAATGAAATACTTTTAAGTATGAAACTAAACCACCAGTAGGTGGCAGCAAATCATTGTCTTAACGAGTGAGTCATTGAATCATTCAGTCAAACGATTCGTTTAAAGTGGCTGATTCAAAGCTGTGTCCGAAATCACATACTCTTAAGTAGAAACTTATTTTGAATAAGTAATTACTTCACGACTGCTAAAAAGTGTTCTATATAGTATGAGTGTGTGTAGTATGAATGTAATCTGGACGTACTTCGTTCGCCATGTTGTCATTATCATGTGACCTACCAGCACCAGCTGCATCGCTTCACTGCCATTCACAGATCCTCTCCTGTGTCCATCGTATGCACACTTCAATCTCGCCGGAAGTAGTAGGTCATCCTGGTACTTTTTGCCGTACTCTTTTATGAGTACTGTGAATTCAGACATACTACTTTTGTCACATACTGTTTTTCACCTACTATATAGTAGGGAAGTATGTGATTTCGGATGCAGCTTTATGAGTGAGTCGCTGAGTCATTCATTAGAATGATTCATTCAAAAACTAACAAAACATTACTGTGTTGCTCTGAGATGTGCAATGGCTGTGGATTTGTTTGGAATTATTTTAACTACATAAAACAGACAATATCCTAAAATGTAAGTCACCCAATAGTAACTTCTTTTTTACTGAATTGTTAAATCAATATGACACTTCAAACGTGCTGATATTCGGGAAAACCGCACTCTTGCTTGTGTGGCATTGCTTAACTAGCTATCCATTATAAATATTAAAAATAAGAAATCACACAGAGACATTTTTTGCCCCATATCTTGAATTTTGGGGGCATTTTTATTTTCTTTTTGGTGCCATTTTTGTGAACTGGGATGCATTTTTTTGTGTAAAGGCATTTGTTGACTGAACTTTAGTGCCACATTCAGTTATAAATGACTAAAGGTTAATGCTGTTTTCCTCCCTGATTCAGGTAAGTTGGCGAGTCCATTTGTGGCTCCGTACACCTCTACTAAGTTTGCGATGAACGGATTCTTCGGAGCACTGCAGAATGAACTAGCAATCCAGAAGAGCAACGTGTCTGTGTCCATCATGATCCTCGGACTGATCGACACAGAGTCGGCTATGAATAAGATCAGGTTTGTTTTCCACTACAGACAGAATTGATGACACTGACTAACTTTATCACTTCTGATATTGCAAACTTTCCCTTTTTAATAATTATCACCTTCATCAAGTAAATTATAATCGGTTAGGATCTTACCACTATTTTCTTGAATCAACATTTCTATCAAATAGCAAACAGTATCTCATGTTTAATAAATGCTACAGACCTCTGAATTTAGTTTACTTCTTAAATGTTACATCAGGTTGCTGGTTTTTAATAATCATTAAGTATTACCATTTTATGGAATATCTTATCTTAAAAATGGTAAGAATGGTTTATTTACATGAAAAACAATTTATTAATCATTGTAGATATATAATATAAATATATTAAAAATATTAAATAGTTTAGTTCAATTGTTAGAAAACCCATTTCAACATTTACTACAACATTAAAATCAAAAGTTGTATCTGTTAATATTATTTAATGGACTTAACGATAGATAAATGTTAAGAAACATTTCTAGCTCAACTAATAATAACTAAAGGGACCTTATTGTAAAGTGTTACAGTTTTTATTATTATTAATTAAATGTTAGTTCTGTTAAAATGTTTCGAGGACATTGGTGCTGCGGTCCAAAATGCAATCAATGTTTCCATTCTATTCTGTGCGTCACTCAAGATATTTTAGGAAGCAGTTTATGAACTAATTTGCAGTTTGTCCTCAGGCACATTTATCTTGTTACCTTGGTGATCTGTTATAGTGGACAGAACAATGTACTGAACATAACTAAAGTCTTGACACCAGACGCCACTCAGCTTCTCATGGATCATTAATAATCATTCTAGCAACTTCACACACACAGACACGACTGACTGAGTGAAGCTCAGGAACATGTCCGGGTCATATTTTTCACATTTTTTCAATCACATTTTCATCTGTCAATTCGCAAATGTTTATTATGTGTTTGATGGCCCTATTTCAGTGACTCAATTTGTTTTTGTTCAGGGAAAAATGTTAAAATGTAAAATTTTTTTAATGAAAAAAAAAAAAAAAAAAACCTTAAAATAACTGTTTTCTAATTGAATATACTGTAAAATTTATTCCTGTGATCAAAGTTGAATTTTCAGCTTCATAACTCCAGTCTTCAGTGTCACATGATCCTTCAGAAATCATTCT
Source organism: Ctenopharyngodon idella (assembly GCF_019924925.1). Lineage (NCBI taxonomy): Eukaryota > Metazoa > Chordata > Actinopteri > Cypriniformes > Xenocyprididae > Ctenopharyngodon > Ctenopharyngodon idella. Next base: position 39,989,395 of record NC_067221.1, on the reverse strand, counting down.
AATATGCTGATTTGCTGCTCAAGAAGCATTTCTGATTATTATCAATGTTGAAAACAGTTTTTAATCCAAAACATCTTGATTATGGGATGAAATGACCTGGACGTGTTTTCATGAGAATCACCCATAACTATTCTCTCTCTCAAATCTTTCTACAGAGGATTCACCACGATGACCGCCTATCCTGCCAGTGAAGCCGCTCTGAGCATCATCAAAGCCGGTGCGACCCGTCAGAAAGAGGCCTTCTACCCGTGGTTCCACTATTTCACCTGCCTGATCAACAACATCTTCCCCTTTGTGAAAGATCTTATGCTGGCAGTCCTCAGCAAAGAAAAGGACTAAAACGTGCAGAATTCAGAGTTTCAGACATTAACAGGAATTTTTATTATTTTGTGAGAACATATGTATTGTGATGAGTGAATGTTGTATGTGCACTTGAGTCAACTTTTGCATAGGGTTGGTTAGGAAATAAAGGACAGCAGGCCATTCTTCATATCATTATTTTTATTAATTGTATTGTATTTGTACCCTAATTTATAGACCCAAATACAGTTGCAAGAAAAAGTATGTGAACCACTTGAAGAATCTGTGAAAATGTGCAAAATTTTAACAAAAAAAGAGATAATACAAAATGCATGTCATTTTTTATTTAGTACTGTCCTGAGTAAGATATTTTACATAAAAGATGTTTACATATAATCCACAAGACAAAAAAAAATAGCTGAATTTATTAAAATAACCCCATTCATAAGTTTGGGAAAGTTTGTTTTTTTGTTGTGTGATGGTTGTTCATGAGTCCCTTGTTTGTCTGAGCAGTTAAACTGAGCTCTGTTCTTCAGAAAAAATCTCCAGGTCCCAAAAATTCTTCAGTTTTCCACCATCTTTTGCATATTTGAACCCTTTACAACAGTGACTGAATGATTTTGAGATCCATCTTTTCACACTGAGGACAACTGAGGGACTCAAACACAACTATTAAAAAAGGTTCAAACATTCTCTGATGCTCCAGAAGGAAACACGATGCATTAAGAGTCGGGGGGTGAAAACATTTGAACAGGATGAAGAGGTCCAAATTTTTTCTTATTTCGCTTGAATATCATTTTTCATTTAGTACTGCCCTTCAGAAGCAACAGAAGATACTTGCATGTTTCCTGGAAGACAAATTAAATACAATTTACCTTGATCTTCAAATTCCAAATGTTTTCACCCCCCGTCTATTAATGCATCATGTTTTTTTCTGGAGCATCAGTGAATGTTTGAACCTTTTTTAAAAGTCGTGTTTGAGTCCCTCAGTTGTCCTCAGTATGAAAAGACAGATCTCAAAATCATTCAGTCACTGCTGTAAAGGGTTCAAATATGCAAAAAATGCTGGAAAACCAGAAGAATCTGCAGGACCTGGAGGATTTTTCTGAAGAACAGAGCTCAGTTTAACTGCTCAGGACAAACAAGGGACTCATGAACAACCATCACACAACAAAAAAACAGTCGTAGATCATCCAGGTAACCACACACAGTATTAAGAATCAAGGGTTCACATACTTATGAATGGGGTTATTTTAATAAATTCAGCTATTTTTTTTATCTTGTGGATTATATGTAAACATCTTTTATGTAAAATATCTCTCAGGACAGTACTAAATAAAAAATAACATGCATTTTGTATGAACTCCCTTATTTTGTTAAAATTATTAACATTTTCACAGATTCTGCAAGTGGTTCACATTGAAACTGTATACAAGCCGGGGGCGGGGTTTATGTAAATTTTAGGGTTAGTGATGTCACAAACAGGGAAGAAGCTAATTTTAGTCCACACCAGCCGTTTGTTGTAGTCCTTAAAAAGTGATTTCTGTAAAAGAAAATCTCTCCCTTTGTATTGAACTTTAAGAGTCATAACTTTGCAGATGTTGTTTATGCTCTAACAGCAACATTACACACTAACTAAAGTTAAAAAAGTGAAATCATAATCAACCACCCCTTTAACATGAACTAAGAATGAACAATACTTCTACCATTTTTAAGATCAAAAGTTATACCTGTTAACATTAATGCACTGCGACATTAACATTTTTATTAATAAAGATTATTAAATGCTGTAAATATATATTGCTTATTAGTTCATGTTATTGCATTAACTGATATTAACAAATGAGAGCTTACTGTAAAGTGTTACCCAAATAGCATTCAGCACAAGATGAACAAAATGCTTTTAATCACAATTATGGAACTATTTTCACATATTCTTTCTTAGACTTCTGAGAGAGCCACTTCTTAATTATTAAAATGTTTTTGTATTTATTTGTCTGACATTTTCAATTAACTTTTGAACTCCACCAAGACTCTATATGAGTTGGGGATTTTACATTTCCAGTGATATTAAATCGTGTGTGTGTGTGTGTACTAATTAAACACCACGTCAGTCTGTCTGTATCCGCAGTCTATGTATTAAAACAAATGCTGAAATAATAACGTCAGTCCTTTGGGCTTTGCGAAAACATAAAAAAATATTTTTTTTCTCTCCTAAAAAAGAAATCTAAATGGAGAGCCAAACAGTTTCCCATGAGCAGCTGAACCACTGAAGCATGTGAAATGTGAAATTAAACACTTGTTCCTCTGCTTATTGTGACTCAGACTCAATCAAGACAATTATTTTCCATTTGTAAAAGTAATTTATAATTAAATTTTTTAAAGTCTCAAACCATTAAAGGCTTTTCCTGGTTGCTCTGTGCCACTATCAAAGTTTTAAAAGTATAATCATAATACAAACATTGCATGTGTTTCATCTTACAGGGTCATATGGTTAATGAGCAGCCACGACAGCAAGGTCAAAACGATTGTCATTGTCTGTCAGTAGCTGATAACATTAATCTACTACTGTAGAAAATTCATTAAAAAGCAAATGACAGATCTGTGCTGTTTGCTTCTTAATAAATTGCAGATTCACTAGATTCTAGTAGTTGATTTGATGTGCTCAGTTGCTGTATATTTGAACACTTCAGGTGTCCGTTTTATTTCTGCTGTTGTTTATTCTGTGATAATCTTTCAAGGTCAGTAGATCTACAGAACTGTGGGAAAGCAGATAAGAGCCTCAGCGATCAGGGATTTACATGTGATACATGTGTGGACAGACTTTCTAGCGACATTATATTGCAGTAACTTTCTGTATGGATGTATATTTTTGGACACTGTGCGAATGCTGGTTTAAAGGGTTAGTTTTTGTACTCAATAAGTGTGTTTTTGTTGCTTTCAAATATCAATGATCGCTAAATTGAATGCATGTGAATATGAAGGACAACATAATGGTAATGGCTTGTGTCAGAACCATTTGCAATTAATATATTGCTTGCATTAAACACACACGCAAGCTCGCACTCACTCACACACACTCACTCACACACACACACACAGACACACATACACACACTCTCACACACACACACACACACACACACACACACACACACACACACACACACTCTTTCACATAAACACTCTCTTACACACACACACACACACACACACTCACACTCTTTCACATAAACACTTTCTTACACACACACACACACACACACACATACACACTTTCACATAAACACTCTCTTACACACACACACACACACACACACACACACACACACACACTCTTTCACATAAACACTTTCTTACACACACACACACACACACACACACACACACACACACACACACACACACACACACACACACAAGCATCAGGTTGTAATGAGATCGCGACTGCCTCTAGTGGACAGTCACGGGAACTGCGATCAGAACACGGAGGGTCCCTGTGCGTCACAACTGCTCCAGCTTGTTGCCATGGTGACCTCGCCTCATCCGCAAGAGTTTTGCCAAGTGTGATGTTGCCAAAATTCCAAATCAGCAATGCAACCAAACCAGTGTTCAACAAAACAAGAAAACAAGTACATCGATCCATTAAAAAAAGAACGTTCAACATAATGATAAATACATTCAATATAAAATAGATCATTATTGTTATTAATGTTATTATATTATTATTGATATTACTATTGCCGTCAACACAAAATATTATCATCATCACCATCTTCAGTATTACTATTGTTATTATTATTACTGTTATTATTATTATTATTGATATTACTATTGCCGTCAACACAAAATATTATCATCATCACCATCTTTAGTATTACTATTGTTATTATTACTACTGTTATTACTGTTGCCATCATCACAAAATATTATCATCACCATCTTTAGTATTAGTATCACTGTTATTATTATTGATATTACTATTGCCATCAACACAAATTATTATCATCATCACCATCTTTAGTATTACTATTGTTATTATTATTACTGTTATTATTATTGATATTACTGTTGCCGTCATCACAAAATATTATTATCATTATTATTATACATGCTATTACTACCTTAAATACTTCTGCTATTACCTGTTTGTCACTTCTGCTTATTTTTTCATTGCTGTTACTATCATTGCTGTTTTATTGTTGTTTTTGTGTTCACCGTATGTTGTATGTTTTGCACTCCTAATAAATTAAAAAAATATATAAATAAAAAAATAAAATAGATCAATTAAATACATTGTCTTTCAAATGCTTTCATTGTTCATTATATAGATGAATTAATGAAATTAGCAATATTAAAGGGTTAGTTCACCCAAAAATGAAAATAATCCCTCATGCCGTTCCACACCCGTAAGACCTTCGTTAATCTTCGGAACACAAATTGAGATATTTTTGTTGAAATCCGATGGCTCAGTGAGGCCTGCATAGCCAGCAATGACGCTTCCTCTCTCAAGATCCACTAATGTACTAAAAACATATTTAAATCAGTTCATGTGAGTACAGTGGTTCAATATTAATATTATAAAGCGACGAGAATATTTTTGGTGCGCCAAAAAAAACAAAATAACGACTTATATAGTGATGGCCGATTTCAAAACACTGCTTCAGGAAGCTTCGGAGCGTTATGAATCTTTTGTGTCGAATCAGCGGCATCTTTTGTGTTGAACCACTGTACTCACATGAACTGATTTAAATATGTTTTTAGTACATTAATGGATCTTGAGAGAGGAAATGTCATTGCTGGCTATGCAGGCCTCACTGAGCCATCGGATTTCAACAAAAATATCTTAATTTGCGTTCCGAAGATTAATGAAGGTCTTACGGGTGTAGAACGACATGAGGGTGAGTAATAAATGACATTATTTTCATTTTTGGGTGAACTAACCCAATTCTTATTATACAGTTGCCCCAAAACAAATTCAGACACATAAGCCTTGCTTAAAAATGTCTGCATCATTGCATTAAATACAAATTATCAAGGCAAGTGTGGTTTATTGTAAAGAAAGATGCACACACTTCCAACAGCATTTTTAAAAGTGATTCAAGTGTTCAAATACTCCTATTTATAGCTATATAGAGTTCGTATACACTGGACAAATAAGAACATTAAACTGCACAATCAACCACACAGTGGCACTATAGGGTAAAAGATTTTTGTCCAAAGGAAATCAATGAGTTGGAAATTATATTTTTACCCCCGTCACCGCTAGTATTTCTTGCTCAAGGACGTGTCAGAATTTACATCATGAGATATTTTTAGGCAGAACTGAGGCGGTGAATGCTGTTCCTCTTAGATTTGTGCTACTAATTTTACGTCAGCTGAAATATTGAACTTCTAAATCACTGGAGTATTTGCCTACTACCACATAAACTTTTCTGTGATTACGGCTCGGCTGGTTTAAGGACAAATCTGTATGCATATAGGCTATAGTAACATCTACTTGCCATTACTGGAGGTCACAACCTCGTACACCAGACTAATGTTATGTCCCTGATAAAGAGATCGTAAACGGATCAATGTCTCATTTTAACAATCTCTTTACAAATGATAAAGAATAGCGAGAGGGGAATTGATTTTTCTTGTCGTCTTCTTCGCAGAGAGATTCATTCTGATCTAATGGGGCTGTTAGTGAGATGTATGGAGCGCCGCTGCTCTTCGCAGCCTCTGGTTGTGGGATCGCTGTCCAAAGCAAAGTTTTTGTTGATTCAAATCTGATCAGGATGGAGTGGCCGATGGCAGAGAGTCAGCACTTTGTTTTTGCAGAGTCAGCAAACCAGCGATGAGCAAATGAACACTTCATCAGAGCAGAGATCCATCGCCATAGAAACACACATCTGATATCTGCTCGATGTTTCCTCCACAGATCCAGAGATATTATGTGCAAATAATATCGTGCAATCTGATAGAAAACGGTTTTCATTCCTTAATCACATGGATTTGAATAGGATAATCTTGTATCATATTGATATAAAAATATAAAGAGAACGAAAACATATTCATTTTTATTTGTTATCGACTACAGCATGAAGTGCATTAAACTTTATATTACTTCAGGGTTTCCCAAAGTGGGTTTGTGGAGGAACTGCAGATTGATAACTTTGTAAGTTGATAATTAATTATTAATTATTTAATTTAATAATTAATTCAATCATACAAATGGAAAATTCAATTAATTTTAAGATAAAAAAATCCAAATAATACAATTCAATAGAACAACAAAACACAAAGAGAGAACACATGCAAGTGTTTTGTTAAATTATTGACTTTTAAGTATATAAAAAAGAAAAGAAAAACTTGAACATATATGATTTTCCAAAACATATAAAAGAAGTAGGCTTTGGTAGAATAAAAAATTTAAAAGATGATAATGAACAATAAACAAACAATTTACTGTCATTGTGTGAATAACATGTAATCCTGTAATCAATAAAAAGTAACTGTAATCTGATTATAAGCATTTTAAAAAGAAATCAAATTACAAGTATTTAAGTTTTGGAATGTGATGAAGTAATCCAGATTACATGTAATTAGTTACTACCCAGCACTGTAAATGAGTTTATGTTTGAGCTATAAAAATAAAGGGCAGCGGCTATTTGCACTAAGTGAAAATAGCAATATATTCTATTTACACTAAGTGACAATAGCAGCATTTTTTAGCATTATGCTATTTACACATTCTATTTACACCATGTAAAAGTATCAGTTCTTTGCAATAAGAGTAAATAGTAATTAGATGTTATCTATACTTTATATTAATAATATCATAGAGTGTAAATAATTATATTTATTAAAATTATTAAATGGATGCTGCCTTATTCTGAGAATGAAAACCTTCCCTACACTTCCCAAACACTTTTAATATTATTAAACACTCGTTTGCAATAAATGCGAGCTCGGCAAAAGGCGGATTCGAATCCGAGTTGATCGCGTTAAAAGCCAGATCTGCGAGCGAGATGTTGAATTCTGTCTTTTTTTTAAAACTTGAGTAGCCCAACCAGACATTGGTGGGCGGAGCTAGTGTAAATAGCATTTGCCAACAAGGGACGCTATTTGCACTTAGTGTAAATAGACACTCCGTAAAAAGGAATGTGAATAGCAGCTCAGATTATTTGATGAAAAATATGTGAGCTCTCTGACTTTTGATTGTTATGGAAGCTTGTTTTCCCTTCTAAATAAAAAAAAATAAATAAATAAAATTGTGACTTTTTATCTTTTATCAGAATTGTGAGATATAAACTCGCAATTGCGAGTTATAAAGTCCAATTCTGAGGAAAAAAAGACTGACTTTTCTTCTCAGAATTGCAAATTATATCTCACAATTCTGAGAAAAAGTCAGAATTGCAAATTTATATCTCGCAATTCTGACTTTGTAACTCACAATTGTGTGTTATAAAGTCAGAATTGTGAGATAAAAATTCACAATTACCTTTTTTATTTTTTATTCAGATCTCTTCTGAAAACTCCTTTTCTCAGGAGAAACATCTGAGGACAACTGATCTGTCATGGAGTCAAACTTATTTAACTTCTGATGTTTTTTACTCCATAGACAGGATTAATAAGGATGCAGCAGACGAGATGCTTGTCCTTCATGCTCCGACTCAATCAATCTGTCCGTTTATCGCTCTCCAGTCGTATTTCCTCTCATATCGCTCACAGGCCGCTGCCCTCAAACTTTTAACTCATGTCAGACTTTCACCTTCTGCTAAGAAAGGTTCATATTAAGACAATTCATTATGATAATCCTAATTCATAATTTGTGACCCTGAGAGAGTTCAGATGAGACGAGAATGAGATTGATTCTCATTAACTGACGGTAATAAAGATGAACTGATGCCTTCAGTCATCCACCACATCAGTCCCTTCATTATAATTGGAAATATATTTAACAAGCCACTGAGTCACTGCTGTTTGATATCTGCCACATTAAAAGGAAAGCTTTATTTCATTGGATAAATGTGGTGACGTAACTGCAGAGGTCATCTCTAACTTAATCTCTTTCTTCTTTTTCACCCCAAAATAAAAATCCTGTCGTCATTTACTCACCCTCATGTCGTTCCAAACCTGCATTACTTTTTTTCTTCTGTGGAACATAAAAGAAGAAATGTCAAAGCTGCTGTTTTCCACACAGTGAAGTACAAAATCTCTTTAAAAGCATGCTTTTTTGTGTGTGAAAACCATTTAAACTCTTATATTCAAAATCTTATATTATGGCTATATGGTTATGGTTATAAAATAGCTAAAAAAATTCCCTTATTTATCAAATATCATTACCCCACACAGCATTATACACCAGTATTTTTGTACAAAAATCTGTGAACAAGGCAAGTATGTCTGAACATAATGTCTTATTAACATTATAAGAGAAACTTGTTTGTGGTTCAAAAATATTTTGATGATGTTTTGCTATATAATTACATGGTGACTGCATCAACACAACACTGTAATAATCAAATTAGTTGTACAAGTCATATAATTTTTAAGGGGCTATACATAATATTTTTATGTATTAATCACATTTTATTGCCAATGTGTGAATAGCTTGTAACGAGACTTCCTAGGTTGTCTATATAAGCTTGTAGACTGGACTCGGGTCGTTTTTGCCGGGAAAATCAAAAGGATGTGACGGTTACGCGCGCTCCTGTTCAATGACACATGAAATAAATGTTCAGGATAATGTCGAAAGAGCCATTCTGTACTGTAATGTCGAAGTGTCATGCAAAGAAATGGGTTTAACTCAAACTACAGTCTCACATAGATTTATACAGTCTACAGTCAGAAATATAATCAAACTACCATAAAAGTGTCATTTTAATTACCTCATCTGTCGACATGATGCCGGTGAATTGCAGAGGTGGTCTAAACATATCCACATAACTATATGATAAGATGATTTCTTGCTGTTTTCTCGCCGCTGTCATTTTTGTTGTGTTTATTTTGTAATTGAGAGGAAAGCGCGCTGCACATATTCACATATTCATCTAAACGTCGCTCTCAGCAGGATGGACGGCGTCTGGATGTTCGTTAACAACAGTATATCACTGTAAAGGTATTTACTTATATTTTTTTTACTTCTAAGCAAAGAACGAAAAAGAAATTCTCCATGAGTTTATCGAGGCCTGAAATCACCACACTTTCAGTCTCGTATGTTATGTGTGCAAGAGTTCTAGCACGTGCCGTAAGTTTCTGGCTGCAGTTCACTTAACGGCCAACCGGTGTCGCTAATAACAAGAGTTTTTGAATTCTACATATAGCCCCATTAAATTATTGTAAACTGACTTAAATCGAGTTGAATCTCGTAGAACTCATAGGTTGAAATTGCTTAAATCATGATTGTCATGATTGATTGATATCATTTTTTACAGTGAATGATTCAAATACTGGTGAGCATTTATCATTTTTATTGTAAAATTGAAAAAAGAAGAAAGACAGAAAAAGCCCCAATAAGCATCATTTATACATATTATGTCAGAAATGATAAACTTAAAGTTCATACATAAATATATAAATAAACAAATGCAAATGATCAAATTCTAATAATAAAAATAATCAAATAAATAAATTAATGACCAAAACAATAAATAGAACACCGTAATTAAAACCTTTTACACATTTAATTGTCAAAGCAGCAAGTTCAAGAGGGAAGATAATGGGACAAAACTAGTCTGTTGTTCTTCAAAAATGAAACCAAAAGGAAGGTTTGCTCCTTTACACCTCTCAAACTCGTCGTACAGATGTTACGGGAACATCTGGTTGTGTCCCACACTTCCCTCCATAGCATTTAAACATAGATTCATTATTTAGCTTACATCTGTTTGTATATTGTGCTAAGAAACCCTAAGATATAACACAATCGTCCATATAGCAAAGCCGACCCGAGTTGTTTTCTGTCCTGATCCAGGTCTTGTGTTGGTCTCTCGCTCATATGTAGAGCTGATCCTGGATCGGTCGTGACAGAAAACGCCCGGGAGCTTTTGCGTGACTCCCCATTGTACCTGAAAGAAGCGTTCTGTGCTATCAATATCCCCAACAAATACAGAAGACAGATTTCATGAGCCCATCCCTTTGCATTCAATAACTTGACATATATAAAGAGTCCAACCATTCATAGGAATATCATACCAGTATAGATTAATCTATAACATCCTAAATCAAACCATTTTCTTCTGTACAAAACATTCGGTGTATTGGCTGGAACAAATAATTCAAACTCAAAAATGCGGGAAAGAAAGCAAACATGGATTGAAAGCTTGAGGTTTGTATGTTTTGATACTGTATGCAGCGTTTGCTCTAGCAGAGGACTATGGCAGTATATGGGGAGTATGAAGGAAGAGGACATGGCTTAGTTCAGGTAGTAACATCATATGAATAAAAAAAACACAGTTTGTAAAACATACTCCCAAAATAGCCCAAACCCTGAAGAGCAGCGAGTCCAAACACACGCTGTTGGTTTGGATGCTCGGCGCAGCGCTATGTTTCCATGATATCCTTACTGCATGATAGCACGCTAAAAACTATAAACTGCAACCTCCGCTAGTAGCCTTGAAGCTTTGACTGTTACCCGTGGAGGTATCGGCTGAAAATCAAAAACAAACAAACAAAAAAATGGTGCATTTTTATGTTTTCTATGTTGTCTTTTACTACAAAAATGTCTCTCTACGTCTCTAGCAATTAGCATGCACAAAGAGTGATTTAAAGAACTATAGGCAGGGCAAGCTATGAAAGAACTAGTTTTCTCTTTTTTTTTGGCAATAAATAGAATAAAAATTGAAATAGAGCATGAGAATTCACGTTTGTACAGCATGTATGTTAGTATGAGCCACAGATTTAGAAACATCCAGACAAAAAAAAAAATTGCATGTGCCACTGCATTGAACAGCTGCCGCACTACTAGGAATGTTTTGTTGTTACGTGGGATATGTTCGCTGCTTAGTATTTTTAATTTATTTTCTAGTACAAATATCTAAACATACTTAAATCAAGAGAAGCAAAATTACTTAAAGGTGCAGTATGTAATATTGACAACTAGTGGTTCAAATGGGTACTGCAGTCCAAATTCAAAATATTGGAGAGAGTTGTTTCCTCCTCAAGCCCTGGGTATACTTTGTTTTTTTACGCGTACTCTAGTGTACGTGCACAGTCGAACGCACAAGCCTTGTGAAGTATACTTCACTTGACTCAAATGAACGCACAGGCGTTCAACACATGCGCAGTTTTGAACAATCTCTCACCACGAGTTACAACCCACGTCAACATCTTTGTATTCTTTCATGCTAGAGTTGTACAAATGAGGGTACTTTCTAACCTCTTCGCACAATTTTTCGTCTATACAGGCCTCCATTGTCGCTGTAGCTTGCATTTGTTCCGGTCTGTTGTGTTTATGCAGTTTTTCTTTGACTACCTTGTGAATCGACGCCCCCAGGGCACTGTTGCCACCTTGTGGATAAACTAATTACTGCAAAAAAAAAATTAAATGCGCATGTGTGACCTGCGTGATTACAAAAATTCAGCGGTGCGCATGCAGTACTCTTCTAATGAGGAAATTCGCATGACGCACCTTGTACGCTGACCCTCGCGTACGTGTAAAAAGTGAACTATACTTCGGGATTTAGACTCGATGCTTGAGCGTGTTGCCAGATTGAGGACACGCAACAAGAGCAAGTGCAATTAACAATGGAAGGCAAGGAGACTTACAAACTCTAAGATTTTAAATAGATGACGAGGCTTTTTAGGTCAGATAGATTCTTCAATGGCTGCAATATGCTGTATTTTATGCCAAATGGCAACCCGGGGTGTCGAAATACTATTGGGTAAATTGTCAGTGGGCAGAGTCACACAGACCAAAACAAAAACAGATATTGTGCCACAGAATGCACATTTCTAAGTAAAATAACTGGCTATAGCATTGTTTTTCAGAGAAACAAGGAAGTGAACTTAGCATGTTTCCTAAATATCTGCAAACATATTATGGTATTTTTATGCTTTAGTACAGTCAAAAAATTACATACAGCACCTTTAAGATATGAAGTCTTACTTTATAAAAAAATGTATCCAAATTTAGTGAGTTTATGCTTAAAACAAGAAAAAATGTCTGCCAGTGGGGTCAGAAAAATAAACTTAATTCATAAAGCAAAAATACAATTAATTTTGATTAATTTGTCAGAAGACAAGTCATTTTGCTTCTCAAGTAAATGTATCTTGATTTAATAATGTTGAGATATTTGTACAAAAGACAAATAATTTTTGCAGTGTTCAGAATGGAATACTAGTATACTGCTTAATGCACACTGCATACTACCTACAGTTGTTTGTTTAAAATGTCAATCTGTGAAATAATATGCAATGACAAAGTTTCAAACAAACTGCAAAAATTGGTAAGAAAATGCTATTTCAGTCTTTCTGCTTCAAAATGTCTGCTTTACTTGCCCATTCATTGCAATTACTTGTGAAATTTACTAGCAATTTCTGAGTGAAAATTGATTAAAAGTAAATCCTACAACATTTTCTCCCCAGTGCAGTAGTAAAAGCAGTAGTATATTTTCTTAAGAAAATGTGAGTGATGATACCAATGCAAAATTGTTGGCTAGGGTGTTCTGTGTGAATTTAATGGACTGCTAGGGTATTACTTTGTTGCATACCATGTATTTGACAAATGTAGCAGATACAGAGAACAGCACACATACTGCAAAAAAGAATATGGTGCATTATTCCAAACATAACCATGATTCATTGGGTCCGGTCTCAGAATTATGATATCACTCTCCTGTTAGTTTAACGGTTCAATTTCACAATGTTAAAAAACTGAAGGGGTAGAAGTGAACAGAAGTGCCCTTGAATGCTGATTATATATTCACCTTCCACTCCGATCATCTGATTGGTGTTTAATTGAAAACCTGCTCTGTCCCTGATTACTAATTTCAGTTATGACAGACAGATGGCAGAAATCCCGCTTGAGCCACAGTAACTGGAATGTTTGTGCAACTATTATCTGCACATTTGTGTGTGTTTGAGGCCATTTAAAACTAATTTTAATAATCAATTCTGAATTATGGATGAAAAAGAAAGCTTATTATAGACCATTACAATTTTTTTTAGCCTTGTGACAATTTTCATAGCAATTAAGGACATTTCCCTCCCAAATTCTCATTAACATAATAAAACATTAACATTCTCATTCTCATTAATGTAAAAAAGTCAGGTATATCATTATTATAATATTTGTTTCTAATGTAAACTGATTTTAGTTAAACAGCATTATATTACAGCTATTTTCACTTTTTATTTTGGATATTATTACAGTAATAAGATGAGAATGAGAATGGTATTACTTCTAAAACTCAACAATTATATAATAATAATAATAATAATAATGAGATGTTTTTTGCATTACAGTAATGAAAATTTGCATGGCAGGAAAATGTGCTAAATTGTCATACATATACATATATATATATATATATATATATATATATATATATACTCTAGAAAAAGCTGGGTTAAAAACAACCCAAGTTGGGTAAAATATAGACAAACCCAGCAATTGGGTTGTTTAATAAGCAGTTTAATAAGCAAAAAATGTTTATTATTTAATTATTTTTTTATTAAACTTATTAATAAATGTTCGTTTATTAAACATATTAACAAATGTTTATTTATTAAACATATTAATAAATGTTAATTTTAAGCAAGCAATATATAAATTTTTAAACAATAGTTGAGTTAAATAAAACTACCCAGCAGGTTGGGTCAAATATTTAACCCAACCGCTGGGACAAAACAACCCAATTGCTGGGTTTTTTAACCCAACTTGGGTTGTTTTTAACCCAGCATTTTTTAGAGTGTAGCATTGTAATAATTTATATATATATCTTGGACATGTTGAACATTTTTTGGTGAGATTCTCCCATTCCTGAAGGAAAACCTGTCATAACAGTTTCATGTTTTATGTTGACACATCAGTCACTTTAACCATACGGTGATCCATCCTGCAAAACTTTGCTCATTTCTGCCTTAATATTAAATCGTACTATGTTTGACCTGCAAAGCACTTTAAATCCACTTTGTCCCTTGAATATTAAGAGAGCGAGTGAGTGCTTTCCAGGCTCCAGAGTGAAATGTGCTGTCCAGTCATTTTAGATTCAACTCCTAGACGAGCGGCAGCTCTCTTTTCCTGACAAAATATTAATGGTGCAACGGCACAGAGAGTAACTTCCCTTGCAAATCATTTGTTTTGATTGGAGGAAGTTGTGCTGTCGTGGCACGTGGCACATTTGCACGGTCAACTGATCATGGCAGGCTGTGCGTGAAGACAGAAAGAAATCTGATTTAATAGGTTTGGTCCAAAAAGTTTGAACAATTTCTGTGGGTCAAAACAACTAAGCATGATGGGACAGTCAACATGAAAGGGCTTTTGCAACCTATTTTACTTCCTATAGAGAACATGAAATATGGGGAGATTTCATTTTTGTAATTGTGTGCACTGGTGAATCATTCAAAATAACACTAGAAACTTGTATGAAGAGAGTAAACAGGGTCCATTTTGATTTCATGCTGACTTAAAATAAATGTTTGGCAGGTGGTGATGTGGCCTTGCTGGTTTGTTTCTATATGTTTTCACCTCTAAACACTATTTTTTCATACATTTTTGTTCCTTTACATCGCTTCTCTCGTATTTCTTGGCCGTTTAGGCCGTAACTGTGGCCTGGCTCTACATAAGTACTACGTTTACATAGGCATGCACAATACAGTGTAACTATGAGCAATTACGAAGTTCATTTAAGTGTAATAACACATGAAATACCTGAATAAAGCATGAATAGAGGAGAACTACTGTCTTTAAAAGTATCTCTCAAGGTTATAGAAATTTTCCGAGACATGATATCTCTGTGTGCTGTGTTTTATGCTGTAAAATGATTTGATTTGTCTAATATAAATGTTCTGGAAGGCCCTTCTGGCAAACAGCATATCAGTGCAAGCCACTGAAACAAATTCAAAGCTTTACTATGGCACGATTTTAGGCTGTTTCTAAATGAAAGAGTTTCCTGAATTCTATCTCAAAACAGCCTGTTTTCACAATGGAAACATCACTGCAGCACCACCACCAGAACGTCTTTCTGTGGCTGTTTTAACCTTGTTTTGGAGGAATCAGTAAAGCCTCAGTTATCTTCAGATGTTATCACTTGTTTGGGACATGCAACACAGAAGTAGCTTGAGCAACAATTCAGTTCAATAGTTTAAAATAGTGATAGTGCTGTATGAATTGCATCAGTTTGATTGCTGTGATTTTAGCACTATATGAAACGCACAGTAGCGGTAAGCAAGCTAACATACAATGTGGCAAAGTCAGATACAATAAAACAAACAGATAAAATGACAGTAATGTTAAAGTTAGACTTGCTGTGTAATTTTATTTTATTAAAAATAAAATAAAACACAAAATAAACAGAGTAGGCTTGGTAGGCTGACATAAATAAAAAAAATAATTTAAAATAAAATAAAATAAAATAAAATAAAATAAAAGTAATGTGAATGTAAGCCATGCTGTGCACTTGGTAAGCTGACAATCAATAAATAAATAAAATAAAATAAAAAAATAAAATAAATAAATAAATAAATAATAATAATAATAATAAAAATGAGAGTGATGTTAATACAAGCCTTGTTGTGTACTTGGTAATCTGAAAAATAAAATAAAATAAAATAAAATAAAATAAAATAAAATAAAATAAAATAAAATAAAATAAAATAAAATAAAAGTAATGTCAATGTAAGCCATGCTGTGCACTTGGTAAGCTGACAATAAATAAATAAATAAATAAAATAAAATAAAATAAAATAAAATAAAATGAGAGTGATGTTAATGTAAGCCTGTTGTGTACTTGGTAAGCCGACAAATAAAAAAATAAAATAAAATAAAATAAATAATAATAAAAATAATAATAATAAAAATGAGAGTGATGTTAATACAAGCCATGCTGTGCACTTGGTAAGCTGACAAATAAAATAAAATAAAAATTAAAGTAAAGTAAAATAAAATATAAAGAGAGTAACGTTAATGTAAGCCTTTACTTTGTAAGCTGACAAATAAAAATAAAATAAAATAATAAAAGCTAACATGATCCAGTCAATAACAATCCAAAGATAATCGAGACTATACGAAATCCTCAGATACAATGTTAAAACCAGCCACTGGGGGTTTTGGTGGTGCATGGGAAAATACCACCAGAGAGACATTTCCTTGTGAAACTGTGCAGCTCAAAAACAAGAGCTGTTGTTTGGCAAAAATATCTGGTTACTGTATATGTTCGCTGTGGTCATTTGTTTACAGTATGGTGCATGAGTTAAATGATATCGCGATGGATCGAATGCCCTTTTCTCCAGCCGGCACGAGACATGGAGATGAACAGCCCAATTCAATATCAACACACTTCATAGTCTATAACAGTAGCCTAAAATACCCCACTAAACATAATCTATCAATGTCCTTTAGACGGTTTTGCACCGATAACCTGGAAACTAGTTTTTCGCAAAAGGTTTTCAATAAAACACACCCCAAGTCCCCGTATACCTACACTATACACCCTGATTTAATTGTGTCTAACTCTTAATTGGCATATTATATGAAGTAGCATGTATGTAGCGTAAGATAATCGATCGGTGGTAATATTGTACATGGTTACGGTACCGACAGAGATTAAAAAGATTTGGTCCTCTGGTCCCTACGGGTGAGAGCGAGAGAGTTATACTGCGTCAGTGTCATATACACATTTTACCCTTAAACCCTCATAATTCCTCGCAAATAAAAGTTACGACTGTCTTTTGATATGTGCATGGATCCGTCTTTTGCTTTAGTGAACTCTCCCGGTCCCAGCCATGCACTGTTCTTCCAAAGTGTTCGGTATATAGCGTTTTTCAAAAGAGAAAAAAAGTTTTCAGTTTATTTGTTTTCGTCCTCGTCTTCGCCGTCGCTGTCGTCCCCCGTCACGCCAGTCTTTCATCGCTTTGTGGAAACACACGCTTTCGTTAAATGCGATATGCTTCTCAAAACTCCCTTATGCGCTTGTTGTTTGCTTCTTTGTGTTTTTTTGTGTCGTTTTTTTTTTTCGTGTGTTAGTTTTTCAAGAAAAGTTTCCATCCGTCAAAACGTCAAGACTACAACTGTTCAAAACCTGCCAGAGAGAAAGAGAGAGAGAAATGTCAGAGTTTGACTCGGGAGACAGACACCAGCAGCAGAGGAGGAAAAAAGCTCCGCTACATGCTGACAGCTTGATACCTGGATGTCGAACCAAGAGCCATCAGTCACAGCGAGAGCCGTGTGAAGCTAAAACTCAGGCCTGCGCTCTTGACATCACATTAAACATGATAGAAGGATTCAGAGAGATGACATGATACAGGTGTGCTGATAGATTGCATCATCCGCTCTGCAGCTTCCAGAAAACATTTGACTGTTTGCCGGAAGAGTTTATCGGAGATGTTTGCGCCTTTAAAGGAGAGATTACTTTATTCAGCAGATTCTTTTATACTCAAAACTTGAGATGTAGTAATACAGACATTTTGGCTGATAAAAATAACTGATAATTATGTCTCATTTTGGCCCATTAGAATGGCTGATATAATTAATAATAATATAATAACTTTCAATTACTAATTATTAATAAGGTATAAAAATAACAACAATTATTTTAATTATTTAAAAATAATAATTATTGTTGTTGTCGAAACACTAGTAAAATCAGACATTATAGATGTGTGATTTTGTATATTATAAAACAAAATATTGTAAGTTACAATTATGATTTATAATGTATAAACCAGTTTAATACTTGGTATACAATATGGTATTTAGAAAAATGATACTGTTTAAAATGAAAAAAATAAGGCCTGATATTATCCGTTTGCTGATAATTACAATGAATAAATAATATTACAGAATTGTAAACTGTATTTAATCTTTACGGCATGCTTCTCAAAATCATCACTATTTAAGCAGAACATAAAAACGTTTGCAAATTAGCAAAAGCAACTTATACTGATCTTTTCACTTGTTTTGACAGTTTTTAGAGAAAAGACATCAAATAAACACTATTAATGCTCTTTTTTGCAAAGCAAATGTACAACTGGAGAACAAAATATTGTTAGTAAAAACTGAATTTGCATGACTGGTATCATTTTTAGTATAGGTAGGCCCAGGGCCTAAAATTAACACTCGTCAAGCGCCAAATGCGAGGAAAAATCGGTGTTGGCTAGCATATGAAACTGTGTCAATCATCAGTTGGCCGGTAACATTTTTATGAATTCTAACAATGTAAAATTGTAAGAACATGAATGTAAACAAACATGAACAACACTAGGGACAGTTGACGGGCCAGAAATTGAACTCAATTCGTTACCCAGAAAGCTGCACTTTTAGACAGCGTGCAAATACTGAATTGAGTTCTCCTTCATGTCTTCTTGCACTTGAATAGACATTCAAACAAAATTATGTCAAAATGCCCATCTTGGCAAGTATCCTTGTAAACATATTTAGTCAGTTTTGTCTTAACTGAACATAAACAGTTGAGAAAGAAAACGCATGTGTATCAGTATATTGGATCAGTGCATTAGCTCTTAAAGTGACAGCAGCCTAATATTTCTGCTGCTGTCTGTGTTTTTAATGTTAATCAAACAACAAAAGACAAAGAACAATCTCTCATTGCTCTTGACAGAATAACTTTTGCAATTTTAATAAGGATTAATCTTTGTTTCATGGCTGGTAAAAAAAAAAAAAGTATTTATGGCCAGTAAATTTTCTTAAAGGGACAGTTCACCCCGAAATGGAAATAATCCTGATTTACTCACCCTCAAGCCATCGAAGTTGTATATGACTATCCTCTTTCAGATGAACACAATTGGAGATATATTTAAAAATATCCTGGCTCTTCCAAGCTTTATAATGGGGGGCATGATTTTGAACCCCCCCCCAAAAAATGCATCCATCCATCATAAAAATAATCCATACGGCTCCAGTCGGGTAATAAAGTCCTTCTGAAGTGAAGCGGTGGGTTTTTGTACGACAAATATCCATATTTAAAACTTTATTAACTTTAATAACTAGCTTCCGGCAGATGGCCATACACATTGATTTGTGGCAGAAGAGTGACCTCTGACCCGACACATGACACAATGACGAACACAGAAGCGCAGAGGATAGAGCAAAACAAAACACCGGTCATGAGTTAGACGTCTAAAATGAGACATTTTAAAGAGAAATGTCGGATTTTGATATAAGATTGCACAGCCCTATTTGTTTAAACCGCGAGAAGCGTCTAAGCTTACGATACTCCTACATCCTGCATCATACATCGCGTCATGGGTTTCTCTTGTGGCGCAAGTCGAGTTGTGCAGTATGTGTACAGTTGTCTGCCGGAAGCTAGTTATTTTAGTTTATAAATTCATTTTAAATATGGATATTTTTCTTCGTTTTGCTTCAGAAGGCCTTTATTAACCCCCTGGAACCGTATGGATTATTTTTATAATGGGTGGATGCATTTTTTTGGGGCTTTAAAATCCCGCCCCCTATTCACTACCATTATAAAGCTAGGAAGAGCCAGGATATTTTTAAACATATCTCCAATGGTGTTCGTCTGAAAGAACACACCTGGGATGGCTTGAGTGTGTGTGTGTAAATCATAGGATAATTTTCATTTTTGGGTGAACTATCCCTTTAAGTCACCAGCCATTGGCAGGTGTGGCAAAAAGTTAGTTTTAGGCCCTGGGTAGGCCCACTTAGACCAGTATAACTAACTTTTTGCAATAGAGGGATGATATATTCTACACAGAATGAGCCAAGAAAGCCAAAAACTTGACATAAGCCAGCAGTATGTTCTGATGGACAGCTCTGGCATCATTAAAATATCGACTTTTTGATCTGTGTGCTGTGGCCTACCTCTCCTAATGGCTGAGAGTGCACGTATGCATCCCTGGTTGTGGTCAGTATGGACGGCTGGCGTCCTTCGGCCGTTTCAGCTGCACTTTCAAGCGTTTCATGCCGATCTGGAAGCCGTTCATGGCCTGAATCGCAGCCTGAGCGCTGGCGGGGTTATCAAAGCTCACAAAGCCTGCAGAGAAGAGAGAAACAGAGCAGCAGAGTCTGGATAAGACTGTGCCGTTTATGTGTGTGTGTATGTTGTGTGTATATTATAGTCCCTGCGGTATAACAGTATTAGGCCACGTCCACATTTACTCACTTTTAATTCATGTGGAAAGAAATGGACAACAAATCCTCAAGGAAACAAATAGACTGAGAAGACTGAATCAAATTAAACTAATGGGAGAGAGTGAAGCGGCTTGATTTCTGCGCAGGGATCGTGTTCCAGAGAGCCTATGTGGAGTGTGGAGAATGAATATAAATATATGTGATTCCAGACAGTCAAGGCTCTCGGTGTGAGTGAGGAGACCAATAAACCTTCATTAAACTCACATAAACTCACATCAGTCACACACACACACCCTGGGTCCAAAATTAACATTTGGCAAACACCGAACGCATGTAAAAATGGGCTTTGGCGTGCAAATAAAAGGGGTTAATAAATAAAGAGGTTAAATATTTTAGGAACTGAAACATAATGCATGGTTTAAGTCACAATGTAAGACTGATAGTCTAACATTAGGTGTTTTATATATATATATATATATATATATATATATATACACACAGTATCTCAAAAGTGAGTACACCCCTCACATTTCAGCAACCATTTTAGTATATCTTCTCAAGGGACAATACTATAGAAATGAAACTTGGATATATTTTAGAGTAGTCAATGTGCTGATTGTATAGCAGTATAGATTAACTGTCCTCTGAAAATAACTCAACATACAGCCATTATTGTCTAAATAACTGGCAACAAAAGTGAGTACACCCTAAGTGATAAAAGCTGTACGCCGTTTAACCATGCAAAGCCACTTGTCCTATTTATCATGTTCAGGTTTTTGTCTGCTTGAGAGGACCATACAATTTTGGATCTTGTTATTAGAGCAATTAAAATTTGGTGCTTTGAGTACAATTCTCTCATACTGACCACTGAATGTTCAACATGGCACCTCATGGCAAAGAACTCTCTGAGGATTTGAGAATTAGAATTGTTGCTCTCCACAAAGTTGGCCTAGGCTATAAGAAGATCGATAACACAATGAAACTCAGTTACAGCACAGTGGCCAGGGTCATAGAGAGAGGTTTTCCAAGGCGGGTTCCACTTGTGCTGTGCATCAGGTGCAGAAGCTGGCTTCAAAAAACAGATGCATGAGTGCTGCCAGTATTGCTTTAGAGGTTGCAGAAGCAGAAGGTCAGCTTGTCTGTGCTCAGACCATACGCCGCACACTGCAACAAGTCAGTTTGCAGAAGGAAGCCTCTTCTGAAGCTGGCTCACAAGAAAGCCCGCAAACAGTTTGCTGAAGACAACCTGTTCAAGAGCATGAATTACTGGAACCATGTCCTGTGGTCTGATGAGACTAAGAGAAACTTGTTTGGCTCAGATGGTGTCCAGCATGTGTGGCAACACCCTGGTGAGGAGTACCAAGAAAATTGTGTCTTGCCTACAGTCAAGCAAGGTGGTGGTAGCATCATGGTCTGGGGCTGCATGAGTCCTGCTGGGACTGGGGAGCTGCGCTTCATTGAGGGAAACATGGATTCCAACATGTACTGTGACATTTTGAAGCAGAACATGATGCCCTCCCTTCAGAAACTGGGTTGAATGGCATGATAATGACCCCAAACACACCGCCAAGATGACAACTGCCTTGCTGAGGAAGCTGAAGGTGAAGGTGATGGAGTGGCCAAGTATGTCTCCAGACCTGAACCCTATTGAGCACCTGTGGGGCATCCTCAAGCAGAAGGTGGAGAAGCGCCATGTGTCTAACATCCAGCAGCTCCGTGATGTCATTATGGAGAAGTGGAAGAGGATCCCAGCAACAACCTGTGCAGCTCTGGTGAATTCCATGCCCAGGAGGATTAAGGCAGTGCTCGATAACAGTGGTGCTCACACAAAATATTGACACTTTGGACACAGTTTTGACATGTTCACTTAGTACAACAATAATGGTTGTATGTTGAGTTATTTTTAGAGGACAGTAAATCTGTACTGCTATACAAGCTGCACATTGACTACAATAAAGTATATCCAATTTTCATTTCTATAGGATTGTAGGATTGTTCCTTGAGAACATATAATGAAATGGTTGCTGAAATGTGAGGGGTGTACTCACTTTTGTGAGATACTGTATTTTAAATATATATATATATATATATACACACACAGTGTTAGGTAAGTTGCTCTAAAAAAGTAATTATTACTAGCTACTAGTTACATCTTCAACAGTGTAATTAGATTTCTGTACTAATTACACTCTCTAAAAAGTATTGCATTACTTATTACAAATTACTTTCTAAATCCCATATCAACCTCGACCAGTTGAACAAAACAAGGATATACATGAAACGGCTTTCTTAAATTCTTTCAAATAAATAATATAAAATTCATAAGTTATTCTTGAACTGACCAAAGTATTTAAATGGAGAAGGATACATTAAAAACATACATTTTAACATTAGACATTAAATTTTGGTGTTAAATCCACAATTGATTTATATAGAATTGTTCTATACAGTATTTAATGCAATTACATCAGAAGTAACTGTAATTAACTGTAATTTGTATATATATATATATATATGTAAAATTGAAAAAGTATAAAGTGGCAATATTGGTGCATGTGACAAAAATGTTTTGCACCCTAATATTTGATCAACTGATTAGAAAGATATAGAGTATATATAGAGAGAGAGAGACAGATATAGAGTGTGTTTGAAAGCAGGAAGCGGTGTCTGACCGAAACATTTGCTCTGGTTGGTGGCTCGATCCATGAACACCTTTGACGAGATGACGGATCCGAACGGAAGAAACATCTGCATTAGCTCGTTATCGCCAAACTCCTGTGGCAGGTGATAGATAAACAAGTTGCAGCCCTCGGGACCTGAAACAGACACACATATTTAATATGCTGTGGCTAACATGAACTAGTGCATCAGTACATTTTACACAAGCAACACAACTAAACAAATCATAACGCTCCACTGAGATACTTTCTTTACATCTTTTATGATTTGTGGCATTTACAAAGTTCAAATGTGACGGGCCAATCAGGAAACACCTGACACTGATGTAAGTGAAAGTGAAGATTCTAAAATGGAACTCAGTTGTAACAGAAAAGCAGTTGAATCTAGATAGAAATATCTAATCTGAATTTCATTGGCTCATTGTAGGGATGTCTGTACAACAGAGACAGTGTTTAGTGAAAGAAATGAAGGTTGTGATTTCTGTCACTAACCTTCCCGCTGCTGCTGCTGTTGCTGCTGGATGATTTGAGCAGGCTGTGGCAGTGTCTGACCTATAGGGGTCAGTGTTGTGGCAGGATATATGGCTGCAGACATATGCATAATAATACAAAAGAGAGAGAGAGAGAAAGAGAGAGGGACAGATGAGGCAAGAATAAGGACAAGACGAAGGTTGACCTTTATATGCTAATGAAATATGACAGGATCACAGTGCAATGAAATCTGAAAGCACGTTCATCATATATCAAACTGATTTAAAATGACAGATCTCTAGGCATCCGTATGATAGCTGTAATATCCCGAAAATTCGAATAGAACCTGAGGTTTCAATCACAGCAAAGTCACCTACCAGCAATAACATTCCATGAGCAAAGTTGTTTTTCTGTGAAAGTGACATTTGCGAAAATATCTACTGCATGGAATGAAAAAATAAATCACAAATCAGATCTCTTTAACATCTCAGATGTTTCTGCTAAACAGCAGATTAAATAGAGAGCAAATGTTCTGAACAAATGTCTCAAACTGTGCTCAGGTTTGGAAAGATACATACATGATATTTCAAACATCATATCTATGGTTTCTCCTAGACAATTATGAGATTAAATGGAGAACAAATTGAAAATCTCCTGCTTCTCAGATGTTTATGCAGAGAAAAAGACCCCAGTAATCTCACATGCCTCCTCTAGAGTTTCAGAAGAAATCTCAACAATGTCTCCAACTGTGCTCAGATTTGCAAAGATATACTATATCTCAAACACAATATCTAAACATTGTAATATCGCAAATACCTCAATTGTTTCTCCTAGACAATGAGATTAAACGGAGAACAAACTGAGTCTCCTGCTTCTCAGATTTCTCCTGAGAAAAAGACACCAGTAATCTCACGTCTCCTCTAGAGTTTCAGATGAGGTCTTAATGTCTCAAACTGTGCTCAGATTTGCATAGATACACTATATCTCAAACACAATATCTAAACATTGTAATATCTCAAATACCCCAATTGTTTCTCCTAGACAATGAGATTAAACGGAGAACAAACTGAGTCTCCTGCTTCTCAGATTTCTCCTGAGAAAAAGACTCCAGTAATCTCACACGTGTCTCCTCTAGAGCTTCAGATGATATCTCAACAATGTCTCAAACTGTGCTCAGATTTACAAAAATACATTATATCTTAAAAATAATATCTACAAATTGTAATATCGCAAATACCTTAATTGTTTCTCCTAAACAAACTGAGAGTCTCCTGCTTCTCAGATGTTTCTCCTGAGAAAAAGACTTCAGTAATCTTACATGTGTCTTAAAAATAATATCTAAAAATTTTAATATTTCAAATACCTCAATTGTTTCTCTAGACAACAATGAGATTAAATGGAGAACAAACTGAGACTTTTCTTAAGTCTCCTGCTTCTCAGATGTTTTTCCTGAGAAAAAAAGACCCCAGTAATCTCACACATGTCTCCTCTAGAGTTTCAGAAGAGATCTCAACAATGTCTCAAATTGTGTTCAGATTTGCAAAGATACACTATACCTCACACACAATATCTAAACATTGTAATATTGCAAATACCTCAATTGTTTCTCCTAGACAATGAGATTAACTGGAAAACAAACTGAGAGTCTCCTGCTTCTCAGATGTTTCTCCTGAGAAAAAGACCCCAGTAATCTCACATTGGTCTCCTCTAGAGTTTCAGATGAGATCTCAACAATGTCTTAAATGTGTTTGGATTTGCAAAGACAAAGTCTGCATTCCAAAGTCAGAGATCTCAATATGAACTCGAACATTTCTCATCAAATGAGCTGAGCTGCTCCAAATTCGTTTTACAGCTCTATACTCTTTCTGGATTACAACTATTGACTCTTTTGTTTCCAAAGGAACTTCAGGGGAAATACTGACACTTAGATGAAACATAACTGAGATCTCCACTATTTCTCCTGAGCACAAACCTGTGTATTGCTGGACGCCCGTGAATGCCTGCTGAAGTGTGTCGGCTGCGGTCGGGCTCTGGGTGGAATACGATGGCAGGCCGTTGGTGTACATCGCCTCTACTGGATGACCGTTGGCTTGGTGAGGGATCCCGCTGAATCCGTTAACAATGGGAGTCACGATGCTCGGCACGCCAGAGGATGCCAGATTAGCTGGCGGAGAGCTCAAACCTGAGACGGACACAAAAATCACTGATCCGAGACCAGCATCATGTTGAAACTGAACTTCACAAGCTGGAATCACTTTTAATTACTGCCGTTTTAATGATATTTTGCTGTTTCAACTCAATTTTCCACATTGATTCTACATCGGAATTGATTCCATGTCAGAATGTGCTGACAGCTGATATTGATTCAGCACACTGTGGATGTAACCAGTTTATGCCTGGAGGGCAAATTCAGCCATGATCTGGGGTTTCTACACACCCATGTGTTCGGTCTGAATTCTAAGTGAATTGTACACGCACACGCGCACACACACACACACGCGCACACACACACACACACGCACGTTTGTTTCACTACATTAGTGAGGACATTGATTTCCATTGATTTTATATCAGGTTAATGATATTTTCTATGGCCTAACCCAAGCCCTACCCCTAAACCTACCCATCACAGACACATGTGCAAAACACTAAATTTAAATACAAACATGTTTTGGCCAGTATAATAAGCCTTTTTAACTATTAAGGACTAGTAAAATGTCCTCACTAGTTGGATGTCATAATATTTCAGTACATAAGTGAGGACATTTGGCCCATTATGGGGACTTTCCATAGACATAATGGTTTTTTGTTTTGTTTTGTTTTTTACCGTATATTCTATATAAACTTTATATTCTACTCCCTTCCCTGCATTTTTAGATTTTTAAAGAAACATCACTTAGTATGATTTATAAGCTGTTTTCCTCATGGGGACCAAAAATGTCATCACAACGACCATCTTTGTGGCGACATTTTGTCTCCATAACGTAGAGAATACCTGAACCCAGGTTTGTAACCTCCATAGACAAGTCCCCCCAATAATTAGAAATGGCCAAATTGTCCCCCCAATATTTGATATCCTTGATACTGCTCTGCTGTACTCCATTATTCACTGCTGTTTGTTGTTAGGATGACAAAAAAAGTTTTAAAAGTTAAATGTTTAGGCTGGTCTGCCTCAGAGGTCTAACAGCACTCATCACTGTCAGAATGAGTGAGCTGCCAATCAAGTCAAAGAAGGCGGAGCTTACTGTTCACAGAAGACGAGTGCAAATTCCAGTGCGACTCTTTCGTTTTAGCAGTGAAAGAGTATGTGGCGAGTAAGTAGCTAAACATTTAACATTTGACGACTGTTTTGATTGAAATATTCAGCAACCGACAGTAATATCCAGTGATGCAAACTACTGAACATTTTATGAAATTTCGCCATTTTGCTATTATTTGATTAATATGGTATGATCAATGTAATTCATAACTGAATATGACAAGACAAGAAACGCTTTGCATTTTTGACATATTAGACATAACAAATAAGAGTGAATATAGTTAAAAAAAAATATATTATTTGCAAATAGTTTAAATTGATTAACTACAGTAGACCTGGAACTTTTACCGTTCTTATTTCTTTTTTGTTATTCCCTTAAATCCCTTTTGATCTTTTAATTATTTAATTCCTTTTAATAAAAAAATTACCCAATAACTTAAAATATACTCAAATATAAAACAAGTGTAATAATATTTCACAATATTGCTGTTTTTACTGTATTATTAATCAAATAAATGCAGTTTTGGTG
Source organism: Ctenopharyngodon idella (assembly GCF_019924925.1). Lineage (NCBI taxonomy): Eukaryota > Metazoa > Chordata > Actinopteri > Cypriniformes > Xenocyprididae > Ctenopharyngodon > Ctenopharyngodon idella. Next base: position 39,961,907 of record NC_067221.1, on the reverse strand, counting down.
AGTAGAAGAGACTTCTTTCAGAAACATTAAAACATTTCAATAACCCCAAACTTTTGAACGGTAGTGCAAGTATACTGTACATGCACTTAATATTCGTTCAGGTTTCAACACAATAACGCAAAGCCTCACAAACAGCGCAGTACAGTAGACAGAAGCGTGATTATGAACTGATGTCTGATGTGCTGCTGGCTGTGTCTAATATTGAACAGATCGACACGCTTCAACTTTACTGTCAGTCAAAACCGTGGAAGAGCAGGTGGTTAGAAAAACACGCTAGAAGAGGGGCGAACACAATCCAACATACACACCGCACGGATAAAGCAAATGAACCTTTTTGTTATAATTTACTGCATTTCTTCTGTTAAACACTAAATGTTATGCAGAATGTCAGAGATTCGGTTTGCTTCAAGTGTCAAATTGGATATATAGAACTCATGATGAAATCACAAAGAAACACAAAGGTATGAGAGAGCCAGAGAAATCTCATCATCTCTCCTGACTGTTGTCTTTGTGTAGTGTACAGTGTGATTTGTAGACTTTGAAGGGTGTGTGCTGGTCTCTCTGAGGACTAGGCTCTTTAATGTCTGATCTACAGTCGAATACAAAAAAAAAAAAGCATCTGAGTCCAAGTCAAATCAAACACATCATGTATTTCTGTGCTGTCTGGTCTTATGTAACACTCCTGTTCGTTGCTGGAAAATCCAGAGAAAACCAGCTTAAGTTAGCTGGATTTTGGAACATAGTAGCTAGTTTCTAGCTAGTCCAAACTGGTTTAAGTCATTGAGAAGCTCAGCTGTTTAGACCTGGTTAAATTCGTAGATCATCTTGATGGAAAAACAAGGTCAGGAAAATGCATGATTGCTGGTTTGTTTCTTGTCAAGGGTCGTCTACCAACTAACCAACTTGACCAACTTCATGTCGTGCTATGCAGCTATCACCAATCTGGTTTTAACTGGATTTTCCTGCAGGATTGAGAAAGGGAAAGTGATAAAAGAGGAGTATAGAATGAACGTAGAGAGAAATGTAAGTGTGACAGTGAGTCAGAGAGTGTTAATAACACATCCAAACACCTGACAGTGAATTCACACGCTCAGTGAAACACTGAGATAAATCAGACTGCTGAAGGGAAGAGCTGCTCTTTTACGCTTATGAACAACATGAAATTCAACCAGCAGAATTAGACCGATTCATTCGAGGGCCTTTACCACAAACACACACACACACACAACGTGCTTTTCAAAACAACACAACCGGCGCAGGCTACAAAATACAGAAGCTTGTCAGCTGTTCATGTTTTAAAGAAATGGTTCACCTAAAAATAAAAATTCTGTCTTTCTTTTACTTAACTACTCAGTGTTATTTTAAAAGGTAAGAAAAATTTTTGTAAAAAAATGGATAAAGAAATGCATAATTCAAAATATGATTAAACACCAGTTAAAATACAGAAAATTCCTTCTTTTCATTAATAAAAAAATAAATAAAATGAAAAACTTAAATTAAATTAAAAATGTTGTCTTGACAACTTGCTGAAATAAAACAGGTTTTGAAGCACTAAAAACTGAAATAAAAATAAATTAAAGCCAAATAGACATTTAAAAAAAATAAATAAAAATGATAAAATCCCATTACAAAATGACTAAATATGGACAAATACTAGTATATAAATAATACTACACTCTGAAAAGTCATAAAAATAGGGCCCATAATATCAATTTTTAATAGTTTTAATTTTAGTTAAGAATAACAACAGTCACCTTCATGTTGTTCCAAACCTGTATGACTTTCATACTTCTGTGGAACATAAAAAAAGATATTTTGAAGAATGTATTAGCTGTCCATATAACGGAAAAGTCATTGGGCTCCAAAATAACATTGGATCCCACTGAATTCCATTGTATGGACAAAGAACAGAGACATTGTGTGTTTCACAGTAGAAAGAGAGTTATACAGGTTTGGAACGGCACGAGGGTGAGTAAATGATACAATTTTAATTTTTGGGTGAACTATACCGTTTGTGACAACACCTACCAAACACCTTTTTTTCCCTATGATAATCATACAACTTAGGGGGGGGAAAAAAAACCTCTGTAGAGTGTGGTTTTTGGACCGAAAACCTGCAAATAGGAACACATTTTATGCTGACAGTCAAAAGTCTTCTCTAGTCGCATGACAAGACGAAAAAAAAAAGATGCTGTGAAATTCTGCCCTATAAAACTGGAGGAAGTCTCTCAGGGTATTGTGTACGTACAGGACTTGACAGCTAGCTAAACAGGTAATGACTGTATTTGCATTTAATGTTGCAGAAAGTCACATCACAGCACAGCTGTAGCCAAATATTTACTCTTTATGGAGCAGGAATCTCCATGTGCACTGAGTGTGTGTGGGACAGCACAGGCCCAGGAGAGCTTTTGTATCTTTTGCAGTGCTTTGTGCATTGTGGTCCCGTGGAGCCATGATAAATTAGTCTGCCATGTCTACTACTGTCTGTTCCAGAGACTCCAAGATACTCTCTGTGTCTCCTAACTGCGCGCGCACACACACACACACACACACACACACACACACACACACACACACACACACACACACACAGAGAAAGAGAGAGAGTTTAGAAGCTACAAAGGTCAATAGGCGGTCAGAGTAAAAATCAAATCAATACAGAGAGTGGATGCTAGGCGAGTGTATGGTGTTATTGTGTATATAAATGTGTGTGTGTGTGTGTTCACAGTATCTGATATGGTCAGTGAGGAGAAACAGAGTGTATTATAACACACTCTATCTTATGGGAAGACACTTAGTAGTGTGCAGTATGCATGTCTTATACAGAGTCAAAAAAGCTACACATACCCTGAAGGCTGCATTTATGGACCATTCTACAGAATTGGTCTGCACACATTTACAAAGCATTTAAGTATTCAAATTTTAGATGTTTACTAAGATCCTTCTATTATCTATTGAATCCCACAATAATATTTAAAATATCAGTAAGCTTAATATATACAGTGGGTACGGAAAGTATTCAGACCCCCTTAAATTTTTCACTCTTTGTTATATTGCAGCCATTTGCTAAAATCATTTAAGTTCATTTTTTTCCCCTCATTAATGTACACACAGCACCCCATATTGACAGAAAAACACAGAATTGTTGACATTTTTGCAGATTTATTAAAAAAGAAAAACTGAAATATCACATGGTCCTAAGTATTCAGACCCTTTGCTGTGACACTCATATATTTAACTCAGGTGCTGTCCATTTCTTCTGATCATCCTTGAGATGGTTCTACACCTTCATTTGAGTCCAGCTGTGTTTGATTATACTGATTGGACTTGATTAGGAAAGCCACACACCTGTCTATATAAGACCTTACAGCTCACAGTGCATGTCAGAGCAAATGAGAATCATGAGGTCAAAGGAACTGCCTGAAGAGCTCAGAGACAGAATTGTGGCAAGGCACAGATCTGGCCACGGTTACAAAAAAATTTCTGCTGCACTTAAGGTTCCTAAGAGCACAGTGGCCTCCATAATCCTTAAATGGAAGACGTCTGGGACGACCAGAACCCTTCCTAGAGCTGGCCGTCCGGCCAAACTGAGCTATCGGGGGAGAAGAGCCTTGGTGAGAGAGGTAAAGAAGAACCCAAAGATCACTGTGGCTGAGCTCCAGAGATGCAGTCGGGAGATGGGAGAAAGTTGTAGAAAGTCAACCATCACTGCAGCCCTCCACCAGTCGGGGCTTTATGGCAGAGTGGCCCGACGGAAGCCTCTCCTCAGTGCAAGACACATGAAAGCCCGCATGGAGGACTCCAAGATGGTGAGAAATAAGATTCTCTGGTCTGATGAGACCAAGATAGAACTTTTTGGCCTTAATTCTAAGTGGTATGTGTGGAGAAAACCAGGCACTGCTCATCACCTGTCCAATACAGTCCCAACAGTGAAGCATGGTGGTGGCAGCATCATGCTGTGGGGGTGTTTTTCAGCTGCAGGGACAGGACGACTGGTTGCAATCGAGGGAAAGATGAATGCGGCCAAGTACAGGGATATCCTGGACGAAAACCTTCTCCAGAGTGCTCAGGACCTCAGACTGGGCCGAAGGTTTACCTTCCAACAAGACAATGACCCTAAGCACACAGCTAAAATAACGAAGGAGTGGCTTCACAACAACTCCGTGACTGTTCTTGAATGGCCCAGCCAGAGCCCTGACTTAAACCCAATTGAACATCTCTGGAGAGACCTAAAAATGGCTGTCCACCAAAGTTTACCATCCAACCTGACAGAACTGGAGAGGATCTGCAAGGAGGAATGGCAGAGGATCCCCAAATCCAGGTGTGAAAAACTTGTTGCATCTTCCCCAAAAAGACTCATGGCTGTATTAGATCAAAAGGGTGCTTCTACTAAATACTGAGCAAAGGGTCTGAATACTTAGGACCATGTGATATTTCAGTTTTTCTTTTTTAATAAATCTGCAAAAATGTCAACAATTCTGTGTTTTTCTGTCAATATGGGGTGCTGTGTGTACATTAATGAGGAAAAAAAATGAACTTAAATGATTTTAGCAAATGGCTGCAATATAACAGAGAGTGAAAAATTTAAGGGGGTCTGAATACTTTCCGTACCCACTGTATATAAAATCATCATTTATTGGGTACTTTCAATTGTGAGGTGGCTGTCCCGAACCCTAACCTCTAAATTTTAACTTGTGAAAATGATATTGAAATAATTTTTGCAATTTTTCCCATTGTTGTTTTTAAAAAATATATTTTTGATTTTTTTTAAGTGAAGTTAAAAAAAAAATATATATATATATTTTATTTTGAAATCATGAAACTTTATGTAAAAAAAATGTGTCCCACATTTTCATGTCACTATCGAAACGGTGCATGTTTTAGTCCATTGGCTGAGACAGCCACAACCAGCAACAACATCATTGTTGTTTGGGGGTTATTCGATAAAATGTAGTTTTTGTGCGTGTACAACTGTTCAGAACTGTGCTAGCTAACCATGTGCTGATTAGCATCTTTGAGCAAGGCTCAAAAGTATCTAAAATTGTCACTACCGAAACAGTCACAACTGAAACATGTGGTGACGTTTCGGTTGTGACATCATTGTAAATGTTATTTAATAAAATTTAGTTCTTTTTTCTGTGTGCAACTGTTCAGAACTGTGCTAGCTAACCATGTGCTGATTATCATCCTTGAGCTAGGCTCAAAAGTATCTAAAATTGTCACTACCGAAACACCACATGCTTCGGCCGTGACTGTGACATTATTGTTTTGGTAGAGACAAAAAGGAACACATAATCGTTTATTTGGGGGAAATAAACAAAATTTTAGTAAAGTTATGCAAATCATTAGAATTTTAGTATGTTTTATTATGCAAATCATTAGTGTTTTAGTATGCGAGTTAAAATTTTGTAATGTGATTTGGTCACTACCAAAACCTTTCTGTCACTACCGAAAATGTGCAGTCACAAGCGAAACATGGGATGTTTAGTCAAAAATAAAGTACCTTGAATTATCAGCTAAGATGTTATTATAGTGTTTGGTTCAATGTATATTCAAACTAATGAATCCTTAACTTTGAAATCAGTATGATAAACTTTTATCTATGCCTTTTACAAAGAAAGATTGGATTCAAAATACAACAAATCTCATAAATTACACTTTAAATATTGTTAAAATTATAACTGTTACTGATTTACCTGTGAAAACTTAAAAAAAAAAAAAAATATATATATATATATATATAATTACAAGGTAGATAATAGGTCAATGTAACCCTTCTTATTAAATGATTTATTATTGTGTTTTGGTAGTGACAAATTTGGGGAGAGGAAAAATATTTCAAAACCTTCTGAAAATACAATATGAGAATTAACTGTACAATTACTAGAAATGTGTACCTTGGATATTATACAATACAATATATATATCCAAGGTACACATTTCTAGTAATTGTACAGTTAATTCATCTTTTGCATATTTGAACCCTTTACAACAGTGACTATGATTTTGAGATCCATCTTTTCACACTGAGGACAACTGAGGGACTCAAACACAACTATTAAAAAAGGTTCAAACATTCTCTGATGCTCCAGAAGGAAACACGATGTATTAAGAGTCAGGGGGTGGAAACTTTTAAACAGGATGAAGAGGTCCAAATTTTTCTTATTTCGCTTGAATATCATTTTTTTTTTTCATTTAGTACTGCCCTTCGGAAGCAACAGAAAATACTTGCATGTTTCCTCGAAGACAAATTAAATACAATTTAACTTGATCTTCAAATTCCAAATGTTTTCACCCCCCATCTATTAATGCATCATGTTTCCTTCTGAAGCATCAGTGAATGTTTGAACCTTTTTTAATAGTCGTGTTTGAGTCCATCAGTTGTCCTCAGTGTGAAAAGACGGATCTCAAAATCATTCAGTCACTGCTGTAAAGGGTTCAAATATGCAAAAAATGCTGGAAAACTGAAGAATCTGCAGGACCTGGAGATTTTTCCTGAAGAACAGAGCTCAGTTTAACTGCTCAGGACAAACAAGAGACTCATGAACAACCATCACACAACAAAAAATCAGTCATAGATCATTCAAGTAACCACACACAGTATTAAGAATCAAGGGTTCACATACTTATGAATGGGGTTATTTTAATAAATTCAGCTATTTTTTTGTCTTGTGGATTATATGTAAACATCTTTTATGTAAAATATCTTACTCAGGACAGTACTAAATAAAAAATAACATGCATTTTGTATGATCTCTTTTATTTTGTTAAAATTATTAACATTTTCACAGATTTTGCAAGTGGTTCATATGCTTTTTCTTGCAACTGTATATATATATATATATATATAAAATTTTAATATTACTGTTAATATAATTTGAATTATATATTATAATATTATGTAGTAAAATATTATACAATATGATAATACAAATACAAAGTTTTAATAAATAAAAGCAAGAGGGGAAGAATGGGAGTCAAACTCTGTTAAATGTGATCAGTAGCTGTTTGTCGGAGGGGAAGTGACCCCGGACACATTTGCATAAAGCATCAGAGCGCGCTGGTCTCAGATCAACTTCCTGCTGGTCACATCATTAGTTTCATTAGGATATGAAAGGCAAACTCTGAGCCCAGAACAGCACCCAGACTAAAGGTCATCCTCTGCACAGATGAAAGCATCTGTTCTGTGTGGGCACAGATCGCTCGAGCATGAGATGATTACGGTTGTCAGTCAAAGTCCTGGCATTTCGAACAGCGTGCAATTACAGGAGACAAACAAATGTGGCCGCCTAAAATCCATGTGCCTATTTGGGAGCTCCATGTATGCATAATTAAAGACCATATGAAATCAAAACTGGAGTATTAGTGCATGTGTGTTAGCTTTGAGGTCAACTATATGCTACTAAAAATGGTCAAAATAAACTTTATATCTACACTGTATCTTCTGAACATCTACAGTGAACTTCAGTGAATGACTACAGTCTAAATCATGACCAGCGGATGGATTTTAAAACGCTTCTCAAATTCAGGAGCTTATTTTCATGTCGGACCCAGCGGACTATCCTGTATCCCATTTTTAAACGTCTGCTAAGAAGAGCGAGATGCTGCAGCTGTGTTTGTGTGTGTGCGGGACCAGCGGTCACCATCTGAAACGCATCCGTGAGATGTGATTCACATCCAGCTCATCGATTCCTACGGATCGATAGGAATCTCTAGCGCGTTCCAGTCCGTGACACCGATCAGGTGAGTTGGGAGTGAAAGCTGATATTCAGTGTGAGATGTGGTTTGAGTGTAAATCAGGGATATTTACTGCCAGTAAACTGACCTAATGTAACAAAAATGTAGCGTATACTAGTTTCATAGAGCTGACTTTTTACTACACTGAATTTTTTTTTTTTTCAAAGTTCTAAATAAAACAAATATTGGAGTATGTTGTATAAAAAAAAATAAAAAAAAAATACTATTTTTTTTTTTTTTTGTGTACCTACACAAAATCATACATTAAAAATGTACTTTGGCAAAGAGATCAAGGTAATAAGGTCTCATTTGCTATATTTCCGACAGCATTTATTAATCTTTGTTAAAGGCACAGTATGTAAGTTCCACAGCTAGAGGTCGCTTATTCAAAACAATAACAAAAGCGTAGCTTGATAACGGCGTGAACGAGCGTGGAATCATGGGAGTTGTTCTCCACAGCCGATAGAAAGCAGTCCGATGGGACTCGTTCATGGAGGAGTTAATATAAAATTGCGGATTTATCTGGATTTAAACATTGTTGGAAACATTTGGAAAAACGTAAGTACAGTACACAAATCAACAAAATATATAACATTGTTCTAGAGGTTTTTGGACATTTTAATCCAAAAATCTTACATATTGTGCCTTTAATGTTATTTAATTAAATATTATTGGTCAGTGTTCATTCATGTGAGTTCACAGCATTAATGTTAAGAAATGGAAATTTTGATTTGAAAAAACATTAAGATTAATAAATGATGTAGAAGTATTGTTTATTGCTAGCTCATGTTAACCAATGTAATTTTCTAATGTTAATAAATGGAACCTTGTAATGTGTTACTGAAATCACTTTATAAGAACTTAATCAGTCTACAAAACTATTTTCAAGTATTTAAGCAGAAGCCTTTTGATCAGAAGGTTAAATGGATCAATTACAAAATAAATAAATAAATAAATAAATATTCTCTAAAAATTGGATAAAATTGTCTAACCCTACAATTTGTTGTGTTAAATATCCAAAATGAACTTATTAATGGATAAAATTGTCTTAGGGGCCATTTACACTACACAGTTTTCAACTAAAAATGTAAAACTTTTAATGCATTTTGGCCATTCATTTACACAACAACGGTGTTTTGGGGGCCTGAAAACGCAAAATTTTGAAAACGGGTTTCAAAGTGCAAGTTTTTGAAAATGGTCTCCATGTCAACAACAAAAATGTGAATCTGTGGAAACCATGACGTCATGTACATGCATATTACATGCTCAGTCTATAGTGGTTCATCGCTATCTAATGGCCTGGCAGCAGAATACAGAGATTTTAGTCATTTTTGCGGATCCGTGTGAATGGTGTCGTCTGTACGCGGAAAAACTTCTCCGTTTTAAGCATATCGTTGTTGTGTAAACCTACCCTTAAACTACAATTTTTTTTTGTATTGAATATCCTAAATTAAATTATTAATGGATAAAATTGTCTTACTCTACAATTTGTTGTTAAATATCCAAAATGAACTTATTAATTGATAGAATTATGTCTTTCCCTACAATTTGTTGTTGAATTGTAATGCTTAGGTTCCAGAGAAAAGATGAAGATTCAATAACAGAAGATTTATTACGAATGAGATAAACAAGCCAAAATGCGAGACAGTGTGCACTTGACACAAACAATACCGGACACTAAACTGAGGACCAACAGGAACTAAAATACACAGATGATTAACTCAAATGATGAACAGCTGTGATGATAGGTTAGTGTCCATGGTGACTGATGAGTGGCGGAAAATGAACAAAGAAGACACATGACAAATGAAAACAAACAGAAAGTCCATGAGACTAAAACTGTGACATGAATATCCAAAATGAACTTATTAATGGATAAAATTGTCTTACCCTACATTTTGTTGTTTAATATCCAAAATGAACTTATTGATGGATACAGTTATGTCGTACCCTACTTTTTTTTTGTGTTGAATACCCAGTTTCACAATCTATGTCACATTAGTGAAGTACTGAACAGTTCTGCTAAATTTTAAAGACATTTTAGTAGGAACATCTGAAACAAAGCTGACACCTAAATGAGGCAGAACTGCAGTCACTGAAGGGTGTGTGCATCAGACTCACCTGAAACAGGTGTCATCGGGGTGGGCGGCAAGCCGTTCATGTTGAGCGCCCCCACCTGGTGAATCTGTGTCGCTGGAAACGCAACACTGGGCGCTAAATAACCACCGTGAGAAGCAGCCATGATCGCCGCCTGCTGCTGCATCAGCTAAACCAATCAAAGAACACAGAGAGTTTATGTTAGAAGACCTTCTACATTATATTAAAGACAAAAACAAATATAAAAAATATCTGATCTTATTGAAAATGAAAATTCTTTACAAAAAAAGCACTGCAGGACAGTGATGGTAATACCATTAGTATTGAAAGATTCCCATATTTACGTACCATGATACTTTAAAAATATATCCAAAAATAATATTACCATGGTATCTTGTTCACAAAAAATACCAGTAGCATGGTACTTCTCTGTACTTGTTAGTTAAACAGCTTGACCCAGTCTGAGATCTTACATGTGTCTGTAGGTGTTCAAATAAATCGGATCAAACTACAATCCTAAAATGAATTAACGAACACAAATGCACTGTAGCATAGCTAATTACTGTAATTATGCCACCATGGCAACAACCATCTGTGCAAACACAACAGTACAAAACAGACATGTGGAGTAACTAATAGATCTGAGCCCTGAAATGACCCCATTGTTTTATTCTGGCCCCCCAAAAACATGTGAAACATATTGTAGATATATGATACAAACAATTCTATTGAAATAAGTTTATTTACCAAGTTTTTACCAAGTCAGATATACCCCATTTTAGATAGAAGTGAAAATGTGGGTGACTAACACAAATTCAGCAAACTATTTTGCAAAAAAAAAAAAAAAAAAAAAAAAAAAAAATATATATATATATATATATATATAGAATCCAAAAGGTTTTAATTATATTTTGCTACATATAAAGGTATTTTAATGATTTTGAAGCAAAAGGTCATTCGGTTTAACCGTCCAAAGGCCAAAACAGCCATTTCATTTGTGATTAAAATATCTTAAAATGTAATAAATGTATATATTTTTTATTCTGCTATGATTTTATAACATCATATATCAACATAGTGCAAAATGATATGAAAATTATGTGTAGAAGTCGTTGCTTTGTTATGAGAAAGAATGTCCGGAAAAATTAATTTCATTGATGTCATTCGGAGTAACCAATATAAAGGGACTATTTTGGATCAAGTCATGTTGTCAATATCATGTGACAGGATGTGACATCATTCAGACACCTGCAAAGGACCACATGGTAACTAACTCTCTCTTAACTATTTGAAAAATTCATGTTTTCACTTGCTCATATGCATGTCCCAAAACATCAGGTCATTTGGTACAACCGCTAGAAAACATGGAAAATGTTGTAATATTTTAAAAACTTGTACTAAATATAAAATGTTCGATTGCCCTTTTGCTAGCTCGCTAGCAAGCTAACTAGCTAGCTAGCTAGATATCAGCCTGTTGGCATTGTTTGAAAATATCGTCATTCAGTATAACCAAAAGTGTCATTCAGTAAAACCAAAATTTTGGTTAAACCGAATGGCTTTTTTGGTGACAAAAGCAGTGTTAATTGATTATAAAAACCACATAATCTCATTGTTAACACTTAATACAACTATATATATACACACATATATATTTATTATTGTGTGTGTCTCTGAACTGATGCAAATTAGCCTTCTAGAAGACGCCTGTAATTACAAACACCAACTGACCACATCTTGACACGAAGTGTAATCTATACATGCATCAATACAGACCACACTGATCTACTGGACAAACCATTAGCATGCATTCTTAATGATGGTGCTTTGTTTAGCCATGATGCTGGAGGAAGAGATGGTTTATCAACACAGAATCATTTGAAACATTAGCAAACATATACAGTTCTGGTATATTACCCTGGATTATCATGCAAATTCATTGTCCAGTACTGTACGTGAATATGGTAATCATTTAGCAGAGAATATAACAAAAACTGATTATTTCAGGTTAATCATAACTCTGTGGAAAGCATCTGTTGCATGCTGTTTATCACAACAGGAAGCAATTTCAAATAGTCCTATGTGTTGAATTAGTACTGTAATACTTTTGTAAGTGTAAAGTGTGCACACTTTATTTCCGCATTTCATTTCAGCAAACCCTATAAAAATGTCCAAATAAATTTAACTATTGTACTGAATATCAGTAGTGCTGCTTTAGTTCAGTTTAAATGAATTGCTAACACTTCTGCTGACCAAATTCACATAGCAAATAAACTCCCATCCAGCCTTGAGACACAAAGACGAGGAGAAAGCCTCAGTGATAAACTCATTTACAGCAGCGATGTGTGTGTGTGTATTTGTGTATGCATCTGCGATTTTATTGAATGCTAATGTGTGCTGAACTCCCCAGGTACTCTGAGGCAATCAGCGCTCCATCATGGGCCAATTACTCGTGTAGTGCCGCTTCGAGAGGCTCACGGCTCAATGCAAAGCCTGGAGTCGCTCACATGGAGAAAAGGAGGATGACATGCGTGTTTATGCATGTTTGCGAGGACGTGCTGATACGTGTTGGGGGGAAGGGTTGGGAAAATGGAAGTGTTTGGTGTAGGAAGAAAAGAGATGCCCAACGACTGACAATAATCACTTGCTTTCCCATTCGTTCAAACTGTAGCTGTAGTTTAAATGGTTGGGCGGTCTCACCGTGCAATGATAAAAGTGTGTCAACCGGTCCTGCTGTAGCGTTTATATCCAGCAGACGAGATTACTTATTGGTAAAATCATTATGAACAATATATGAACAATCTGATCTTTTGGTTTGTGCAATGCAAAAATGAATTTCTTACTTAGTATTTTTGTGTTGTTTTGCCATACAAATATCTCAGCATTCTTAAATCAAGATACTTTGTTTTCTAAAAAAAATTAATCAAAATTAATTGAGTTTTTGCTTAAAATTGAGTATTGCTTGTCTTCTAAGTTTATTTTTCTGACCCCACTGGCAGATTTGTTCTTGTTTTAAGCATAAACTCACCAAATTTGGATACGTTTTTCAGAAAAAATGACCGAATATCTCAAGTGATTTTGCTTTTCAAGTAATTGTATCTTGATTTAAGAATGATTAGATATTTAACTGGAAACCAAGACAAAAATACTAAGTAAGAAAATCATTTTTGCAGCGTGTGCATCAAGTTCTAAATAATAATAATAATAATAATAATAATAATAATAATTAATGAATTAATAATAAATCAAATGGAATGGAACAAACAATAGCAAAGCTGAATTTTCAGCATCATTATCTCAGTCTTCAATATCACGTGATCTTTCAAAATCATTCTAATATGCTTTTTGGAGACATTTATTAATATTATGAATGTTGAACAACAGTTGTGCTGCTTCACATTTTAGTGGAAACCCATTTTTTTCAGGATTCTTTGATAAACAGAAAACTTTTGACAAAAGAACAGCATATGTGTGTGTGTGTGTATATATATATATATATATATATAATAACCGTGATATAAAATTTTCGGCCACCCCGAGCTTAGGCTCATTATTGCTGGTTTGTTCGTGTGCTCTAGTGTAGTCAAACAAAGCATGCACAAATGGATTAGAATCAGAAAAATCACATCAAACAGCAAATATGCTGAGAACAAATCATAATTAACATAACAAATACTTGCATCAGGTTAATATCATCTGAATTGTTTGCTTATGATTTGCAAAATCTGAGTGTCTGAGCAAGAGCCAGGTGGTTCATGTTTGCAGTTGTACTGTGATCCACCAGGAGGCGCTGCAATCCACCACCAGCTTCTCCATCACTACACAACACACCCACTCAGAGTGTTTTCAAACTACAGCATGTTTTTACATCAGTCTGGAGCTTTGTTCACAAAATGAACATCATCATTGTGCACAAACTCCCTTCATGGTCAAAAGTAAAAGCCTTTCGATTGAAGCGTGACACAGCAGAATTGCACCGCCGTAACATGGATGAATGAAGTGGATTTGTGGCCTGTTCTTTGTTTGCACTGAGAAAGGTTTCTGAAATGCCCTTCAGTGCTCGACTGCTCGTGCTTTGGTTCTTGAGCAGTGCGCATGGGAACAGTACAGCCTCCAATCCTCTCCTGCCTTTATTTGTGTCGTCTATTCCAGTGCCAGGCCTTTAAGACATCAGTGCAGTGCCAGAGAGTGCTGGAGCAGGGCATTATGGGATATAGAGTACAGTGCCCTGTTTGTTCCAATGCAGTGTCTAATAATCCTTACTAGTGCAGTTTCAAATAATCTTACTTTACTACACAGTCGTGGCCTAATGGTTAGAGAGTCAGACTGGTAACCCGAAAGTTGTGGGTTCAATTCTTAATACAGGCAGAAAACGCCTGAATGACTGCCGGTAACCCCCAATCGCTCCCCGGGCACCACAGCAAAAATGGCTGCCCAATGCTCCGGGTGTGTGTGTCCACGGTTTGCAGTGTGTGTGTTCACTGCTCACTGCTCCTAATGTGTGTGCACTAACTTGGATGAGTTAAATGCAGAGGACAAATTCTGAGTATGGGCTACCATACTTGGCCTTCACATGTCCCTTTCACACTACATTTGTGTAATATGCCTAGTTCTGTCATGAAACTCTAGATGGCGCAGGCTGATGGGCAGAGTTGCCAGATTTTCACAACAAAATCCGCCCAATTTCTACTCAAAACTAGCCAAAAACTAGCCCAATTGTGTTTCAGGGGGGTCCCCTGGTCAAATTCGCATTCCAGGGGCTAAATATAATGTTATTTGGGGTCACTTCAACCCGCGGACTTGAAAAACAACCCGTGCAACAGTGTTAAAGTAGCCCAATTCTATGGGAAAACGACGGACTTGGCAATACTGATTTGGTCCATAATGCGGCTGATGATATTTATTGCGTTAACTACTTGGCACAAGCTGATTGGTTCATGTCGCATCTGTAGCCAATGAGCTTTCTGCTCACAAGATTTAAATAGCTGGTTAGCATTCACTATAGCAGTTTGCAGCGCGCTTTCTGAGTTCCTCCGAAATCCTCCACCTTCCCCAGCTCCACCTGTATAGATCTGCTATGGATAATTTATATTTCTGCTATTTGTGCAGCAGCAGTATGTCTTACATAATCATAGCAGCGTATCAGTGTATATATTGGCAGTAGCAAGTTCCTGTACTTGCTCTGCAACAGCAGCAATAATCAACAGCAGCTTTAATTCATAATTTTTTAGTTTTGCACTGCTTCTAAAAGTATTAAGCCTAAAGCAAAAATAAATAAATAAAAGTAGATTAACTAAAGCCTGGGATACACTGGCTTTTGGCTGTCCCAGACGAAAGATTGCCATCGTGAAACAATCGTGGCGATTTCTGTGATCGTGGCTCTTAATCGGTGGTCCTATGTCGTACAGTGAGAGAGGTTCAAAGACAGCCGTTTTCCCGGTCTTGCGACCAAAGATAGTCTACGATCATTTTCTGACAGTGTCAGAAATTCAGCATGAACATCGCACAGTGCGTTTGCTGCTACGACGTCTACTGACCAGCCAATAAAAATGCGACATGAAATCAACGCGACATGGTGCCAAAACTTAAAACTGCTTACCTTAAGCTCTTTTCCCTTCGTCTTTCGAGGCTTCATTTTTTTTCAGCACACATAAAACTACAAATGCCAAAGTGTGATTCAACATGGTCTTTTTGTTTACCACTAGCGCATGCTGATGACGTTTTATTCTTCTATAGAAACTTGCATCGTATCCTACGAGTCAATGGGTGTCATCATCATACAATCTACATGCATGTCCTACCCAAGTTTAATAGATCCATCTCGCAAAGTATGATTTGTAATGATCTTATAGGATTGCTAAAATCATGCAGTGTATCCCAGGCTTTACTTGACCTGACTAGTCTGTGTTGGTTTCTGTATGACTAGTTAGGGACTGTTCACATGTCGCGTCTTTTGCATGCTCAAGTTCGTTATTTGTGATGCGGTGCGGCACGCTCGTTTTTTCCAGGTGCAGCAAGATGAAAAAATCTCAACTTTTCAGAATGCCGCAAGCGCACCACAGGTCATGTGGCAAAAACCAACCGATTAGCTTTGGCTTTTCCGTAACAACATCGAAAGCTCAGTCGAGATGGATGAACAGCTGGGGCGGGTTTTTATTTCTCATCTCCATAAATATATCTAATAGTAGAGCTAATGCATGGGCTAGAAATCCATTTATCCTTTGCTGAAACTTCATCTTCATGGAGAACACAGCTCATGATTGCTTAGTAACAGCAAACACCACAGGAGCGCAGGCTCCCGAGCGCTTTTGAAAAGATGAGAAAGTGTTTTCCACACGTTTTTTAGACGCGACATGTGAACAGCTCCTTAAAGGGATAGTTCATCCAAAAATGAAAATTCTGTCATCATTTACTCTCCCTCAAGCAGATCTCGCCCCCCATTGACTACCATAATAGGAAAAGAGATCTGCTTGATTACAAACATTCTTCCAAATATCTTCCTTTGTGTTCAGCAGAGCAAAGAAATTTATACAGGTTTGGAACAACTTGAGGGTGAACTATCCCTTTAAACAACCCTACTTAAGGGCAATCATTACTTGACGCAACTTCCATGTTCATACATTTCAAAACTGTCATGACAGCCTTGATGAAAAATAATTAGCTATTTTATAACCAAAAAAAGTCAATATAGAACCACTGCAAACTCCTCATCTGTAAGAAGTTATAGGCAATATTAGCTGAAAAATAATGCATGAATACACACTTCAAAAATGCATCCTGGAAACTTAAACACACTATTTTTGCCATACTGTACTATGATTTGTTGGGATGCACCGATCATAATTTTTAATGCGCAAATTGAGATGTTACGCCTCCTGTGCCAATTCTTCATGGGGATTTCTAAGAGGTTCTACGTGGGGATTTTTTGGCCTTAAATGAAGTAAATATGAAATCAGAATAGAGATGATATTCTCAATCCATTCTGAGCATGAAAGAAAAAGAAAAACAACCACAGGCTGATATTTAGGGCTAAGCTACCATTTCTAGCAATGAGCAGAAACCAAAGCTGTTATCGTTGGCCAACTGTACTGCAGGTTAAAATGTAATCATATGACACCACTCTATAGAGACACAGTCAAGCTGCAGAATCAAATTCCACCAACCCTAGTTTAAATATTCTATTCTATTCTATTCTATTCTATTCTGACATTTTCCATTCTACACTCGCCGGCCACTTTATTAGGTACACCTTGGTTGGACCCCCTTTTGCCTTCAGAACTGCCTTTACTCTTCATGACAAAGATTCAACAAGGTGCTGGAAACATTCCTCCGAGATTATATTGACATATAGTATCACGCAGATGCTGCAGATTTGTCGGCTGCACATCCATGATGTTAATCTCCCGCTCCGCCACATCCCAAACATGCTCTACTGGAATGAGATCTGGTGACCGTGGAGGCCATTTGAGTATAGCGAACTCATTGTCATGTTCAAGAAACCAGTTTGAGATGATTTGAGCTTTGTGACATGGCATGTTATCCTGCTGGAAGAAGCCATCAGAGTAGCCATAAAGGGACGGACATGGTCAGCCACAATACTCAGGTCGGCTGTGGCGTTAAAACGATGCTCAATTGGTAATAAGGGGCCCAAAGTGTGCCAAGAAAAAGATTGGCTGATTAAACTCTGCAGGACAATGAGCCGGTTTGGACACCCCATATGGTTCTTTTCTGTTCTGTTCTATTCTGTGACTCTGCTTTGTTAGATTCTATATTGTTCTGTTCAATTCGATGTGGATCTGTTGTATTCTATATTTTTCTGTCTTCTTTTGAACCCTTTCACTGAGTCATAGTTGGCAATCTTTATGAAACTGTTCTGAAACTACAGCACACTTTTTAACCAACTCAACCCAAAGCGCTGACAAAAAAGAAGCACAATTCCAGACCGTGTGGAAATCTTCCTAAAAAGCTCTCATGCTATTATGCAAATGCTGTTGGCAGGATGTATAATCCCAACACTTCCTGTGTGCTGCCGTACCACACTATGACCAAAATGAATAGCCTATTTCACTTAGTGTGCATGTATGTGTGTGTATGAGACAGTGTGTGTTCGTTTGCCTCCCCTAGGGCAGGATTTCACTATTTAAGGCAATGTTTGAAGTGCTACTCATTCCCATTTAAATAATCCACATGGAATTTAAATCAGTCAGTTTACAGCTGAGAGTCTGAACCTGCTGAGAGAATAGGGTTTGTGTCTGTATGTGTCCTGTAATGTACTGTGTGTGGATATAGAATGGACATACTTTATGCTTGTATGCACATGTGAATGCTTCGTCTGTGTCAGTAAACCAGATGCGTTATATTCATGTAGGTATTGATAGTTTAACTAATGTTAAGTTTCTCAGTAAGATTCAACATTAACTGAAATAAAATAAAATAAAATATAAAAAGTTAAACTAAATCTTAAAACTAATACTTAATAAAATGATATTATCCATTTTATATTTGTATAATATATATTTTATATATATAATATATTATAATAATTATATAAAATATAATTATTATAATATATTATATATATAAAATATATATATATATTACATTTATATATTTGTATTAAATATAAAAAACAAACTAAAACAGACTTAGAACTAATACTTAATAAAAACAATAGTCATATTTAAATTAAATATAAAATTAATATATTAATATTCACATTAAATCTAAAAAAACTAAAACAAACTAAAAACTATTATTTATTAAAAATTATAGTCATATTTATATTAAATATTAAATTTCAAATTAATATATTAATAGTCATATTAAATAATAATAAAAAATTCAGCTAGCTGCCAGAACAATATTTCTAATTTTCGTTTAGTTTAGATTGAAGTACTAAAATAACTAAAACTAAAAACTAATACTTAATAACAATATCATCAATTTTATATTTATTAAATATAAAATTATTACATTTATATATTTATATTAAATATAAAAAACAAACTAAAACAAACTAAAAACTAATACTAATAAAAACAATATAGTCATATTTAAATTAAATATTAAATATAAAATTAATGTATTAATATATTAATAAATTGGAAAAAAAAAAAAAAAAAAACTTATTTTAATTTAGCTAGTTGCCAAGACAATACTTCTCATTTTTGTTTAGTTTAGGTTGAATTACTAGAATAACTAAAACTAAATAAACTAAAAAACGAATATTTAATAAAAATGATATACAATTCTATATTTATTAAATATAAAATATAAATTAATATATTAATATTCACATTAAATCTAAAAAACTATTATTATATAGTCATCTTTATATTAAATATTAAATGTATATTTAAATGAATATATTAATAGTCATATTAAATAATAATAATAATAATAATAATAAATCAGCTAGTTGCCAAGACAATATTTCTCATTTTCGTTTAGTTTAGGTTGAAGTACTAAAATAATTAAAACTAAAAACTAATTTTTTATAAAAATGATATAGTCATGTTTATATAACAAACAAAAAAATTATAAAAATGACAAAAACACAACAAAATGAGTAAGATTAATATATTAATAATCATATTAAATTGAAAAAAATATATATTTATAATAGTATTTCAATTAGTAAAATGACACTGAATAAACTGCTCCTGAGAATGCAATGCCAACTTGCATTTCGCTACGCATAGAATTCTGACACATTTTGTGAGGCAATGGAAAGCATTTGTGTTCAAGCTGTTAAGAGTATGCCTTAGTTATTTGTGTGTGTTTATACATGTGTGGTTGTATTTACTGTGTACAGGGACACAGAACAGGTGGATGATGGGATACCTGGGGGTTTTCCTTCTGTTGGCTCCATGATTAGACGTCACAGAAGGAATTGCACACAGATAGCTCAGTATGTTCACGCACCAACAGGATAATAAGCAGCAAGCTGCTAACATGGCGAGGAGGCGCACACGGTCGTGGCGAAGGATCATATGGATTATAAAATCAAAGCTGTAGTTTGAAATGTCACACGCACATATGCACACACTTCAGCGCAGTGTAATTAAAACCGAACGCCTGCAGGGTATATGCTATATATAGAGCGCGCCGCTCCATCTGACACGTGATACGGATCCTCAAACTTCCCACTTCTGTGAGACTCCATGAGCTAAAAAGTATTTAAAATAGCGGCTAACTTTCACACTATCAGATCACAGGCTTAATCTGTATCTAATGCCGTTATCGTTTCAAGTAATACGCTTATGAATATGCACAGAAATCCATGTGCTTTGAATACATTATCCATTCCATAAATGAACTGGGATTCATCTAAAGAAGATGAATTACTCAAAGATGCGTTTGGCTTTTCTAACCACGCTGAGTGTGCCAAACTAGGCCAGGATGATGAAGCTAATAAAATCATCTTGATATTTTTCAGCCTTTTGATAATATTTGATATATATCTCTATATTTATGTATTTTCTCTGAAATGGCTTAAAAGGAACCATCATTTCAATGAAACACCCATGGCTGCCAAGTTGATTTAAATGATTAACACAAGAAGTAAAACAGCAAAAATCTCATTAAAAATAATCTTGTTTTTCACTAAACGCTGCAAGGAAGAGTGATATTTAATCATTTTCATTTATATACACCTAAATAATCATACACAGTACATTAAAAACTGCTACATTCAACTGATTCAGTGAACTTTTTGATTGATTGATTGTTGCAAACAATATATTGAATCAGAGTTTTGAACTGATTCACTATGGAAGCTTGTTTCCGCCACTAAATAAAAAATAAATAAATAAAAAAGGTAATTGCGACTTTAAACTCGCAATTGCTAGTTATAAAGTCAGAATTGCACATTATAAAGACAGAATTGCGAGTTATAAAGTCATAATTACGAGTTATAAATTCATAATTGCGAGTTATAAAGTCATAATTACGAGTTATAAACTCATAATTGCGAGTTATAAAGTCATAATTGCGAGTTATAAAGTCAGAATTCTGTGTTTATAAAGTCAGAATTGACCCTTTGTAGGGAGTTTGATTGACAGGCGATCTAACCAATCATAACGCCATTATGCCATTATGTCCGACAAAGCAGTCAGGGGAGTTAGTAGATTACCTCGGTGGACTTAAACCTGAAAAATGGTGTGTACTGACGTCTTTCCGCAGTTGAAACAAGATTCTTTCTGATGTTCATTTATGTTTATTTGATGCTATAAATTAACTAGTAGGAAGAGATGATCGGTTCACGAGCCACTTGAACTGAGGCGCTACAGCGATGTCACGACACGTTAAACAGCCACAAAACGGTATTTATTGTTTAAATTTCTTTAAAAATTACAATATTTGAAATTTGAGAGTTTGTTTCATATCGAAAGTAACCTTCTCTGCCTTGTCTGTTGACGCATTGTCAGTGTCCTCTTTGCTCCGCAATGTACCTTTTTCACTGCTTGAGAACATGATGTGTAGCGTGAGAGCGGCATGGTTTGTCGGACATAGCAACAGTAACTAAAGGGGGCGGGTCTTTGCGAACAGTCAACTGCATGTTATAAAGTCAGAATTGTGAGATATAAAGTCAGAATTGCGAGGTATAAAGTCAGAATTGAGAGTTATAAAGTCATAATTGCATGTTAAAAAGTCAGAATTGCAAGATATAGTCACAATTGCGAGTTATAAAGTCAGAATTGCGAGATATAAAGTCAGAATTGCATTATAAAGTCAGAAATGCAAGTTATAAAGTCAGAATTGCGTGATATAAAGTCAGAACTACGAGTTATAAAGTCAGAACTGCGTGATATAAAGTCAGAATTACGAGTTATGAAGTCAGAATTGCGTTATAAAGTCAGAATTGCAAGTTATAGTCAGAATTGTGTTATAAAGTCAGATTAGCGAGTTATAAAGTCAGAATTGCGTGTTATAAAGTCAGAATTGTGTTATAAAGTCAGATTTGCGAGTTATAAAGTCAGAATTGCGTGATATAAAGTCAGAATTGCGAGTTATAAAGTCAGAATTGCGAGTTATAAAGTCAGAATTGTGAGATATAAAGTTAGAATTGGGAGTTATAAAGTCAGAATTGCATGATATAAAGTCAGAATTGTGAGTTATAAAGTCAGAATTGCGTTATATAAAGTTAGTTAGAGTTACAAAGTCAGAATTGTGTGATATAAAGTCAGAATTGCGAGTTATAAAGTCAGGATTGCGAATTATAAAGTCAGAATTGCGTTATAAAGTCAGATTTGCGAGTTATAAAGTCAGAATTGCTTGATATAAACTCGCAATTCTGAAAAAAAAACGTCAGTCATTTTCCCCTCACAAATGGACATAACACGCAATTGTGAGTTTATATCTCACAATTCTGAGAAAAAAAGTTAGAATTGCGAGTTATAAAGTCAGAATTGCATGATATAAACTCACAATTGCATCTTATCTCACAATTATGACTTTTTTTTCTTAGAATTGCGAGTTTTTATCTTGTGAGTTATAAAGTCAGAATTGCTTGATATAAACTTGCAATTCTGAGAAAAAACGTCAGTCTTTTTCCCCTCACAAATGGACATTATAACATGCAATTGTGAGTTTATATCTCACAATTCTGAGAAAAAAAGTTTTTTAATTTTTTTATTTAGTGGCGAAACAAGCTTCCATAGATTCACTGAAATTGACAATTTAAATCGATTCATAGAAATGAACTGAACTTACCAACTCTAATGCCATGTTTACTAAAGTTTAAATAAGAAAAGCTATTAAAATCTTAATACTCATAAATCACAGAACATGGAAGACCGACAAAACTGGTCTTTTGACATTGCCTTTAGGAAACTTAATGGCCACATAAAAAGTGCATGTTGCTTATTTTCATAAATCACCTAATATATTAAGAATATTTGATGTTTCACTCAGCTCTACGCCAAACACATGAACTCAAAACCACAGGTTATAAAAGTGTCCTTTTAATTAAAGCCAAATATTCAAAATGCAAATAAACCATAAAACTGCACTCAGGATCAATTTGATTTCTGTTACTTATATTCTGAAGAGTCCAATGGGAGCAAGAGTTCAAATTGCACAGGAACTCTTGCGTTTTTCTGCAAGTATTCATGGTTCGGGAATTGAAATTATGTTAATGCATTATTCAGCAGCGTAGTAAGAGAAAAAACGGCTTCAGACAAGGACAGTGGTCATTAATCTGAGGCTGTTAGACTTCAGAAGCGTTCCGTACAGTGCAAGTAGACAGAACAACTTGCGTTTCATTCTGCAATGCATGTTGCGTGTGCTCACCGCGTGTGTGTAAGTACTGTAGGTGCTGCTGTAGGTGCTGAACGGCAGGGCCACGGTGGGGTTGAAGATGCCAAACTGGCCGACCATCTGTTGCATGCGCCGTATGGTCCTCTCTTTATCGGTGTCAGCGAACTTTACCACCAAACTCGACGAAGCTCCCTGCGAGAGACACATGAACAGTTGTACATACAGTTACATTGCAGGGTCATTCTACTGTTTGGTGGATTTTGGACTGAGCAGGTTTGCTGAAAATATTTTTAAAATTCAATAATTTTTTTGTCTTGGCAGAGGGAGAAAATGTCTGTCCATCATAAAAACACACCGGTCAAGCTCAGGCTAGTATGACCTAATAATCCTGACCAAATATTTCAAATTTCCCATTCACAATCTATGGCATTTGTCCACCCTGTTACTTGCCATATTTACAATGCAATGTGTAACTAATAAAAGCTTAAAACATCCACGGTGGACAAATGCCATAGAATGTGAATGTGAAATTTGAAATACTTTTATTAGCTTAAAACGTCCACCCTGTTACACATTGCATTATAAAAAATATGGCATGTAACAGGGTGGACAAATGCCATACAACGTGAATGGGAAATTTGAAATACTTTTATTAGCTTAAAACGTCCACACTGTTACACATTGCATTGTAAATATGGCATGTAACAGGGTGGACAAATGCTACAGAATGTGTATGTGAAATCTGAAATACTTTTATTAGCTTAAACGTCCACACTGTTACACATTGCATTATAAAAAATTAGGCATGTAATAGGGTGGACAAATGCCATACAATGTGAATTTGAAATTTGAAATACTTTTAGTAGTCTAAAACGTCCACCCTGTTACACATTGCATTGTAAATATGGCATATAACAGGGTCAACAAATGCCATAGAATGTGAATTACTAGCTAGAAAAGAACAACATGCTAGAAGATGATTAACATTTAGGAAGATTTTTATATAAAATCTATTTTAAAAAATAAACATTTTCATGTCCAGTATAAATGGTCACAACAGGGTGGACATGTTATGATTTACTCTATTTGATAAGTCACCTAAAAATGGGGGAAAGAGAAAAAAGTTTATGACTGATTCTTACTTTGTTCTTGGAGTTGCTTTCCCTCCAAGGAAATGATGTCACTTCTAGCAAGTCATGTGATTTAGGGCATACGCTTAAGATTTTAAAGAGCAAATAGCACTAATGTAACAGGGTGGACTGGAGTTTGAGGGACATAAACTAATTTAATGGTTTTACACATAAAAAAAAATATGTATCACAATAATTTGTATTTTATGGTAAAGAGAATAAGTAAATGTATATACTAATGCTTAAAATTGCTATATTAGAAATATATATATGTAACCTTTATTTCAAAGTGAAGTTGAAAAAAATTGAATGATTGGGGACATGGGAATTTGCCTGTCAAGTGCTTCAAAAATAAAAATAAAGAAAACCTAAATAGCTATACAAAAAAGCTAATAAAATTTACAAAAGCACATAACAAAATTACAAAAAACAATAAAAACTTCTAAATATTAATAAAAACTATATAACAGTGCTCCAGTTTGAAGCTTAAAAACATCAGTCATCTTTTGTTAACTGTATGCAAAAGAATAACCAGATAAAATCGTATGTTCCACAGATCATACAGGTTTAAGATAATCATACAGGTAATCATCTGTTATGTCTCTAACCTCACTATTTTTCTTGCACTCTCTTGGCGCTAATAAAAAGTGCACTGAGACATCACACAATCGCACATACACACACGCAGACTCATTAAAAGGCTCTTGATGATTTTCTGCACCACTTGACCTTTCGCCCCTAAAGGTCAGAATATTCCCCTCATCTGAGAGACTGAGAGAGAGACCCTGAAGATCTGGACCTCTGGGGATTTGTAATGCCTGATCAAAAGCCTACACAGCACTTCAATGCAGATTATGTGTGAGAGTGAGCATCACTCTGAGGGGCCGAGCACTTGAACTGAGCACTCTGAAGGGTGCAGGCCATTACTGTCTCGTACTGTATGTGTGAATCCTACACAAGGACATACGTCACTGACACTTATGGTGAATTAGCATTTATTTTAGGGATGCACTAATGTATCGGCCAATAATCGGTAACAAAAAAAAAAAACCGCAATAATCCTCACTATGAACAGATGATTGCTTAAAAACAGCTGATGTCCTGTCGATCAAAAGGACGCGCAAAAGCGCAATGGAACTCATGCTGTGTGTGAAGACAATTGTGTGGAATTACTAATTCAGTAGTCTGCTGTGCAAAAATTCATAATGTTTTTACTATGTTATGTTTTACTTTTTAGATATCATACAACAACAAAAGAAGGCTCGCATAAACACAAGTGGATCAAATACAGAAATGCTTTTGCACTCCATGCATTTCCACTTAAAGGTGCAGTAAGTGATTTCTGAGAAACACTGTTGATATTTGAAATCAACCCAAACAAACACGCCCCTCCCTTTGTTTCTCCGCCCCCAAAATGTACAAACACGCAATGCAAAAGTCTTTATCATAGCTGAAGCAAAGCAAAATAATGCTTTGCGAAAAAAAACAAAAACAAAAAAAAACAACGAAGATGATGAATGAAAGACAAGGAAGAACAAAAAATGATCATAAAAGAGTATATACAGTAGAGTTTGTTGTTAGCCATCAGCAGCACAGCAGCTCCAGACAAACAATGACACTCAAAACTGTCCTGTTACTATAGCTAACATTACAAAAACAGCAAAACCAATGTTACTCGCGTATGGAGTAGAAGCAATGCAATCTCGCCATCCATTTTCAGGCCTTACCGCTTAGGTCTCTCCAGCGCTGGAAAACTTTTCTAATATTAACGTGGGTCCTGAAGCTCTTGCCTGATCATAGCCCTTCTTTTATAACCCTCTCTATTGCAATGTCTCTCAGCCATCTCTCTTTCTACAGTCTTTTTTCAAATCTCCCTCTTGCTCACTCTCTCTCCTCCCCCATCCTGAATGGACACGCCCCCTACTGCTGATTAGCTCACTCTCTATCCTCCCCCATCATGAGTGGACACGCCCCCTACTGCTGATTGGCTCACTCTCTCTCCTCTCCCAACACCGTTTCTCAGAAATCACTTACTACACCTTTAATTGAGGGAAATGATGAGTCATTGTGAGCAAAACAGGATGATTTTAGAATTCAGTCAATGTAAATATGAGTTAAGAACATCCAAAAGGTTTAGAAATCTTAACAATTTACTTTTCAGAATTCAGCTAATGTGAGTATATCAGTATCATTTTATAACAAAAAAACTTTATCAGTAATAAAATTATTCACATTGATTTCAAAATTGTGTAATTAATTATCATTATATTCCAAGCAGATATTGGTATCAGATATTCCAATTGGATATTTTGTATCAGATAATTTTGTATTGTTACATACCTAATATGTTTAGAAGTAGTAAAAAACATGAGCGTCAAAAGTGCTTTTTCTTGTAAAGGTGTATTAGAGGTTGCTACTCTGTAAGAAGCTGGACTGCCAAGACAGGTTTGAGATCTGACATTGAACATCATTGTGACAAGCTGTAAAATGCATTTTAATGCATTAAAATTGGTATGGTGGAAAGTTTCGCTCTGCAGGGCTCAAACAAACTGTAAGGCTGAGCTGTTAATGAGGCCTTTGCTAACTCAACGCATGGCTCTGAATGTGTAATGAGGAACTATTAAAATGTCCCTGAAACTCAGTACAGCTAAACGCTCTCTCACTGGCTCTAATCCAAAACCTAGTGAGCTCCCTCGCTGTCTACTGCCTACACAGACAGCAGCCTTTACATGCAGCATCTAAACTAAAATGGAACCTCAAAAGTAACCAGTTTTGAACGCACTACATTAGCAGCAACTGCATCAAAATAAATTGCTATATGTAAACTGTAATCAACGTTTCTCTGGCTTTGTCTGTCATGTTAGATGGATGTTTTCAACAAGCTTCTCACATTGCATTCTGGGATTTTCTAATTTACACTACCGTTCAAAAATGTGGGGTCTTTGAGTTTTTGAGAAGTCTCTTATATTCACCAAGGCTGCATTTATTTGATCAAAAATACAGTAAAAACAGTAATATTATGAAATATTATTACAACAGTTTTCTATTTGAATATATTTTAAAATGTAATTTATTTCTGTGCTCAAAGCTGAATTTTCAGCATCATTACTCCAGTCTTCAGTGTCACATGATCCTTCAGAAATCATTCTAATATGCTGATTTGCTGCTCAAGAAACATTTCTGGTTATTATCAGTGTTGAAAACAGTTGTGCTGCTTTATATTTTCGTGGAAACCATAATACATTTATTTTCAGTTGTTCAGTTGTCAATCTGTTGTAACATTATAAATGTCTTTACCTTCACTTTTGATCAATTTAATGCATCAATGCTGAATAATTTTTTTTTTTATATAAATCTTACTGACCTCAAACCTTTGAATGGTAGTCTGTGATTCATTTTTTTTTAAATTATATATAAAACATATATAAATATAAATATGTAAATACATTAAAGCATTGATATAAGTGAAGATCATACCTGTCCACCCTGCAGTGGCTGTTCAGAGCAGTTTGTGATCAGAATCTCCTCACTAATTTAATTCTCTTTTTAAGTCAGATGGGATACCATCAAAGCTAAAACCGCCAGCTGTTCTTACCCAGACATTTGGCAAAAGGTCTAAATCCATAATGAAGGTGCACCAGGCAGCAATATAACAAAGATATTCATAGGTCAAAATAAATGAGGAGAAGCTTTGTGAAAACAATATACTGTAATCACAGACATTGCGATCCGGACAGGATTAGATTTCTCAGAATGGGTCATTTGCTCTGTAATTTTGTGCAGGAAAAATACAGACTTGTTTGATTTAGACAGAATTAAAATCACAAAGTCTGTGAAACACGCATTTACCTGACCTTTATGGGGAAACCAATCAAGTTCAAATAAAAAAGAGGCCATATTACAAAGTCTTGATTTTGTTTTTGGGCTCTACTAAAACTGGTTTTCATGTTTGAATGTTCATAAAACACCTAATTTTTCCCATATTCTCCATTGTTGCAGCTCCTCTCTTACCAGTCTGTCAGTAACACTCTGTTTAGTTCCTGTCTCTATGAAGCCCCTCCTTCTGAAAAGCACAATGTGCTCTGATTGGTTGGCTGGATCCGTGTGTTGTGATTGTAATTCAAGTGTGTTTGGGAAATGTCCCGGCCCTTACCATAACTGCGAGTTTGAACACACAATTAACTAACTCGACCAGGCCCCGCCCCTTTATTTTGCGTATGCCTTGGACAAGAATTATTTAAATGAGGAATACTGTGACATGTTCGTTCCTGGAAGAAAACTCAAGACTACAATAGAGGCGTTTCAGGGAGTTCAGAAACAGTGACACTGATATAGAGAATAACTCCTGCTGGAGGGACTTTGTGCTTTGCAACATGCTCAAACAGCAACATTACACATTAAAGAAAGTTGAACATGTAAAAAAAAAAAAAAGAAAAAAAAAAAAAGCGTAACAGGTCCTCTTTAAGGCTTAAAATGGTGCCTACGTAGGCTGCTCAGTAGGTTTTGGAACAAGCCTTTCAATCTCTCATTCTGTCGTCGACTATGTAAATGCTTTAATTATCGGTATGCAAAGTGTGTGTGAGTGTGAGATACGGCCTTGAACGTTTCATTTGAGGATAATTACTCTCAAGGTTGGGCTGATCTCTAAACACACATTTACAGTGGTTCATCAGAAGCATTTCTGCACTGCCTGTCTTCCCTCTCTGTGACAGTTAGACACTGTGTTTTCCCTCTGTTTGATCGTCTGTAGCCTTCCCTGTCCTTTTCTTTCTCTCTACTTCTTGTCCTGCTCTCAGGGGATGGAGAAATACACCTCTTTATCTGTCCTTTCAATGTGTGGCAGAGGAATTATTCATCTGAACCTCCGAGTGTGTGTGTGAGAGAGAGAGAGGTGGGAAAACATGCAGAGTGTGAGCTGTAGAATAGAAAGGGAATGTTCAGGATAGCATACTGCCCATACTATAGTTCCAAACACAATATGTATACTGTAAATTTTTCTCTGTGAAAGAAATACCCAGATGACCCATGAAGAATCTGCAGCATTTTTGGTGCTGATTTTGGCGGAAAAGCAGCGCAATTCTACAACATAGACTAGGAACCAAAATTTTTCACTAAAATTCTGAGAAAATTCATATTTATAAGTTCATAATTTATAAGTCATAATTTATCCACCCTTATGACATTTCAAACCTGTATGACTTCTTCAATGAAGCACGAAAGGAATGTTGTAATAGTGGTTCTTTTCCATTGAATTAGACCCCAATTGTGCCGTTATGCTTCAAAATCATGCAAAACTATCATAGAAGTAGCTCTCCAAGTCTTCTGAAATCATATAATAGCTCTGCAGTTTGTGGCAAACAGGCTGAAACTGAATATTTATTATCATTAAATGTTAAAATTAATATTATGCAGTCTCCCAGTTAAGATCATCATTGTTTGTGCAAGTTAAATATTAAATATTAAATATTTAAATATAATAATTTAAATAAAATTAAAATAATTTTATGAATAATAATAATATATAGTAAATAAATGAATAGTTTTAAGATGTTTATATATAGTTTGTTATTTTGATATTTTTAAAAAAGATTTAATTAGCTACTTTACATTAGCATAACATTAATATTATGTAGTCTCCTAATTAAGATTCTTGTTGTTTGCATGTGCAAGTTAAATATTAAATATTTTATTTGCATAAATAAATAAATAAACGATGAATAAAAATAAATGAAAAACATAAATAAATTATAAAATACAGTTTTAAGATAAAACAAAATATTTCAAAGATAGCTTAAATATAGTTTGTTATTTGGATATATTTAAAAGATATTACTCCTTTTTTAGCTACTTTTTTGTTAGCACGTTGAAAAATAAATAAAATAACTTTTGGAATGTTATTTAACAATTTTAACTATTAATTTAACTAAATTAATATGATGCAGTGTCCCTAATTTAGATTCTCAGTTTTTGTTATTAGCAAAAAATAAAATAAAATAAAATAATAAAACAAACAAGCAAATAAAACAGTAGTATGCACTGCAGTATATGCTGTGTAGTAGTGTTGTAGTACTCGAGACCGGTCTTGGTCTTGAGAGCATTTTTGGAAGGTCTTGGTCTTGTCTCTGTCTCGCCCGCATTTGTACTCGGTCTTGTCTCAGTCTCAGACTAAGAGGACTCTGGATTTTATTTCAAGACCACAACTGTGAGGATATTGCTGGTGTATTGTCTGATTTATTTGTTAACATCATCAATGTCATTGGATGTAAAGTCTTGGTCCCTCGAAGTCTTGTTCTTGTCTTGGTTCCAACACACTCTGGTATTGGTCTCAGTTTAGATGGAACACTACTGTGGTAAGCAGTAAGCTATTATACACCATTCAGAAGAGAAGGTAGGATGACAGCAGCTCACTGATGCTGTTTGAGCTCAACACATGACAGCAGCTCACAGCCTTCAACATCAGCTGTGCTGTGTGTGCTCACTGTCACATGAACGTGTGTTCACAAACGAGTGTATTCACGTATATCATATCCATTCATTTATTCAACATTTTAGGTCAAAATGTATATAAATGTTTAGGAGAAAGTGTATTTTTAGGTCACTTTACCTTGTGAGTAAATGTTTAAAAGTACAAACATTTCTTGTCACCTCTCAGTTAATCCGAGCTCATAAAAGCTGCATGTATGATAGTGTGTGGTTGTACTCACAGGCATGGTCTGACTCCCGTGAAGCCCGCTGATGGCAGACTGAGCCTCAGTGTGTGTTGAAAACTTTACAAAGGCACAACCTGCAAAACACACGCACACACACACACACACACACACACACACAAAAAGAGCATAGAAATAATGAGGAACAGCGGTGGAGGTTATCTGCAGAGGACTGTGTCTCTGGTGAATGCAACACTGGAGATGAGAGAGAAGACGTGCACACACACACACAAACACCCACTGCAGTTTCTTACAGCACCACATTATCCTTATAAGAACACCATGATATCTCTTAGAAGAACAGTTTTTGTATTGTATTTAATATGTACATTTCTAAATTACCAACATGATCAAAACTTTGCTGCAAAACCTGTTGCACACAATCTACTGCATGCCTTCTGTCATCTGATTTATAGTTTATACTTTTTTTAGCAAGTAAAAGGCCTTTTAGTATATTATATATATATATATATATATATATATATATATAATATCCACCTTCAGGTCGTGGTTCACATGTCTTTTTGCTGTGAAGTCTTTACTGATTTTTATAAAGTAAATGTAAGAATAACTTTTATATTGTTAGTAATATTTCTAGATAAACATTTACTTGACTGAAGCAACTTAGGTTTACTTGATTATCCATACATCATTCTTTGGAAAAATCATGTTAAAATGTAAGTATTAAATATGATCCATTAGGCTTCTGAGGAAGGGTTATTTGTTCACCTCTCCGTCATCATTGTATTGCATTGCATTATATGTTTTAAAGGGGACCTGTAATGCCCCTTTTCACAAGATGTAATATAAGTCTCTGGTGTCCCCAGAATGTGTCTGTGAAGTTTCAACTCAAAATACCCCACAGATCATTTATTATAGCTTGTTAAATTTGCCCCTATTTAGGTGTGAGTAAAAACACGCCATTTTTGTGTGTGTCCCTTTAAATGCAAATGAGCTGCTGCTCCCGGCCCCCTTTCCAGAAGAGGGCGGAGCTTTAACAGCTCGTGCTTCGGTTGCTCAACAACAACAAAGCTGGAGAATCTCACGCAGCCAAAATGAGGATTGTCAGTAACGGTGTTCAGCCTTACATTGTTCAAACCGGAGTCGACACTGATGGAGAGACTCAGGAAGAATTTTTAGAATGAAACTGGACGTTTCTGAATGGTTAGTGGATAAATTTATGTAGTTGCTGTGGAGTTGATTCAACTCATCGACTAGCATGTGCCGTCATGTTAATCTTTTGCATTGAATTGACCCTCGTTTGTGAAGCAGTCCGGCGTAAAATGACGGCATGGCAACAACACTCTACTACAACAACTCTTCCTCTTCTCTAAAGCAGCCCAACATGGTCATGTGACTGGACGGCTGCTGATCATCAAATCTTCATGATTTCATGTTGAGTTTAAAATCTCTTACGTTGATTCTCTCTTCACACATTTCAACACGATTGACCTTTCTAACACATTTTCCCTCTTGCAGTCCGTTAATGGACGCAGCGATTGGAGTCTGTGTAAATAATTCCTGCCTGGACTGTGCTGGGGTTTGTCAGGTGATATCGGCACCCTGCGGCAGAAAGGCTTCACCCGACGCCCTCCAGAATGGATTCTGCCATGTTAGCGATGAGAAACCCATCACAAAGTGTTTCAGCAGAGCGTCGTGTTGACGTGCGTGTGTTTGAATAGACTGACGCGGTGAAATTGAATGTGTAAATGAAAGCACTTCTGCTGCGGCACTCAAGGTTGAACGCTGCTTTTCTGTTTGTTTGTTCTGACTTTGTCTTTTTCTGTAGAAGGTCACTATTCTTTAACTGCTCAGAATATAAAATACATCTCAGACGAGAACACGCGGATGTCTGTCATTCACTCACTAGCAAGCACATAAAACTGCTGTGAATACTGAAGAGAGATGAACTCACCTTTACTGTTTCCATCAGGGCCTCGTAATACAGTGCACTCTTCAATGACTCCGTAGGGCTCAAAAAGGCGGTACACGTCCTCTTCTGTCTGCTGCTTATTCAACATGCCCACAAACAGCTTCCTGTCCTCTGAAATACAAGCACAAATAGAGAATATAAACTTCTACTGTTTCATCTCAGATTTGATCTGCTTTCACAGTCAAATTTTGCAGGCCGTAATTGAGACTCGGGGCAGATCGTATTCATTGTATCAAATGTGATAAAAAGATAACCCTGGATATTGTCAAATAATCCCAAAACAATAAATAAACAACATATCTTTCTGTTGCATCTGCACTCAAAAATAAACATACAGCACAACCGGTGCAGTCCGACTCACAAACTAATGATACTGATGAACAAATGACCCTTTTGAGCTGATACTTTGAATCAATAAATCAACCAAAAAGACTCACAAACTCCCAATTAACCGGTCTGAATCGATGTACAGGATGCTATAGTGAATCAATCAGAGCAGTTACTGAATCAACTTACTGCCGTTATGACTTTATATCCTGCATGGCTCAAAATGAACAACATTATTACAATGTTAAGTGCACTTGGTTTGAGAGACTTAAATCAGTAAAATTACTGACTGAATGCTCATATGAAACATGTTACACATTAACAAAAGAAGCTTCTTTAGTAGGCTATATATATATATATATATATATATATATATATATGCAGTATATATATATATATATATATATATATATATATATCATATTTTCTCTGTGACTGTTTGCTACAGCTAAGTGAAAGCTTAACAGTTGTAACACATCCCAGAGGAGAGGTTAGTGAAGGATGTGCAGCCTTTACTGTTTCCATCAGGGCCATAAAGTGTATGTGATTGTGTGTGTGTGTGGTCCTGGTAAACCCTACATTATGAGGACAAAATGTCCCCACAAAGATGGCAATATCTGAAATCCTTTTCTTTGTGGGGACATTTTTGGTGCTTATGAGGAAAACAGCTTATAAATCATACAGAATGATGTTTTTTTGAAAATGTAAAAATGCAGAAAGTTTTCTGTGATGGGTAGGTTTAAGGGTAGGGTTATGGTTAGGGGAAAAATATACAGTTTGTACAGAATAAAAATCATTATGTCTATGGAAAGTCCCCATAAAACATAAAAACCCAACGTGTGTGTGTGTGTGTGTGTTTGTGTGCAGGTTTTGGCCTTGCATGGTACTTGATGGCGTTTTACTGATGCTTTATATAGATCCAGCTCCCGTCTGTGTCTCTGGCTGTGAGTGTGTTGTTGTATATAGCTCAGTGCTGATGGGGAGAAAACAGACCTTGACTCATAAAGATGATAAAGTCTGCTGCGGTGTCAGGTCTGGACACTCAGAGAGGCCGTGAGTGTGTGAGAGATGCTCAGATGCACAAAATCAGTGCTTATAGAATTCAGTCTCCATTATGTTTTAACTACACATACAAACAAAATAATAATGTTTTTGCAACATATTTCACATTTTTACCGTTTAAATTTTTATTTTAGTTATTTATTTATCTTTATTTATTTGTTTAAACTTATAAATATCTAAATACATATTAAGTTTATATATTTTAATTATTTAATTCATTATGTCATTTTATATATATATATATATATATATATGTGTGTGTGTGTGTGTGTGTGTGTGTATGTGTGTGTGTGTGTTAGGATAGGATAATATTGGGCCGAGATACGAATATTTGAAAACCTGGAATCTGAGGGTGTAAAAAAATCTAAATATTGAGAAAATCGCCTTTAAAGTTGTCCAAATGAAGTCCTTAGCAATGCATATCCACTCACAAAAATAATTTTTTGATATATTTACAGTAGGAAATTTACAAAATATCTTCATGGAACATGGTCTTTACTTAATATCCTAATGATTTTTGGCATAAAAGAAAAACCGATAATTTTGACCCATACAGTGTATTGTTGGCTATTGCTACACATATACCTGTGCGACTTATGACTGCTTTTGTGGCCCAGGGTCACATATACATATATATACATATATATATATATGTATATATATATATTCATTTTAAAGGCGAGACGAGACGAGTTGGGCTGGTTTGAAATCAAGCAGGAATATCGTAGAACTGGAGTCACCAATCTCAAATTCTCATTGGTCAGTGGATCAGCCACATGATGAAGTGTCACAAAACTTTGTGTTTGTCCTTGTCATGAACCATCCCAATTGAAATCAATGGATTTGCAGCATCCTTTAAACTGTAGTGTGTACGTGCCCACAGTTTTAGTGTAGTTGTTGATGCACTGCTTGTGTTACAGCTATAAAAATAAACACACACCGACACAGCATGTATAAAACAACAGACTCTCGGCACAGAAACGCTCATACATACAAACATCTCACAGCGACGTGCGTTTTTACCATCCAAACACACATTCCCAGTGCTGTTTACCCTTGAATCCAAGTTGCATCATCTCTCTGTGTGTGTGTATGTGTGTTTGTGGGTTCAGTGCTTTGGAGGCAGCAAGTCTTTGAGATCTTTCTCTCTCCATCTCTCTGTGCTACTGGTTGCAGACTATTGCAGTTGAGTTGCAGTGCTGCGGATCTCTGACCTGTAGCCTTTAATGAGAGAAACCACACACACACACACACACACACACACACACACACACACACACACACACACACACACACACAGGCAATATGCAGAAATTCTGCTTGGTTCACTGACGCTGATGCTCTCTAGAAACAGACCCATAGGAAAGAGAAATCACAGTGAGATCTCTATTATCACAATTGTGTCTCTTCAACAACAATAGAAATAAATGGAGAATAATTGGACATGTTTGCTTAAGTCTCCTGTTTCTTAGATGTTTCTCTTGAGAAAAAACACCAGTAATCTCACATATGTCCTCTAGAGTTTCTGAGAAGATTTCAACAATGTCTTGCACTGTTATTTTAGTGTTATTTACTGTATATACTATTATTGGGCTGCTTTAGAGAAGAGGAAGAGTTGTTGTAGTAGAGTGTTGCTACCATGCTGTCATTTTACGCCGGACTGCTTCACAAATGAGGGTAAATTCAGTGCTGGATTTGCACAAAAAATTAACATGACGGCACATGCTAGTCGATGAGTTGAATCAACTCCACAGCAACTACATAAATTTATCCACTAACCATTCAGAAACATCCAGTTTCATTCTAAAAGTTGTAACTTCTTCCTGAGTCTCTCCATCAGTGTCTGACTCCGGTTTGAACAATGTAAGGCTGAACACCGTTACTGACGATCCTCATTTTGGCTGCGTGAGATTCTCCAGCTTTGCTGTTGTTGAGCAACCGAAGTGCAAGCTGTTAAAGCTCCGCCCTCTTCTGGAAAGGGGGCCGGGAGCAGCAGCTCATTTGCATTTAAAGGGACACACGCAAAAACTGTGTATTTTTGCTCACACCCAAATAGGGGCAAATTTGACAAGCTATAAGAAATGATCTGTGGGGTATTTTGAGCTGAAACCTCACAGACACATTCTGGGGACACCAGAGACTTATATTACATCTTGTGAAAGGGGCATTATAGGTCCCCTTTAAATCCGAAGAGTACAATTTCTGCACTAGTAGTGGAGCCAAATGGAATTGAACAACATCTAAACACTTACAACTAACAGCTAATCCTGCCTCCTCTAGTTGAGATGCTCAAACAAAGTAATGTTTTGTAAGCTCCACAGTCACAGTGTTTTGGGAAATCAGCCTTACTTAAAAGTTGTCTCTGCATAATAAGCTGGGACAGACGAAAGTATTTTAACATCAAATCTCTCGGGCTGCGAAAGAGCAACCTGTAAGCAATAAAATGCTCCTCGCGGGAACTGTCACTTTGATTGACAGACAGACTCAATTGCTGATGATGCAGATAAATTACCTTATCCGTCAATAAGCGCATACTACAGAGACACCATATTTACAATTTATATTAGACCACTGAAGCGTCTCTCTCTCTCTTGCCAGATCCTGCTGGCCACAATTCTAATTATCCGCACAGACCCCTTCATTTGCTTCTCATTAGCATGTTGAATATTCATGAGTCTAATCTGTTAGCCCCTCCCTCCCAGGGGTCCGTCGGAATCTACACACACCAGCTCTGTTCCAAAACCTAGTGAGCTGCTTTACACACATGTACATGGCACCTCAAAATTAAAATGCTGTCTAGGTAGGTTTTGGAACAGAGAGACTTGCTCACTACTTAGTGTTAAGGCCCGTTCACACCAAGAACAATAAATATAAAGATAACTAAAATGATAACAATATATGCGTCCACACCAGCGGATGATATTGTTCTGTTCATTCTAAGCTCACGCTGCTGTTTTGTCGTCTGTCGATTTAAATCCTCGAGCTCTTTAAAGACTGTTGGGTTCTGATTGGCTGTCAATGTTTTTATCGTTCATAAGCTGGAAAAAAAAAATAGTTCTGAAAGTGATTCCAACAATTTGAACAATTTTCCAACTCTGTGCAGTCATTGTTATAGTTGTGCTGCGGACTCTGCTATATTTTTATATTTAGAATGATTTTTAGAACTATATCTTTATTGTTACGTGTTTGTTACTTAAACATCAACTGAAAAAAAAAAAAAAAAAAAAAAAAATTTCAGCTACTTGTCAAGCGTTATTTTAGTGTCAATGAGGTACAATTATTTTTTTTATTTTTATATTTTTATTTCAATTTTAGTTAAAATTTTAGTCATTTCGTTGTGTTTTTGTCATTTTTAATTTTTTTTATTATGTCTCTATAGTTTTTTTTAATGAATTTTTATTTCAGTTTTAGTTAACTTGAAGTACTAAACTAAATTAAAATGAGGAATACAATAAGCTTAAGTTTTATTTTATTTCAGGTAATGTTTATTTTGTTTCAAGTTACAAAATTTTTCAGTTTAATTTTATTTCCATGTACTAAAATAACTATATATATATATATATATAATTTAAAAATAATAATACAATATGAGAAAAAACAACAAAATTACTAAAACTTTAACAAAACTTAAAATGAAGATGTAAATATAAAAATAATAATAAAAAAAACCCTGTAAAAATGTAAAACTATAATAAAAACTATAATAGCATCTCAACGATACTGAAATAACACGGGAAGGTAATGATCATCTTTTATGAAACATTTCTCTGAAAAGGTTTTCTAGCATTGGAAAAGAGCTTCATTTTTATTTCTTAGGAGTATGTGCATTGATGTGTGAGGAAAAACCCACTGGTTTGTGTTCTGTGAGAGAAAGACATCAGAGAAATGAGAGGAAGAGAGAATAGAGAAGCGGGAGAGGCTGAAGGGACATAGGGGAAAAATGGGAATGGGAAGGAGAGATGATGCAAGAATGAGTTAAACGTGTGCAGTCCTGAGCTGTGCTTCTTTGTGCCGGAGGGAACTTTAATGTTCAAGACCTATTTGGCAATAAAGGACACACACACACACACACACACACATTTAAAATGTGCCATTGGGGTTTGGAGTAAAAATTGGAAGCAGTGTGTGGACAACATCTGAAGGATGAGTTTATAACATGCATGGATAACATCTGGAGCTGAACTGCTGTAAGCCATGTTGGCTTCCACCAGATCTACACCACAAAAATACTGAACAGAAGTGAACGCAAATGCTTCTACTTAAAGTCGGTGTTAAAAAGAAGTTGCAATGGTCTTTTCTTCCCTATTGTGATGTATATCCGAGTGAAACAGCTTCTCAAACAAGAACAAATGTAGGGCGGGGCGTGATTTTGTCCATGGGGAATTGATTGGATGGTTGTGGTTTGCTATTGGTCAATCTCATGTGAATGTCAGATTGCTCCGCCCTCACGCCAGTGAACACGTCATCAGATAAGAGATGTCACAATATGAGGGTTTAAAAAATATATATGATGTGCACGGATAAAACATTTATAATAAATTCTGCAATATTCCATTAAAAAAAAGAGAATTGTCCATTTTAATTTCATGGTGACTTTAAGCATGCTTGAAGATTATGAAATGTGCCAGACTATACTTTTAATGTAACGCAAGGACATAAATGCATTCTCGGTGTTGCCACAAGAGGCACTAAAATGAAGAGAATGTTTCAGAGCAATCTAGTTAAAATTAACGATGAACTGCATGCTTATGTGAAGTATGTTTTTAGCATTAGCTATTGATTTAAAGTGCCTCATCTCTCCAAAATCCCATTTAAGCGAATCTGAAATGCTCAAAATGACTGACAAGTTGAGACCAACTCTCTGATTGGCTAAACAATAGTGTGTTTTGTGCATTTTCCAGGACCTAGGGCTGTCACACAGACAGCTGTGATTTCTCAGGACATTTATTTCAGTGATATCTGTCAGGTAATGGGACATTTTCTGTATGCTGTTGTGTCAAAATATTGCTTACGGCACATTTAAATATTATCTACAGGATTTCACACACATATACGCACAGTGTTTTGCTCAGTATGTAATCTCGGCCTGCCTCAGACTGACAGAAAACTCGCCGCAGTTCAAATAAATGCCTTTATTAATAAATCAGGAGACATTAGAGTCTGTCAAACAGCGTTTGATGATGACAGAGCAGCGGACAGAGACTCCAGCGAAACGCTGAGATATCCTACAGCGCTCGGACACTTCATCCCTCTTTTCCTCATCCATAAAGCATTTCATCACATCAGATGCTCCCAGATGATTTGAACCGTTTAGAGATGTGGCCAACAATTGGGTTAAAGAACTAGATTTTGAAGTGACAGTAAAGAAATTTCAAATGTTACAAAAGATTTTAATTCCAAATAAATGCTGTTGTTTCGAACTTTAGTCATCAAAGAATCCTGAAAAAAAAGATCACAGTTTACACAAAAATATGAAGCAGCACAATTGTTTTCAATATTGATAATAATCATAAATGTTTCTTGAGCAGCAAATCAGCATATTAGAATGATTTCTGAAGGATCATATGACACTGAAGACTGTAATGATGCTGAAAATTCAGATTTGATCACAGGAATAAATTACATTTTACAATATATTCCCATAGAAAACAGTTATTAAATTGTAACAATATTTTGCAATATATATATACAGTATATATATATACACAAACACACACGTGTACACTATTTCTGACAAACTTGTATAGAATATCTGCTCACAATTCACTCCAATACATCTGTATATCATCTAGATGTCATTGACCACACAACAACAACTCTCCGATGGACTCCTACATAAATATATGAGCTGCCCTTTTCACCCTAATCTTAACAGACAGCAGGAGCGAGACACACTCCTCACAGCTGCAGATCCGGGACAGTCCGTCCGGCAGGTGGAACGTTACAAATCTGCAGAACAGCATGATTTCAGACTTTAAAGTCTTTATGTGTCTGTTCTCGACTGAGACGGGAGTATAAACCTGCTCTTGACACAGAAATCAAACCGGCTTGTGTGTGTTTGTGTGCAGACAAAGAAACAGAAAGAAAAACCTTTAATCTGCAAGGAGAACAGTCAGCATTTTACATGGAGAGAAACAAGGAGGCGTATCTCATGCATGGAGTTTAAATTCTGAATCCTAAATCTCAGATTAACCTCTGACCTTGAGTCCAAACTCTGATCAAAACCACAAAACACTGATGGAACTTCAGTCAAACATAAACAGACATTAAATGAGTGCAAAATTAGTTGTGCATAGATGGAACAGTTATCTTAAAATCTCCAATCTAGTGCTTATGCGGGCTGACCTTGAAATTCCTTAACTGTTACCTGGCAAAATAAACTAGTCATATTTCAGAGAAAACGTGTAGAACTGGCAGCAATACAGAGAAGTGTTAAAGGATTAGTTCAGTTCAGAATTAAAATTTCCTGATAATTTACTCCCCACCATGTCATCCAAGATGTTTATGTCTTTCTTTCTTCAGTCGAAAAGAAATTAAAGGGTTAGTTTACCCAAAAATGAAAATTCTGTCATTATTTACTCACCCTCATGTTGTTTCACACCCGTAAGACCTTCGTTCATCTTCAGAACACAAATTAAGATATTTTTGAGGCCTGCATCGCCAGTAATAACACTCCCTTTTTCAATGCCCAGAAAGCTACTAAAATCATATTTAAAACAAATAACAAAATAACAAAATAATGACTTTATTTAACAATATCTAGTGATGGCCGATTCCAAAACACTGCTTCATGAAGCTTCGAAGCTTTACGAATCTTTTGTTTCGATTCAGTGGTTCGGAGC
The DNA here is from genome assembly GCF_019924925.1 of Ctenopharyngodon idella. Lineage (NCBI taxonomy): Eukaryota > Metazoa > Chordata > Actinopteri > Cypriniformes > Xenocyprididae > Ctenopharyngodon > Ctenopharyngodon idella. The sequence continues at coordinate 39,920,815 of NC_067221.1, read as the reverse complement.
GCGTATCAAACTGCCAAAGTCGTGAACTATTGAAGTTTCAAAACACTTATTACATAACGAAGCCTCATTTACTGAAATCATGTGATTTCGGCGCTCTGAGCCACTGATTCAAAACAAAAGATTCGTAAAGCTTCGAAGCTTCATGAAGCAGCGTTTTGGAAACGCCCATCACTAGATATTGTTGAATAAAGTCGCTATTTTGTTATTTTTGGCGCACAAAAAGTATTCTCATCGCTTATAATATTAAGGTTGAAGAACTGTAGTCACATGAACTGAGTCATCAGATTTTATCAAAAATATCTTAATCTGTGTTCCGAAGATGAACGAAGGTCTTACGGGTGTGAAACGACATGAGGGTGAGTAATTAATTATCAGAATTTTTGGGTGAACTAACCCTTTAAGGTTCTTGAGGAAAACATTCCAGGATTTTTCTCCATATAGTGAACTTAACTGGGGTTCAACGGGTTGAAGGTCCAAATTGTAGTTTCAGTGCAGCTTCAAAGGACTCTACACGATCCCAGATGAGGAATAAGGGTCTTATCTAGCAAAACGATCAATCGTTTTCTAAAAAAATAAAAGTTTTTATACTTTTTAATCACAAATGCTTGTCTTGCACTGCTCTGCGATGAGCCACACATTACGTAATCACGCTGGAAAGGTCACGCGTGACATAGGTGGCAGTACAGAGCAAGTGTCTACAAAGCGAATGTGCAAAGACTAAGACAAAAGGGCTTTACAAAAAAAGTCAAACAACTATGTCGGACGATTTTGAAGTTGGAGTAGAAAATGAGATGGAGTTTTTCAGCCTACCATGGTACTTCCGCCTACATCACACGTGACCTTTCCAATGTGATTATGTAATGCGTGGTGCATCGCAGAGCAGTGCAAGACGAGCATTTGTGGGTAAAAAGTATATTATTTTTTTTATTTTTTTAGAAAATGACCGACCGTTTCTCTAGATAAGACCCTTATTCCTCGTCTGGGATCATGTAGAGCTCTTTGAAGCTGCACTGAAACTGACATTTGGACCTTCAACCCGTTGGTAACTGTTGAAGTCCACTATATGGAGAAAAATCCTGGAATATTTTTCTTAAAAACCTTCATTTCTTTTCGACTGAAGAAAGAAAGACATAAACATCTTGGATGACATGATGGGGGTGAGTAAATTATCAGGAAATTTAAATTCTGAAGTGAACTAATCCTTTAGCTATTAAAACAATTTATAGTATTTTTTAAAATACTTATTTTTTGTTTATAAATATTAGATGAAAAACTTAAAAACTTAAAAATGATAAATGTTGCTTTGGCAACTAACTGAAAGAAAATAAGTTTAGTACAAAAATTACACTTAAATAAAATTAAATTAAAGCTGAACAGAAATATAATATGTAATAAAAGAAATGACAAAAGTATTAAAAATTACTAAAACTATACAATTTAAATGGAAACTGAAAAAAATAAATAAAAGCCAAATCAAAACATTAATAAATACTATAATAGTATATAAATGATACTAAAATATCACTGTTTTCAGTACTAGCAAGTATGAAAATAATGCAGACAGTTTATCAAATCTTTGTTGTTGCTGTTTTTATTTCATCTATTACTTGTCATTTTTTCTTTATTTTTTTACTGGCTGTTTACTTGTCTCGAATAATTAACTTCAAAAGCCTTAAGCAATGTTTACTGAATAACACTTCTTATAATTGCTTTCATTTAATTTCTTAATATGTATATTGAAACTTTCAATTAAAGGACAGTGTTCAATAGTATATTAATTTTGCTATGAACTATTGAAATGTCGGCATCATGACAACCCTGGGTGACGTGCAGGTATTGAGAAAGGAGCGCGTCCTAGAAACTAAAAACAGAATGGCAAATGTTCTGACGCACCTGTAATGCTGTCATTTCAGAACTGAGGAGGATCAAATATTCATCCTAGCAGAGAAATCTAGCCGAGATCCCGTCCTGCGCTCCTCTATAAAACAAGATCAGCTCAATCTCTCGTCCCCAGCTGAGCCCGGCACACATTCACAGTAACTCCCGTCTCAGATGGCCTGCTGGGAAGGTCCCGCTCAGAGCTGGAGTGTAATTATTCTATATCAAACCATCCGCTCCCTGGGAATAGAGTGAGCTTACGGTGACAATACAACTGTACTTATAACACACACATTTTGTTTTAGTTTATTTGTGCACTGCAAAAACGTCAACATCTGTGGCCTTTTGAAATTTACAGGAGATTCCATAAGGAATTTTCAGTTGTTATTGTGTTCAAATGAAAATGGAAATAGCCACAGCCACAATATGGTGATACATTTTTATAACAATACTGTGTCAATTATATATTAGTTTGTTTGATTACTGAAAATTCTGTGCACACAAATATAACACACTAACATACATACAGCCATCAGGGTGGTTGAAAATACATCCAGAGAGTTAACCACTAGCATTCCCATTCATCTCTGCAATTACATTTAGTCATTTAGCAGGCACTTTTATCCACAGCGACTTATAAATAAGCAGTTGCTCGGCTGGGTTATTCAGCCTTGAAACTATTCAACCACAGTAATTTTTTAAGACAATAACCATGCCATGTGACTGATCACACTGTATGAAAACTCCTTGCAGCAGACAAAACATACATCTATTTCATAGGGGGAGATTATATATTATTATATATATATTATTATATAATGAGTTATTTTGAGGGGACAGCAAATTTATACTGTTATACAAGCTGTACACTCACTACTTTACATTGTAGCAAAGTGTCATTTCTTGAAAAGATATAATAAAATATTTACAAAAATGTGAGGGGTGTACTTACTTCTCTGAGATACTATATATATATATATATATATATATATATATATATATATATATAGAAAACACGGCTACTTACTGTACATGTGGACAAAAAATAAATATCGTAGCCACAAATTAACAATTCATTCCCACATATTAAGAATTCATTCTCCCGTTTTAGTAAATTATGGCCACAATTTAGTAATTCATTCTCTCATTTTAGTTAAATTGTGGCCACAAATTAAGAATTCGTTCCCACGACTTATTCATTTGATCCCTTGTTTAAGTAAATCATGGCCACATTGAACTAATTCATTCCCTCATTTAGACTGAACTAAAACAAGAGAACAAATTATTGAAACGTGGCTACAATTTAGTAAAATGAATTATTATATTGTGTTCACGATTTACTTAAAAAGAAGGAATTAATTAGTAAAATGTGCTGATATATTAGTAAGTTGTGGGAACAAATTGTTAATTAATGGCCAGGATATACATATTTTTTTCCCGCACGTCACGTGTGGCACGCTTTTTGCCCACATAATGATGCAGTTACAGCATCTAACCAGCTGGGGGTTACTGCAAAACTAACCAACCAATACCTAAAGGTTCATGTTTTTCATAAACACTTGTTTTACTGGTTAAAACTCTCTTCACATCCTGATGTGAATGTACAAAAAATGTACAAATATCTTCTGTGGAAGTCTAAAAAATGTTCATCCAATAGGATGTCCTACCTGCCTATCAGCCTATATGTTTCCATACCTCCGCGCACCTGCATAAGCAGACATCACACATCATCAGCGTGATCCAGAGGTTATGCAAACAAACAGCAGCTGCCTTTTACAGTTCTTCCTGAACCAAAACAATGAGCTTATGCTGCGTTCACGCCATCTCTTAACTACGCTAATTACGACACAGCAACCCATGAAGTTGTATTCAGAGCTGTTCACGTCCTCGGACTCAGATTTATGCGTTTCTACGTCAACACTATCCACACCGAAATGAATCTGCAGCAGTTAGCCCTGTTGATAAAAACAGCATGTTTTGAAGCATGGCAGCTGGTTTGAGCTGGTTTATGCTGGTCCTTAGCTGGTCATGAGCTGGTTTAAGCTGGTCAAGTGCTGGTCCTAAGCTGGTCCTAAGCAATTAGCTCCAGCTCATGACCAGCATAAACCAGCTCAAACCAGTTGCCATGCTTCAAAACATACCTAACCAGCATATGCTGGTTTTTTCAACAGGGAGGTGGTACAAGTAAGAGTTTTTTACATTCATTATTATCGTAATGTGCTTTGAGACATGAGGTAATTTACTTTCGTGACGCTTTGCAGACTCTGTCTGTGTTCATGTGTTTTGAAGGAGGCGTGGCTTTGGAGATGCTCTGAAGGGAGGGTGGGATCTAATGCTTTCAAAGCTATCTTGCTATTGCTAGCCTCTCTGAAATTGCCTACCCTACCCTACCTTCAGTGCAGACAGTAAACAGGCAAAAACATGACACAACACAACAAAAAATATTTATATAAAACGTAAAAAAATAACTGACGGCAAGGTTACCGAAGGCCTAATACAATTTCTCATGAAAGATGCTACCAAATCCTGCAAAAGTCACAGCCGAAGACATGAAAATAACCCCTGCTTTATGAAATCCTTCAATATGAGATCTAGAGATAACCAAGAAGGTTAAAATGAGAAAAGAAACTCTCATTTTTTTAAGCATGATCAAACAAAGTGCTAAAATAGCACAGTGAATTATACTCGTTTTGCATAGGGCACTATGATATATTTTGCATCTGCTTAGTATTATAGCAAAACTCAAATTTGAGCATTTCACAAGCATCCATGTGCATGACATCGAGTCTTTTATGGATGTGCGCTGACAGATGTGCAGTGCACTGACACCTGGTCTCTGAACGCAGACCTCTCTGAGTCGAGATGTGAATCCCTCCGAGAGCCCAGCGCCGCTTTAACATGAATGAACTCACACTCGAGTCAAAGAGACAGAGCGGATGGGCTCTCCCATCCATCATCGTCATGACAACCTGACAACAGGCCTTATGAGGGACCAGAGATGCTCATGGACGCCTCGGACACACACATGTGCTCCAGGAAAAGCAATAGAGGCTTGTAATGAATCTGCGGAAGGGAAATACGGAGAGAAAATGAATTCATTTGTTCATATTATCATATACTGACATGTGCTGTGATAGGAATCACTACGAATATAAACACACAAACACCCGGGCACAAGGCTGTCTGCATGTGTGTCTGAGAGAGTGAATCTACTGACACTTAAAATAGACACTTGTCTATTCTATAACATCTTCCTCCATCTTCATCTGCGATTCACAATCATTCATCAGATTGTTTGTCAAAATGAAAGACTTTCATTTTCTGCTTCTATGTGTGTGTGTGTGTGTGTGATGCACAACAGCAGTCCAGCTGAGTACTAAGTCACAAAAAGCCACATCAAAGAACACCTGTGAACTGTCAATTGCCTCTGTATTTTATAGGTGATGATTATAGAGAACACTCATAAAGTTACGACGCTCAAAGTGCAGTGCAAAGGGAGATATTTTCTTTAACAGAAATCACTTTTTAGGGACTACAACGAGCTTCTTCCCGGGTTAGTGACATCACAACCCCCAAAATTTACATAAACCCCGCCCCCAAGAACACACAACAAAGGGGGTGAGGCCATGTTGGGCTGCTTTAGAGAAGAGGAAGAGTTGTTGTAGTAGAGTGTTGTTGTCATGCCGTCATTTTACTCTGGACTGCTTTACAAACGAGGGTCAATTCAACGCTGGATTTGCACAAAAGATTAACATGACGGCACATGCTAGTCGATGAGTTGAATCAACTCCACAGCAACTACATAAATTTATCCACTAACCATTCAGAAACGTCCAGTTTCATTCTAAAAGTTGTAACTTCTTCCTGAGTCTCTCCATCAGTGTCGACTCCGGTTTGAACAATGTAAGGCTGAACACCGTTACTGACAATCCTCATTTTGGCTGCGTGAGATTCTCCAGCTTTGTTGTTGTTGAGCAACTGAAGCGTGAGCTGTTAAAGCTCCGCCCTCTTCTGGAAAGGGGGCCGGGAGCAGCAGCTCATTTGCATTTAAAGGGACACACACAAAAACGGCATGTTTTTGCTCACACCCAAATAGGGGCAAATTTGACAAGCTATAATAAATGATCTGTGGGATATTTTGAGCGGAAACTTCACAGAAACATTCTGGGGACACCAGAGACTATATTACATCTTGTGAAAGGGGTCCCACTTAAAGTCGGCATGCAACGGAAGTTACACTAGTCTTTTCTCGCCTATTGTGACGTATATCCGAGTGAAACAGCTTCTAGAACAAGAACAAATGTAGGGCAGGACTTGATTTTGTCCATCAGGAATTGATTGAATGGTTGTGGTATGCTATTGGTTGATCTCATGTGAGTGACAGGTTGCCCCGCCCTTGCGGCAGTAAATATGTCATCAGAGAAGAGAGGAGATGTCGCTGCAAGAGGGAGGGGAAGTTATTTGGATTAAAGATTACGAGGCACATGAATTAAAAAATAATTATAACAATGTGCACGGATAAATCATTTATGATATATAATATTCACTCTACTGTACATGAATATGGTGATCAGCAGTGATTGGTTTCTGAGTACGGAGTTCATATTTAGACATTTGCCTCCAGCTCTTTTCTCTGAGGTGTAATGAATCCAAGAATAGGATAGACACTGAAAGCAGATGTTTAAACGGTTCCATCTCAAAACATTTCTTTCCTATTAAAGGACTCGAGTGAATCTCACAAATACAGAGGACTGAAACTGCTCATTTACCAAAGCATCTCCCAGGATCCCCATCTCAAACTAATGACATGACAAACAGCCAGAAGGACCAGAGATCTTTCTTAAAAATCCCTTTATTCAGTAGACGACAGCAACAAGGTCCTTACCTGTCTAAATGGACAGTTATTGTTCAGAATAAGCAATCATGTGGCCTAGATTTGGTCCAAAGTCAAAAGTCTGGCTGTGATGCTAAGAGAGGTGTTTTAAGTATTTTTGTCAACATCAAACCATCAAAGTTTCAGTGTTGTGTTGATCTCTGAATGCCTTTTTGCTTTGGCACTTCTTTGTCTTTCTCCTTCAAAAACACTCACTGTCCAGCCGAACGGCTCCCTTTGCAGACGTAAATCCGGGCGTCTCCCTGCCCTTCACGCTCCGTGCTGGCCGGATCAATGAGCTCTTACATCTTCCATTTATCTCAGGAAATACTCGCACTTGGCCAACATGCATCAGCCTGTAACAACCCCAATTACCCCTGCTGAATTTAAGGGGTCTGTGGTAACTGTTTAACATGCGAAAGAATGACAGAAGCTTGTTTAATTAAGTCCTCTTATGACCCAGAGTGTTGTTAGAACACTCATTTGATTATAGAGAGCCACTGTATCTAATGAGAAACATTTGCCTTATGTTTGTACCGCTTAATTAGCATTTTTAAAATTAGGATTGGGAGGTTGGTGTAAATGAAAGGAATATTCTGGGACATTTTCCCCTTAATGTCTATTTACAACATCTGTGGCATGCTGTTGATTACCACAGACAATAATTTTGACCTGTCCCTCAGTTTGTATGAAAAGAATAGAAAATGTGTTTACACACGTTCAATGGAAGCCTAGCAGACTATAGCTGGAAGCACAGCTAATACATTTTTAAAATTGGCTATCATACTGTTTTATAAAATAAAATAAAATAAAATAAAAAGATAACAATAAAATATATATACATATTTTTTTAAAAAACAGACTATTATACCGTTTTATAAAATAAAATAATATAATAATAAGATAAAAATACAAAATAACATAAAATAATAAAATAAAAATACAATAATAAAATAAAATAAAATAAAAAAAAATTAAATTAAATTAAAATGAACAGAAAAAAAAAAAAAAATAAAAATAACATGAAATAGGGAACAGAATCTCCCTTTCTGTGTAATGTTATATTTTACAAAACAAAATAAAAATAAATAAAATAAAACAGAATGAAATAAAATAAAATATAAAACAAAACAATACACAAAATAAAACAAAACAAAATGAAATACAATAAACAAAACAAAATAAACAACATATAAAATATAAAACAAAATAAAATTAAAAATTAAACAAAAATTAAAATGAAACATAAAAACAATGTAAATTGAGGAACAGAATCATTAAGTTAAATTGCTTTTCAGGCATGCCGGAGGGTTTAAAAGTAGAAAAAATGGTGAATTATTCCTTTAAATGGAAAATAAGCCAGAAAATCCCTTTAAATTAGAAGTGATTCTGTTCTGTAAACTGTCGTGTTTCTCCAACACGATCAGAGTACGGTGATGCTCTCTCTTTACATCCCGTCTCGCGCTAATTTGCACCTGACCAAAAATATCACCCAACGGCGTGAAAAGTGCAGCAAAAGCGGAGGCGCGCGGCATGATGGGACAGGATATACATCTCGGAAAACAGCTCTGAATACCTGACGACTCCAGATGGAGAAATACTATTTATCACTCTGTTTTCCAGGAAAATAAAGAGGGTGGAAGGTGATTCTTTTAGATTATGATTTTAAAACGGCAAATACTGTATCCCAGGGAGCTTTTATATGAAAGCAACAGACAGATGCTATTGAAGCAAAATAATTAAAACCATTTTCTGTAATTTTCTACAAATCTCTCTCGCCACACATCCCTGCAGTGTGTCTCTTTGGAATGGCATGGGCAGCCCAGAGCCTGCTGGGAAAAATCATTATGTATAATTACTGTGTCTCTGCCTATCACTTTCATTTCAAGCACAAATACAATTTCAGCTCTCATAAAACACAAAGAGGAAGCGACAGAGACGGGAAAAAAAGAGATGTACATATCTGTTTCTGTTCTCCGGTGTTTCTCTGTCTCACAGGATAATGTGTGTCTGAATGCTGCTTTAATGGAGCACAGGGTGAACACTTAGAAAAACAAAACACAGCAACAGGATGAATATTTACAGCAAATATCAACTGCAAATTAAATTGTCCACCATATTATGTTGTAACAGGCTCTTATGGTGCTCTCACAACAACCAGCAAACCTTGCTAAAGTCTGCGTTAAAAGATGGACTGGAATAAGACTCATAACAGTGACCACCCTCATGTTCTTCATAAGCATTTCATAAAAAAACTTCAATATAGGAAGATCGCGGCCATGAAACAAACTAACCAGCTTTGAGATGAATTACTTAACAAGCTTTGATTGAAGCAAAAAGGTACTAGACTAGATAATGGACTACACAATTCAGGACATTTTAACATACAATTGGATTAAAATGCTGAGACACCACGTTCAAAATTTATTGTTGCATATTTCTTCACATACTGTAGTTATACAGTATATACTAGGGGTGTAACATGTACATGTATTCATCCTGAACCATACGGTACGGACGTCACGGTTTGGTGCATACAGTTAGACGACAAATACAGTCAGTCACACTCGATTCGCACTCCAATCCAGAAGGGGGCGCGCTGTAATGCAACGCTGTTTGCTAACTGCCACAACAGGAAAAAGTGCAGAGGAAGAAGAAAAGTCAATCTAGATATGCGTGTAATCTGCGTGTAATTTCAACGGCGGAAAGACATCAATAAAACAGCTTGAGAATATCATCTCACGCAGCATTACATTTACCTCAGGCAAGTCATTCAGTGTCCACAGCATGTTAGTTCGCTACAGAAATGAACGCTAGAGGGAGCTTTTCACTAAATATATGCACTATATGAGCTTATATATTCATTATATTTACTTTACCTGTTAGTAATGTCTTAATTATTCAATATATAGTTAAATAAATTTGATAAATAAAGTTATGACAGTAACTGTGTAAATGATTGATTCAAAAATGAATCGGACTAATAATTTTATAATTAGATTTAGAAGTTAAAGCAAAACCTGCCCCGTACTTCTGCCTACATCACGCGTGACCTTTCCAACATGATTACGAAATGCGTGGCACAACGCAGAGCAGTGCAAGACGAGCATTTGTGGTTAAAAAGTATATAATTTGTAATTTTTTCGCTAGATAAGACCCCTCATCTGGGATCGTGTAGAGCCCTTTGAAGCTGCACTGGGGTGAGTAAATTATCAGGAAATTTTAATTCTGAAGTGAACTAATCCTTTAAAGAGAGAGATACAATTTGTTCAATAAACCACTGTTTAATAAAAAAAGAAAAAAAAGAAGCAATTTTATGTTTAGTTTTCTCCCCCCTGCTATACCGAACCCATACCGAACTGTGACTTTAATACCGAGGTATGTACCGAACCATCCTGGTTGTGTTCCATTACACCCCTAATACATACATATATATATATATATATATATATATATATATATATAAGGGGTGTAACGGTACACAAACATGATGGTGTTTAAATATATATATATATATATATATATATATATTATTATCCAAACACAGCCAGTGTTCGAATACTAGCACATTATCCCGTCTAGATCTACTGATGATTGTTAATTCAATCTGTTTTAAGAAACAGGGCGAGCCAAACGCGTTCATCCCATGGTGACGGGTTCCCAATTACAAATGTGATAGTGCACATGCATTCTGTTGTCCTGGCGATGGCTGTATGTGATGTGTGAAAGGCGGCAAACAGCCGGTCGTGTTTGTTTCGCGGGACGCACTTGCAAGGCCTTGACCTCTGGGATTGTTACGGGAATTGCAAGAGCTTGTGCATATTAAAGGAGTAAGGGGAACTAATAAAAAAAAACAAAAAAATATACACACACACGTACACTCTTGTTTCTTGGTAGAGACTCTCATTTCTTGCCCTGAACTCGACAAGCATCAAAGCCGAACAAATGTTGGCTAATTATATCCAAAATAAAATGAATGCATTCTGTGACCATGAAAAATTCCCCATTGCTCCGCTCAGCAGGACACACACACGACTCATTCTCAGGGCTTAAAGGAATAATGCAGGCTGTGGTTACATGGCAAAGTGTTTAATGAGAGCGTTAAACATGTCAGCCATCTGTCCTGCAAGGCTCAACCACGTCAGCTGATGCTATCGCTGATTTCATTCGAGATGCAAAGAGTCTTTCACCTCCGACACATGCAAATCACCTCACAACAGCCAACATTTCACTGGCAGGCCAATTGGGACAGGGGCGGTTCCTCAATCATCCGCAGCTTATAACATCGGGACTTTTGTAGCATGGAAGTCATGCACTGAATATTCCATCGGCCTATCGCTGTTAATTTGTATGCAATTATGATAATACTCCTCATTCCGTGTGGCTGATAAGCATCTCTTTGCAAATGGGAGGAAAAGTGAGTGAAAGTGAAATGCGGATGAAGGGAACGCCGTTGAGAGACTCACTAATGAGGGTTTCTCCGGTCTCTCTGGACTGATGTGGTTGATCCCTAATGGAAAGCAAATTGAAAATCAGTGGTCCCGTCGGGAGCTGCGTTAACCTCTGGTCCACGTGAGTATACGTACTCCAGCCTCGTTGCAATCAACAGTCCCATCAGGGATGACGTTAACGTCGGGAAAGCAGGGTTGCCGTGGCGATCTAACCTCTTAACATGCAAAGATCACCGGCGGCCCTCAGATTATTGCTGTTCAACATTCACTGGATGTTCACACTCTTACTTGATCTGATTTAAGATTTAAAGGCACAATATGTAAGATTTATGGATTAAAATATCCAAAAACCACTAGAAGAGTGTTATATATTTTGTTGACTTGTGTACTTACATTATCCCAGATGTTTCCAAGAATGTTTAAATCCAGAGAAATAAGTAATTTTAACCAGGACACGGACCATGTCCGTGCATTGCCTATCAATGACATCATACCCACGTTAGCCTCGATTTACAGTTTTATTTTGTAGAAACCATGGAAACACCAAAGACGCTTTAATATATTCCATGTTTTATTACACAAGGGAACAACTGTTTGGATACATTTATAGACAGAAAATTGATTATTGTTATTTAGCTTCACACTGTTATTGTTTGGATCTCGTTTTCTTGATTTTCCACGAGTACCATGCTTTACCATGCCTCAGAGAAAAACACTATTTTGTCAAGTAGCTAACATAGCATAATCAGATGCAGCTTTATTTTTCATAACAGTAATACAGCATTTTCTCCCTCATACAATATGTTTTAAAATTAATTGCATGCCATTTATCAACACAAGCCATCCAGCATTTATTAATATGATATTCTAAAATCGATCTAGCTTACTGCAGTGTGCAACAAGTGTCTCACAGCAGCCACCGAGCGAACGCTCAGAGTAACGTTATAACATCATTTTCAACACACTCAAATGTATCCTATATGATAAACAGTGCTGGGTTACCCCACATACACTTGACCGGAAGAAGCGGAAGTAGTCGTCTACAGCATAATAAAGGCTATACTGCTTTTGAATAGGCGACCTCTAGTGGCAAAAATTTACATAGTGTGCCTTTAAGATTCCAGCTTCGATATTTGACCACTGTTTATGATAAAACTCGGTTGCAGTGAGAATAAAATTCTTAATTTATGTCAGGAGTGCAAAATAATCAATCAGTAATTTTGATATTTTGCATAGAATAACAACACGCGTTCATATTCAGTCACGTCTGCTGCGGTTTATTTGTGTTCACATAGATTTAGTCAAAAAGTGCTTATATCTGGAGAAATATTGTTATATTTACACTTGTTTACTTCTTATTTCTTTAGACAGAATCATAATTTCTATTCGTTTTCCACACGATCCGATGAGTATTAGTGGCTTCCAGTGCTACCTGCATGTGTTGTTTACTCTTCCGCGATCGCTGTTAAGACTCAGAAGAAGATGCAGCCCCGCCCCTTTTCAGCGCTGCGCTTGTTGTGTTCTGTCTTCCGGTTTGTATTTCCACAGCATGAAGTTAAGATCTTACAGATTTATGAATGAACTGCTCGTTTTCAAAATCTACTGATATTTGTTATGACATCTGCTTCAAACATTAAAATTCTCATGATAACTTTCGTTAACTCTACAATAAGTAAATCCACTTCACCAGCTAATTACTCTTCAACAGCGATGCCATAGAAAAAAACCCCTATATATATGTATATATATTAATATATTTTCTTACTGTTAAAATGTGCTAAATATTTATTTTCTCAATTTTTTGCAGCACAACTCGTTATATGGGATGCAGGAGGATGAGAAGAAAAAGGGAGGAGTACAAAAAATAACTCATGTTCTTTTTGTCAAACAGCATTCGTCATGTAAGAAAAGTCAGATTGAAAGAGAGGGATGTGAGAGCTGGATTTTAATAGGATGAACACACTCCATTCCTCATTTACATGAGCAGCCGCTCTGAAAATAAAGCTTCAGTCGTGCCGTCCTGCAGTCAGGCCACTGAACCCAATTAACAACAGCCAGACAAAGACACAGAGAGAAACAAAGAAATACAAGGAGAGAAAATGAATGACGTTCTAATAGCCATTAGAAAACGCTGGTTTTATAATTTAAGAGAAATTCCATTATTTTCCCAGACCTCCCTGCAGCGTGATGTGTTAATTGAAAGCGGGCAGCTGTTATGTGTGTTTACATGAGCGCTGCTGTGGTGTTTTTCGGTTGGGGATTAGAGTGTGCCGTTTCCCTGGATCTGGGATGTGCAATGGAGTCGATAAACCTCAGAGGAATTCTCTACATCAGTTTTCCTTCAGTCCTTCATTTCATTCTTTCCCTATTCCCTCTTTTTTCTCTGGAAGTTCTCACTATGCCGGTGGAGTATTTTCATGTATCCATTTCCTTTAATTCAGTAGCTTTATCACAGAAACACACCAGCAGGGACTCATTTTCATCAATAATGCAGCTAAAGTGCCTCGATTTTTCCTGAGCTTACACAAATCACCTGTGCTGTCATGTTGCTGCACTCGCCAAGTATGAGTAATAAGCTACTTCAGATCCATGCGTGTATGTGTGTGTGTGTGTGTGTGTGTTCTGTGCGCTGACCTATATTTAGAGGAAACCGTGAGGCATGCGCTGATTAAATAATTTTGAGAAAGTGAGCACAGACGCACAGAGATGTACAGACAAAACATGGCGTGTATCTGCTGTCGGGATGGGAAATATTTGACACTGTGCAGTCATTCACTGTCAGCTCATCCCCACAGTTCATATGGGAAATGCAACATTTCAATACGTCTTTCTTTCTTTATGCATTTTGCATTCCATCATTTTTTTCCTTCTACTATTAATAGTACTACATATGGAAGCCTATTTCTGCCATATAAGAAAAAAATCATGCATAACTATGACATAAAAAGCCAGAATTATAACCTAAAAAGTCAAAATTATGAGATACTAAGCCATAATTATGAGATAAAACTCAAAATTATGAGATGAAAAGCTGAAATTATGACAAAAACTATTACTATTACTTTGTATGTATACAATTATACTTTTTATGTCATAATGCAGTGGAAATGGGCTTCCATAACTACAGTACTATTAATTCTACTATTAGTCACCTTACAAAGCAGTTTCCATAGAAATACTATACTACTACAACAACAAATTTACTAGTACCATTACTTTTCCAACAGCACAATTACTATTACTAGTACTACTGGATTAAATTATTGTACAACAAATTATTCCTTTCCATTATTATTTTACTGTTACTAGTACTACAGCATTAAACTACTTAACGTTTCTTTCTGGCCAAATTGCCAAAACATGTCATTTGTTTTGTCCTTATCCCTTTTTATTTTTGTCACTATCAATATTCCTAGTATTAAAACACTACTTGTACTACTTATACTAAAGTTCACGGATTGACATTACGTTTTTTGCTCACCAGCCACTGTGGCTAGTGTTTTTCCAAAGTTACTAGCCACTCAGCATTTTCACTGGCCACAATTTTGACATTGATACCATGGGGAAAAACTGCCATATAGATATTTTTAATATTATCTCATAATTTGGCAGCAGGCATATTAGGCTGCTGTCACTTTAATACCTGACGCACGGATCCATTATACTGTTACTCATGCATTTTCTTTCTCAACTGTTTACGTTCACTGACTGTGTTTATGCCAAGGCTGGCATTTTGACATTATTTTGTGTGTATTTGATTGTTTAAGCACAACAAGCAGCGAAAAAGAGCTCAGTTTAGTACTGAGAGGCAACTTTATGTGCCCGCACGTTGGGTGTGAGCACAAAATCTGTGGGAATGAGTAAAATATACGCAATCCCACGCCAAAATTCAAGCCCTGTAACACCAACAATATTCATCTGAAGCAAATTAAACGAGTGAGTGAGGGGAGACGGGTTTGTCGACTCTCCGTTGGAGAGATGAGAGAGAGAGAGAAAGCGCAGCTGATATCATTTATCTATTCTGTGGAAAATGAGTATTGGAAGCGTTTCAGATATTTCAGCATCGATATGCATCGAAAAATCGATATTTTTGAGAACACTACATTGCACTAGTTTATTATTTTTGGCGGGTTGGCTGGTGTTAATGTCGGGCCCTGCTACAGCCTATACACTGTAGCTTGCTTTCTTTTGTCATGTTCTATTATTAAAGGTAAACTTTGTGAATCCTATGTGAAAACATCATGAATCCATCTTCCAAACTGTGTTTTTGTCTTATCCTGAATCAGCATGCCTATAATAAGGGTTTATATTCGGACTATTTTAGACCAAGCGGGATGACAACCACTGTGGAGTAGCCCAGTACCTTAGTGACTCGTCATATGCATAAACAGAGAGAAGTAGCTCCAGCTACAATGTGCTTCTGCAAGACGCAGGCAGTTTTGTTTATTAACCGCTAGTTTACCTTTAACACAGCTCACATATAAACCCAAACACGCCCATAATTCCTCGAGATGCTGGAGTTCACGGCTCAATTGTTTAATTGCATTAATCTCACTGCATTAGCTCACAGATACGAGGGCGCCACAAACGTCATCCAACAAGGGACCATCCCACGCATGTATTTATGAGAAATATACACAGCGCAGTTGCCTGGCCCAGTTTGTGCAGTTTGTTAACGCTCCATGCTAATGTCGAGTGAGCCGTCGTGGCGTATCTCTAGCGGAAGGAAGAAGAGAGGTCATTACATAAGCGTCTAGACATCAATGACAGTTCAAAGGATTCATTGCAGCAAAAAGTTAATTAGCCAGTGATTCCATCCCGCATATTCTCATCAGCTCCTCTCCACCTCTGTCTTTCATCTCGGTGGCTTTTGAAGCACACAGGCCTGTTTCAATACCGCACGGGATTGTGGCTCCCGCTTTCCGGTGACATACTTGCACAACAGAAGTGCTTTTCAGGCGAGAGATCTGAGACGACGGTGAGCTAAACCTCTGAGCTATTTCAGCGTGCTATTTTATATTTACGTATTTCAGGAGTTATGTAAGGTAATGAAGACAGGCTTTGGGACTGATTCACTGTATTGAAGGAATCTCTGACAAAATATGTCAGTTTAGACTAAAGGGGACAGTTCACCTAAAAATGAACATTTTGTCATTTATCACATAAATGTTTGTGATATTTTTTCCCCTGTGGAACATAAAAGAGAAATTGTCACATACCCGAGTCTATCAAGCTCCAAATAGGACAAAATCCACCATAAAATCAAAAATTATGAAGTTATAAAGTCTGTAGTAATATGATATATACAGAATCTTATGTAAAGTCAGTAAGATTTTTTTTTTTTTTTTTGGAAAGAAAGTCAAAGATCTCAATATGAACTCAAACATTTCTCATCAAATGATCTGAGCTGCTCTGTGTTCATTTTATAGCTCTACACTCCTACTGCATGTCAACAAATTAATATTTGAAGAAACTCTACCTACTCGCTTAAGTTAATAGTTAAATAAAATACTACTGAGAACTCCATTAAGTCTCTATAGGTGTCCAGCGACCAACCTCTGAGCAGTAAAATGTCCCTCTGGTAGCTCTGAGTCGACTCTGAGAGACATCTTCGTGAAGGTCAGTGAAAACTCAACCTGGAGACATCTGCACAGCCATCTGGCAGACATCTCCTCACCTCTCCAAAGACATCTGCTGCTCCGGGGAGCCACGGCAACTTTCCCATGAGCTGCCCAGGGTCCTGAACTCAACATAGGTGTCTGTGTTGCTGCCTGCTTGGAAACTAATGCTTCCTGTGGGAGGATAATAGACCAGGCGCTGGTTGTCGTACTCAAACACTCTCACAATGGACATGTGCCCTTCAGAATTACCCTTGATCTGAGGTTTTTTAACCTGCAGACCACTGAGAGACTCCTCAAAGATTCATATTCATTGGTTACTAAGTCTGAGAGACTTCATATGAAATGGATGCTTAAGTCACAATTAAGAATGTGTTAATGTCACTGCATTAGATTAAAAAAAAAAAAAATATATATATATATATATATATCAAAGCAAGTGGCATTTATTTAAAAAAAAGATTGCACAAGTACATTTTACAACAAAAATATCGTACTAAAAGAAGCTTGTTAAGTTTTAAATGATTTTTAAAAAATCCTTCTAAAAAGTATAATGTGTTGGTCCCACTTTATATAACTAGTATGTACTAATTTTTAAATTAATAATTTGTCAAAAGTACCGACTATGGTACCAAGACAGTACTGAAATTTAAAAAAATGTGACAATACCAGCATTTCCCACTAGGATTTTAAGCGCTGTTGAGCAGATTCTTAAACACCTCTGATTGGCCATTGTGTTCACGCGCTCAACAGATATGTCTGTGATTGGCTACAATGATCAACACTTCAAAAACATGTTGTAAATAGACATCTTTGATGCTCTTCACCAAGCGCTTATACACACGGGAGCATTTAAAAGCAGGCATCTATCAGTGGATATATTAGGGATCCCCTGCAGTGTGTTTGCTAGCTCTGTCTTTTCCCATGATTTGTATTTTTCATGGGAAGTAAAGTATTATTAATGTACATACTGTATGCTTTCTCTGTGCACACATTCATCTTGCATTATGATTGTTTGCTACGTGTAAGCTACACACTTACACTTAGTCTGAAGCAATAGTTCAAAACGCTAATGTAAAGTATGAGCGATAGTGACAGAGATGCTTGACTCAGCAAACACCACTGAATATTTAGCTTTTGAAACTATTTCTATCTCAATGCATCAAAACAAGCTAATTTCCAAATAATTCAGAGACTTTGCAAAACAAGGCTCCTGCTGTGAGAATGGGCTGGATAACAATATATTTTACAGATCTGGAGCTGAATGAATGATCTACAGCACTAGGTTGGGACAAAATCGCACCGTTAAACGCTAAATTAAACCTCGAAAGTAGATAGACCACTGTGTTACTCTGTTTTATTGTTACTTGAGCAATACTGCAAATGCACAAAACATTTTCAAGAAATGCTTTGTTGTTTTTTTGTTTTTTTTCATTTTCGCTCAGAGAGAGAGAGAGATGAGGGGGGGAAGCTCTAAGCCGATTAAAAGCTGTAAATAGGCTTAAACATTGACACAACTGAGAGCCCAAACAAATATGCCCCTTTATTTCTCAGCAGGACTCATACGGAGGATTGCAAAAGCCTGAACGTACAAACCCTTTTCCCTCTTTGCTACCAAATCCTTTTTTTTCTTGAACAGATAAACAGACTTTGTTCTATCCCTGGGTTATATTTTTCTAATATGCTAAGCAGTTGTCCTACAAACAGAAGCATCTCGCAGGTGGAGTGGTAGTTTACACCTTCATCATGTTCAGTGTGTTTTGTTTGCTCAGAGAGCAGTCAGATGGGACTGGCATGAACGCAAGAGCTTTTTTATCTTTGTTTGTTTTTAAAAGCGATGACAGCGAACGTCAGTGAATGTTTTTATTCCACGCAAATGCACCGGAGCGCGCGTATGTGTTGCAGCTAAATTAAAGCACTACCCCGTTTAACCCACATCAACACACTTTCGACTAGACGGGTGGAAAGAAAATCATGATAAAGTTAACTTTACGATCCAGAAAACAGCACTAACACATGCAATGATCACAAAATAAAGCAATGAATCATGAGAGGTTGTGTGTTGCAGTGATTTTACTATAGTTAAAGGGTTGGAAAACTGTGGCAATCAAATTATTAAACAAAACAAAACAAAATTATTAAACAACATGTCAATAATTTGTATTCATTTTTTTTTTTACATCCTACAAAGAAAAAAATTGCTAGCTCATATTAAGTCACTATCATGTTAGTAGGCTGTTATGAGTGGTTTATACAGTGTTGCTAGGTGGTCACTAGGTGTTGTAAGTGGATTCTAGGGCATTACTAGGTGGTTGCTAGGGTGTTGTGGGTGGTTTCTAGGGCGTTACTAGGGTGTTCTGGGTGGTTTCTAGGGCGTTACTAGGTGGTTGCAAAGATTTTGTGTGTGGTTTCTAGGGTGTTGCTAGGAAGCTATCAGTTGTTAACTAGGGAGTTTTTAAGTATCTATGAGGGTGTTGTGGGTGGTTTCTAGGGCATTGTTCGGACTCTTTGAGTCATTTCTAGGGTGTTATATTGCGGTGAGGGTGTTGTGAGTGGTTTCTAGGATGTTGTCATATGGTTGCGACGATGTTGTGGGTGGTTTCTAGGGCGTTGTTTGGACTCTTTGAGTGATTTCTAGGGAGTCGTTAAGTGGCTGTGAGGGTGTTGCGGGTGGTTTCTACGGCGTTGCTAATTCTGCGATTGATTTCAAGGGCATTATTATATGGTTGCTAGGGTGTTGTTGGTGATTTCTAGGGCATTATTATGATGCTATAAGTGATTTCTAGGGCGTTTTGGATGGTTTCTAAGGCACCGGAATACTGTGAGAGTTTTCTAGGGCATTGTTAGTGGTTGTGAGGGGTTGCCAGGGCGTTGTTATGTGGTCAGTCACATGTTTTTGCACATTGCTATGCAGTTGTTTGCTTGGTACATACTGATATAGTGGCGTTGAAGCAGTTCAATCAGATTTTGAACCAGAACCATCTGCTTAATAATGTAAATGAAACATGCTTGTTTCTTTTTCTGTTCTTTCTGTCACACACACACACACACACACACACACACACACACACACACACACACACACACAGCCCTCCATTCCAGCGTCAGTGAAGCCTGAATGTTCTCTCAGTGCTGCAAACCCTTCACATGAAATCAAATCAGCCCGCTTCAGCTCAGAACACACAGGAGAGTCTAGATTTACCTGCTAATGCACACAACAACAAACACAGCTCTGAGAAGGTCATTAATCCGGAGCGAACACTTTATTTCGCAGAGTTCACCGAGATGAACACCTCACACTAACATGCTGCAGCCAGCTGCAACAAACCCTTTAATTTGAGAAAACCCTACTAAACTAACTAAAGTTTTCTTAGCTTAAGGGTCTTGCTGCAAACTGGTCCAGGTCCAATCTCCAAATCTGTCTGTATTACATTTCAATAACATTTTTGAGGCATTTTTTTCCAGGTTGTTCCAGCTAACACACACACGCATGCTTCAGAGTAAATAAACTCTACCCAAAAGGTGATTTTAACTTATAATGTCTCTTTTTCTGGTCACCAGCCCTGAAATACAAAGTTCTGTCATGAAACTCTGGATGGCACAGGCTCGTAAGCCCTTAACCCAATCTGCTTGCAAGTGCATCATTCTCTATAGGGCACAACTGATTGGTTCCCGCTGTATTAGTAGCCAATGAGCTCGCTGCTCAACATTTAAATTTTTGCCTATTGTTTGCTGTAGCAGTTTGCAGTGCTTTCAGAAACCCTCCAACTTCCCCAGCTCCACCTGTATAGATCTGCTATGGGGGTGATTTATGTGTGCTCGTACAGCAGCAGCATGTCGTGTATATTGGCAGTGGTAGCTATAATCAACAGCAGCAGCAATAAAAGCAGCAGCAGCAGCAGCAGATCTATTCAGCCAAGACCAAACGCATTAACATTATCATACTCATTACCATGCCAAACTCTCAGAGAGTTGTCATGGTAGAACTTTATATGCCATTTTCAGAAGCCCAATATGTTACACTGATGAAAGAACATCTAAAATAAAACTGAGTTGGTGGTGATCAACTCTGTGATTCCCTTTGCCAAAAAGAAGCAGTGAAATGTCAATGCTGACAGCATCCGTGTTTCGTTGCATACAGCACAAGTGAAGACAGATGAAATCCAGTGGCATAATGTTGGCCAGATCCCATCACAGCAGGAGAATATTACAGAAAGAAGGCTAGAGAAGTAAGAACTGAAGAGCTGAGACACATGCACCTACAGAGCCTCATCTATAACTCAGAGCTATGAGCCGTCTAACACAACGACAGCTACACCTCGCTGTACAAAAGACACGCAACACTCGTGACCTTACTGGATGCTGCTGAATTGCATGATGTGAGTGTTGCTGGTTTACAGGTGTATATAGCTGGTTAGACCCATTAGACATTATCTAGCTGGTCAGACCAACTGGACTACAAGAAAATGACTGTTCCTAGTGTCTTGGAAACTCTTAAATGCATTAAAACCAATAAAAGCAAATTAAAACCATTGCAGCAAACAGCCTTACAGTAATAGACAAAGTGGAATTACTGGTGCAAAACATTACTCATTTACAGGTAATTATTATAAATTAGAAACGATTTGTTGCATGTAAAGAAAAAATTTGCATAATTTGTTGCACATGAAAAAGTAGGAAGGGTAAGAAAAATATTAACTACAGACAGAAAAGCTCATTGTTGTATAGTCCTGCTGATCGCTGTACACTCAGCATGTTAAAATTTAACACGCTAACATCTATAATGCAACACACAAGTCAGCAAGATAGCATACATGATGCAATGCAATGAAAGGAATAAAATGCAGATAAAATGACAGTAACTTTAAAATCCCACTGAGATCCTTGCTTTTTAAAACAAATGTTACTGGTTTACATTGATTCAATTCACATTATTCTAAAGAAAAAATTTTTTTTGTAATAACTGTAATAAGTTATTCCGCCTCTGAATGATTTTCTTTTCGCCCCAAGGTTTCAGGGAAGTAATAACCAAATATCTATTTAATCATTGTTTTTGACTACTGTAGGTAATGCAGCCTGTCTGAATTTCATTACATTCAATGAAATGTAAATGTTACACTACTGTTGAAAAGTTAAATAAAAAATTCAGTAAGAATGTGAAATATTTTTACAATTTAGACAGCAACAGTTTTCTATTTGAATATATTTTACACTGTAATTTATTCCTGAAATACAAAACTGAATTTTCAGCATCATTACTCCAGTCTTCAGTGTCACATGATCCTCCAGAAACATATGTGCTGCTCAAGAAACATTTCTGATTATTATCAGTTGTGCTGCTTCATATTTTTGTGGAAACCACAATACATTTTTTTTTTATTTTTAGGATTCTTTGATTATAGAAAGTTCAAAAGAACAGAATTTAATTGAAATAGAAATCATTATAACCATCTTTTTGTCACTTTTGATCAATTTAATGCGCATCTGCTGTAGAATAAAAGTATTACTTTCTTTAAACTTTTGAAAAGTTGTGTAAAATCTTTTCAATTTAATGTTAGTTAACACAAGGTTGCAAGGTTAAAAACAACCAGTGTTAAATCTATAAAATCGTGGTCTGTGTTCAGAGAAGCCGGCCGGAACCGTTCAACTGAATTACACAGCAATGGCCGTTCCATTAAGACTGTATTGGTTTCTTGAAAGAGCAAGCAATAACCAGTCTAAACCCACATTTACGTTTCACTCAGCTAGTTCTGTCCAATTCAATACATCATGAGCCAATTAACATAAAAAACAAAATCTATGATGCAGACTATAATACAATCATAATGTACAATTAGCTACAGTTTGCATCATTAACAGAACGTAGTGCAGCAAATCTTTTCATGCGAATACAAAAGCTAATGTTCAGTCTAGTGACCCTTAAAGAGTGCAACAAAATGTCAGAGTTTAACAAGCGTATAACAAATATCCGTCCTCATCTGTGTGTGCCGTGATTATGAGATTTTAATGGCGGTTCTTTGAGGTGTAAGATCATTTCTGCAGCACGACCCCGAATGACACGGTAGACCTAGGGTGACCAGACGTCTGGATAGTTGGCGTAACTTCTGGGACGCACATTTTTACCCAATTATTAGCCTGAGATTTAATTTGCTTTTGCTTACTATAAATAAAGACTATACTGACATTGCAGGGATTTTATGTCAAACTAGCAGAAGGGCAATGTGCAGTCTTAAAGGGATAGTTCACCCAAAATTGAACGTTCTGTCATCAGTTACTCACCCCCATGTCATTATGACTTTCTTGATTCTGTTGAAGATAAAAGAAGATATTTTTGTCTATACAGTGAAAGTTAATGGGGTCCAATGTTGTTGGACTCAAACATTCTTTAAAATATTTTACAGGCTAACCATACCAGTTTAGAACATCATCTGGGCCAGTAAACAATGACAATTTAATTTTTTGAGTGAACTATCTCTAGGTTATGCCGTTATTCGACCCATTTAAAGAATAGTAACTCCCAGTCCATACAGGTCGACCATCCAGTTTTTATTATGGTCATCTGGTCACAGTACGCAGACTGAACCTGGTTGAGTCCATCGTGTCTTTCCTTCTCTCTCTGTATAGTCTCTGGAAGCCAGAGAAACCCGCGTCACCCGTCCCAACAAAGCACTCGCTAAAATATGAATCACACAGAATGTGGAGAAAAGAAAAATGTAGGATTTGAAAAAAGAGAACGCACCACGCTGAGATTTTGATGAGGGTTTTCAAGGTGCCTATTTAGCATTCTAAGACGATTACTATTTCTGTGGCGCAGAGGAGTTTCGCAATGGCTCCCAAACGCACAGTAAAACTCCGTAATGTCTCTCCCCTCCTCCAGTATCCATTTTCCTCTGTTCTCCTCACATCTATTACTGCTTCTCCCCAAAAAACCCCATTACCAACTCATGGACAGCTGTGATAGGTGGCCCTATTTTCCTCTGTATACCTCGGGGATCCATAGCACGAGTCCTACGTGGCCTGACGAGCGGCAGAGCACGTCCCGCATTGGCCGAGAGCAGGCCGAAGGCACGTCTCTGAGAGCGCACAGCCCATTTGCTTTGATTGTAGATCAATAGCTAAGAAAATGAAGGTTTTCTTTATTACGGCCATAATGTGTCAGGTCATCTGTTTGGTGACTCCGCTAATGACCGGAGCCGGAGCTCTCGGCTCATATCATCTCTAAACTCTATCCATCATGCGGGCCAAACCAGACACACACCGCTGCCCACGTGCAAACCCATCTACAGCACCTGGACAATGACCTGTCAATGGAATCAATTAATAATGGAGAAATGATCATGTAGAAAAAGTATGCGAGGGTCAGCGTATTATTACTGTTACTACTGCTCATACTAAGCGTTAGTGATACGAACAATACCATAACAATGTGCTGGGTGGGACTTAAACCAATAACCAATTTTTTGTACACACACACACACAAAAAAACATATCTGGAAAAACTATTATTTTCAACCCTCATTCTGAGCCTCTGTCTGTCTGAAATGATCTGTTTTTAAATCGCGGCTTCTTTAAGGCTCATCAGTAAACGGCCACCGTTAAGATTGGCTAACGTGATTGCATAGGAAACAGTATCAATGACCACTTGCTATTGCATGTGAGTAAGTGTTTTGAAAACATTATCCATATAAAACCATCATTTACAGACAAAGCATTATGAAATAATTTACTTACGGTTTGTGATGCAGCTGCTGTCAGATCCAATACAGTCGGCTCCTTCATCTTTCAACAAAAGTTTCGGTAACACTGTAGTTTAGGGTCCAATTCTCACTATTAACTAGTTACTTATTAACATGCATATTACTAGGATATTGGCTGTTTTTTAGTATTTATAAAGCACATATTAATGCCTTACTCTGCATGAGCATATTCTACACCCTTTAATCCTACCCAGTACTTAAACTTAATGACTACCTTACTATTAACAGTTTTCTCTTAGTCTTATTAAGTGACCATAATCAAAGTACCCTCTCAATATTCAAAGTGCAAATAGAGACCACATTTTTATTCAAACATGACACAGAGCTGAGAGATGGTTACAACTAAACAGCCTAAGAGAGCTTTCAAATTGGGAGATATATGCATGCATCAGGAGCCGCTTTCAAAATGCGGGGTATTGAAATCGCGTTTGAATGCGCTCTCGTGTTTTACTTTTGCTTTCGATTTCGCGATCATGCACACTCTGTGAATAGGGAGCGGCGGTGCTGAGCGCGCATTCTACAGTACAAGACATTTATCAGACGCTTAGGCTCTGATCCTCTGCCATGGTCTTTTCAGTCATCTGAACTCTGATTCCTGCTGCACTACATACAATTCTGCAGCTCGTGTTGGATGAGCTGGATGGGATTGAAGTGATCATTATCTAATGGTAAATGGTTTTTATTTCTATAAAAAGCAAAACGCAGTGGAGGCGTAATGTAAATGTATAGCGGTTGCATATTCTATCCTAATTTTACCCTCACACCCCATTATGGAAATATCGCAAGACAGCTTTTCACCTCAACGAGAAATCTTGTCACATTTTAATCTCGCAAGATCTCATGGCACGAGATCTTGTCACACCACTAGTAATTAGGAGTTTATTGAGGCAAAAGTCATAGTTAATAGTTAGTTAATAGTGAAAAATGGACCCTATAATTTTCTTTGCGAACTCTACACTTTGCCTAGTTTAGAAAACAATCTGCAGTCATATTCTCCGAACAAACACACTGTGATTCCAGTTTGTCATTAAAAATAAACTATCCACTTGTTCCTGACGCTGGTATCCTTCTGAAGTCTCTACAGAAATGAGCAAATTAGCTGTTTAAACAGGACACGCCAAAGCAAATGTTCCTTTATGCTTCCATTTACTTTTCCATTTGTCCTGTTGTCGGCAGACTCAAGTGCGTGGAGTAAAGTGAACACGCATTTCTATACTGTATCCAGTGATTATAATGGGTTCTATTTGCTTTTGATGCCACACAGTGCTTGCATGTGGTATAGGCAAGTGTCAGCCATTAAGCAACTGAACACTTGTTTTTTTTTTTTTTAATCTCAGTTAAAGGTGCAATATGTAGAATTTTCTGTCCACTAGAGGTCGCTATAGGCCTATTCAAAACAAAGGCGTAGCTTGATGACGCCAAGTTTGAGCGCTGAATCTTGGGACATGTGGTCTTCACCTCACAGCCGGTGGAAAATAATCGGGATAGGACTCAGGAAGAAATCATGTTCATGGATGCGATTATTAACATTACTTTAGTATGAAGCAGAGCAGGACAGAGTGTTGTGGGAGCTGAACGAGGCCGCTCGATCGATTGTTAACGAGAGACGAATGCAACACGTCGCGAGCAGCGGGACTTTTATTATGCCACAGTCACCGGCGCTGCTTCCGCTTTTCCGGTCATGAGTATGAGGTAACACAGCTCTGTTTATCATATTAGATACATTTGAGTGTGTTGAAAATTATGTTATAACGTTACTCTGTGCGTTCGCTCGCCGGCTGCTCTGAGACACTTGTTGCACACTGCAGTAAGATAGATCGATTTTAAAATATGATATTAAATGCTGGATGGCTTGTGTTGATAAATGGCATGCAAAATTTTAAGACGTATTGTATGATGGAGAAAATTCTGTATTACTGTTACTAAAAATAAAGTTGCATCTGATTATGCTATGTTAGCTACTTGACAAAATAGTGTTTTTCTCTGAGGCATGGTAAAGCATGGTACTCACAAAAAAATCGATATTTTACTGCAAAATTCTTACATATTGCACCTTTAACATTTATTTTATTTTATGTAACATGTTTTTTTTTTGTTTTAGTTATAGATAGCTATAATAACTATTATAGTATCTCAATAATAGTAAAATAACACTGGTTAACACTACTTTACTCAATTTACACTATTACTATTTTACTTTATTTCACTTATTTTGCACAGCTTTGGCAATAAATATAAGTTTTTGTCATGCCAAAATTGAGAAATAAGAAAAAGAATGACAGAGAGAGAAGACAGTTGAATAAGTACAGTGATTAAAATATATTCTGAGCTTGCTGAACTGGACATAAATGATGTAGCAGCCAGTCAGATGGAGTGAACTTCAAAGAGAGAGAAGGAGGGAGGGATGGGGGTTGGGTTTTCATAGAGAGACTCATTTAGCATCATTCTCTCAGAGCTTTGAGGGACGGGACTCAACCGGCTTCACATCTCACACCCAACCACTTTAATAACACGAGAAAATGAAACACATGAGAGAGTGAAAGAGAGTCGCTCTCTTCTGAAACCCAGTGTGCTGCCTACATAGACGGGATTTCAATGCATCACAGACTTCAGAACAGTAGGCAGCAAAGTGATGCCGCCTTCTAAGGTACTTTCATTTGGCCAAAATTGAGGCAGAATCAATTAGGGAGGAGATTATCCAAAATGCATTGTGAAAAAATCCATTCAAGATTGCATGTGAGACAAATGTTGACTATAAATATACTTTAATTTACAATAAATGACAATAATATTGATCAAACAACCAATGATTGAGTAGCCTACGTCAGCATCATGCTAACGTCGCTCTCTACTGGAAGCAATTGTTTGTGCCAAATCAGGTTTTATTTACATTTATGCATTTTTCAGAAGCTTTCTCCAAAGTGACTTGCATTGCATTTAAGCTATACTCACTATTTCAGTTAGGATGTTGTCTATGTAGGCAGTAGACAGAAAGGCAGCTCACTAGAGCTTTGTGCTTCTCTGCTTCTCCGTGTCTGTCCTTCTCCCTCCATCTGTCTGTCTCTCTGTGGTATCAATCCTAAAGACAGCTCAGAGAATCAGAATGGCGCTCAAAACCGACAGGCAGAAAGGGTGAGGGGAGATAAGGGCTCTTCAAAACTAGGGCATAAAATCAAACATTGGGCCACAGCCAGCCAGAAAGAGAGAAAGAGAGAGAGACATAATAACATCTCCCTTTGATGCAGCTGCACACACACACATTTTATGGGGACTTTCCATAGGCATAATGAATTTTATACTGTACAAACTGTATATTCTTTCCTCTAACCCTGAACCTACCCATCTCCTAAAACGTTCTGCATTTTTACATTTTCAAATAAACATCACTTAGTATGATTTATAAGCTGTTTTCCTCATGGTGACCAAAAATGTCCCGACAAGGACAAGGATTTCGGACACTTGGACACTTTTATGTTAATAAAGCATTGAAAACCAAGTTGAACCAGCAAAAATGTTTGGCTCTATAAACCATATAATAAGAAGAACTGAACATTCACTCTCTGTACAGCTGTATCATGTTTTGAGCAACATTACTACTGTACATGACCTCCACTTGAGCTGTTATCGTGTAAATCTGTCCTCCAGGCCTCTAAACCCTGAGCTCAGCAAATGAGTTCACTTCATTATAACAGAGTGTTGCCAGATTGGAGCAACAGCGCTTTTACTGTAGTATCAATGAGGCACGAGCCGACGATAACAGCGTTACACAAACACACGCACGCGGACACACAATCATACATCACCTAGATAATTGCATATAGGAAACAGAGCGAGCCCCACCCATCCACAATGAGTAGATCCATTACGGCGGTAATCAATACTCCACTACGCTTTATCACTGCACAGAGACAAATAGAGCTTCGTGATGAATGAGACGTTTGGTTAACGATCAGGTCAGGATGGTAAAGGTCAAATCTTTATGGGGATTTCTTATGATCGCAGAGCAGGAGGTGAAGGGAGCACATGACCGCTGACATTATGCTTTAACTATCAGAAGAGAAACTCAGGCCGTATCTCCATTCACATGCAATCACACATGCCATAGCAGTGTTTAAAGTCATGATCTAAAATGAATAAATTATGCTACATGCAAATGCAAGCAAATATTTGGTGTAGAAAAACTCAGAAATTGCTAGTAAATTTTACAATTCATTACAAGGACTGAATTAAACATGAAAATATGAAGTAAAAAAGACTGAAGTGTTTTCTGGTAAAACATACTCCAATAATCTTTATTTATATACAACTTTATTAAAAAATGTACAGCCTCAAGTGACCTTCAAATTGCTTTCATACAACAACTGCAACAGCAATATGATAAAAGACACCAGTAATCAATATATTGTTGATAATAATTAAATTAAGAATAAACGATTTTTTGTGGTAAATAATATTTTCAGGGCTCCCACACTTATATTTCGGCCTGAGGCAAAGTATGTCAATGTAAACCAGAGTTGAATTCAGAATTAAACTGGGAACAATCATCCAGAATTTGAATTGAATATGAATTGAGGTGGCAAACTGGATGGATGGTTAACGGAGGCCAGCTAGTAGTCGCTGTGTGAGTAAACCTCACTCCTCTGATCTCAAGAGATGCTCTAGCGACTGACATTAGAGGTTGCAGCCTTTAGCCTCCTTGTTAGAGCGTCCGATTCCAACACAGGAGACCCAGGTTTGAGGCCCGTGCAGAGCGGGGCAAGTAGGACCTGTGTAGAGGGGCTACAGATGGATGGATGGATAGATAGATAGATAGTAAAACCTAAAGTAAACTGAGTGATTTGTTCTCTTTTGTGGTGTTTTTTTTTTTTTTTTTGACAATTGTGACAGTTTATATAAGAACAGCATTGTGAATGATTTACACAGAAGTTCATTCTGCTTGTGTTTCATGACTAAGGCCTACTGTCACACGTAAATGTTCAAACACTGTCAGTGAGATGTTATTTTGGGTGCAGTGCAGGTGCTGTTCGAGTAAATGTCATTTCCCAGCATAGTAGATCAGTATCGAGCTGCTAATTGACCCTTTGTTAATTACAAATAATTAGTTTAAGCTAATCTGGTAATGTCCTTCATCGCTGGTTTTCTGATAAGCTATTGACAGGAGCTTCCCTTCCACCCTGGACTACCCACTGATCTGCCAATATCAGTGACATCAGTTAGTGAAGACACTGCATGTAGTGTTTGTGGCTAAATTTGAGTGGCTGAAGAACTACCAGAGGGCAACTGTGTGATCAACATTGTCTAATGGTCTTGTAGCATCAATAGAAAAACTAATTTATACACCCTTAAAGAGCAATATGGATGCTACATAGGGACGTTCCAAATGAAAGTAAGCAATGGGATATTTATGAAGGCCTTAGTCTAGAGAACAAGCAATGGTTAAAGTATGAAACACGGGCTATTTAGAATTGAATTCAGAATGAATTGGAATTGAAGTAGCAGATTTATATGTAAGAAAGAAAACTTAAAATTATTTAGAAATTATTAAGCCTTACGGACAGAGAGATGGATAGATGAATGGATGGATGGATGGAATAGAATGACAGATAGAACAATAGATAGGACAACAGATAGAATGGTAGAACAATGGATGGATGGATGTATGGAATAGAACGACAGAACAATAGATAGACTGAACGGCAAATAGATAGAATGACAGATAGAACGGTAGAACAATGGATGGATGGATGGATAGACAGAACAACAGAGAATGCTAGAACAATGGATGGATGGATGGATGGATAGATAGAACAACAGAGAATGCTAGAACAATGGATGGATGGATGGATGGATAGAACAACAGATAGAATGGTAGAACAATGGATGGATGGATGGATGGATGGATGGAATAGAACGACAGAACAATAGATAGACTGAACGGCACATAGATAGAATGACAGATAGAACGGTAGAACAATGGATGGATGGATGAATGGATGGATGGATGGATAGAACAATAGATAGAATGACAGATCGAATAGTAGAACGACAGAGAGAACAATAGTTGGACGGCAGATAGATAGAATAAGGATAGAATGATGGATGGATGGATGGATGGATGTGTGTGAACAATATAAATGAAATTCACACTAATGAATTGAAAGGGAGCCAATTCTAAATTTGGCAAAACCCTGATGCAAATGATTCTAGTTATGCTAAGATAGCTCAAATGAAAAAGAGCAGTTTCATCAGGTTTAGTAGGGTATTTTGGGCGGTTAGTAGAGTTTGTTCAAATCACTAACCCCTGGTAGGAGAAACAGTAATAGTAATGCCACCCCAGCATACACCAGTAATGAAGAGCTCACTGCATGTTCTCCACATAAGCTGCATTCAAACATAAGACGTCCAAAGATTGAGACCTCAAATCAGGGCACAAAAGATCTCTCTAAATGGTGGTGCATTTGGCCTATCAGAGCTCAGATTTGGAGACCCATAAGCCGAGAAAGCTCTTTTGTTTGGGGCGCTAAAAGCATTTCAGTATTTTAGACACATTCCCTCTATTTTCTGCTTTGGAGTGGGCGGCAGGCGGGGGATAAACACCGTTTATGACAGAGAAGAGTGAATTTGGCCTTGTGACAGAATGCTCTCGCCACAGGTTTTTGTCCATCCAAACATTACGAAAGACATGGGCTGTTTTCTCTGAAAGATGGCTAGGTATGGATCTACATGTGTGTTTTTGTGCTTTTGTATATTCACTGAATAGTGACAATAACCTAGTAGGTTGCTTTGCTCTCTACCATTTAGGCAATAAGCTTCTGAGACAAAATCTTAATGGAAAAGGAACCTCGATCTGAAACGTATTACACGGGCATCATACAAAAAATGTCCGCCATCTTTGATTATGCGATTGCTGTACTGCTCTAGAACTTGGACAAACTGTTCTAAACTGTTCTACTGTTCAAAAGTTTGGGGTCAGATTTTTGTTTTTGAGAGAAATCAACACTTTGAACAATGGATGGATGGATGGATAGATGGATGGATGGAACGACAGACAGAACAATAGATAGGGCAACAGATAGACAGAATGACAGATAGAATGGTAGAACGATGGATGGATGGATGGATGGATGGATAGAACAACAGACAGAACAATAGGACAAAGGATAGATAGAATGACAGATAGAATGGTAGAACGATGGATGAATGGATGGATGGATGATAGATAGAACAATAGATAGAACAATAGATAACAGATAGAACGACAGATAGATTGGTAGAACGATGGATGGATGGATGGATGGCTAGAACAACAGACAGAACAATAGACAGGACAACGGATTGATAGAACAACAGATAGAACGACAGATAGAATGATGGATAGATAGATAGATAGATAGATAGATAGATAGATAGATAGATAGATAGATAGATAGATAGATAGAATGATGGATTGATGGATGGATGGATGGATGGATGGAATGACAGACAGACAGAACAATAGATAGGGCAACAGATAGAATGACATAGAATGGTAGAACGATGGATGAATGGATGGATGGATGATAGAACAACAGACAGAACAATAGATAGGACAAAAGATAGATTGAATGACATAGAATGGCAGAACGATGAATGGAACAACAGATAGAACAATAGATAGGACAACGGATTGATAGAACAACAGATAGAACGACAGATAGAATGATAGATAGATAGATAGATAGATAGATAGATAGATAGATAGATAGATAGATAGATAGAATGATGGATTGATGGATGGATGGATGGATGGATGGATGGATGGATGGATGGAACGACAGACAGACAGAACAATAGATAGGGCAACAGATAGAATGACATAGAATGGTAGAACGATGGATGAATGGATGGATGGATGATAGAACAACAGACAGAACAATAGATAGGACAAAAGATAGATTGAATGACATAGAATGGCAGAACGATGAATGGAACAACAGATAGAACAATAGATAGGACAACGGATTGATAGAACAACAGATAGAACGACAGATAGAACGATGGATGATGGATGGATGGATGGATGGATGGAACAACAGACAGAACAATAGATAGGACAATGGATTTATAGAACAGATAGAATGACAGATAGAACGATGGATGATGGATGGATGGATGGATAGATAGATAGATAGATAGATAGATAGATAGATAGATAGATAGATAGATAGATTATTCTAAAGAAAAAAACGTTAGATCTCATAATGTTTCAACCAAACGTTATAACCTTCTCAATCTCTGAAATGACTTCTTACTTTTCAACATCCAATCAAATCCCAGTGGATAAAATCAAGTCCCATCCTACATCATTTCCCACTGAATACTCTGTTTCACTCTGAAGCACAAGACATACAACACAAACACACAACACATACAACCACTACAGATGCAAATGCAGGATATCCGTCTTGTGTCAGCTCTGAAATGTCACATCACATTGAAAACATCCCACACTTATTCAAGTAAAGTGTCATCTCCTCTCTGTTTGTGGTCATGCATTTTTACACATGCGGGTACATGACACGTCCGTTTGCCTGTGACCTCTTGACAAACACACAGAGAAGCTACAAAGAGAGAGAGAGACACACACACACACACAGAGAGAGAGAGAGAGAGAGAAAAGGCTCTAGTATTTTATTGATTGTACGTTCAAGCCCGCCTCACTCCAGCTTGTATATTTAAGAAAAGCAGGCCGAGCGTTGGGACCCCTGGGCCCCCCGTCACAGCAGCCGATCGTATGACTATTTCATTTACAGTCTTATGCTAATGCACTTGGCAGGAGCAGGACGAGGTCTGTGCACACATCTGCACTCAATAACCCAATCACTCTAACCAAAATGAATACCCACAACAGACAGAGAGACTAACAGCAGAGAGAATGCCGAAGGGAGCGGACACACTCAATGCGTTCAGAAACAGCGACAATGCAAAAATATAGAATTCCTTATTCAGTGTTATCTCGTTTTCAGTAAAAATATCCATGCATTTACTTGAGAAGCAAAATTGTATAAAATATTAAGACTTGTTTTCAGAGAATATATAAATTGAATGTAAAAAATTAAGTTTATTTTTCTTATTAGCAAAAATGTTGGTATTTTTTGTATTAAGCATAATACTGGCATAATTTCTTCACACACACACACACACACACACACACACACAGGTCTATTTATAAATGTCTAAAATGTTATAAATGAGTCTATTAAAAAATATTAATTGAAATGAATTCAGTATATTAATGAATGAAGGCTTGTTTCATCGAGTTTTAGAATGAATCTCTTGAAAGAATGATTCAATGATACATCAAATACATTTTAACAGTCACTTGTCGCCACCTACTGGCATAACAACATAATAGATACAATCTTTAGTTTCAAAGGTCATTTACTCATTCCGATCAGTGTTTATATCCGGACTATAAACTTTTATTCCAGTACTTTCATTATTTTGTGATGTTTGCAACACAGAAATAGAAATACTGTGTAGCTGAAAACACTGTATGTGAAGCAGTTTCAAACATGCTTACATGAGCGCTGCTCTCTCTGGATCAGCGGCAGCACAAAAGCAAGTTTAATTATTCCGTGTGATCATAATTTCAAAGGTTTAATAGACATAGCGGAATCATTGTCATTTAGGAATAAGATTGTGTGTGTTTGAGATTGCAATCTTTTAATGATTAATCATGCATGCATATAGCCTGTTTATTTTTGTATGTCATATTTGTACCAGACCTCAAAAATAATCCGGGCCCAGGGCCATGTAAATAACGAGTTATTGAATTTTGTCCATGTTTATTAAATGATTCAATTTATTTAATTTGATGAAAACAAGTATTAATATCGCATTCAATTTTGCTTCTCAAGCAAATTTAATTTGTTTTAGGATAAATGGATTTTTTGCAAAGTAGATGGAGGGGTCTTTAGACACAAGGTTTGCCGTCAGTTATTCAGGCTAGCTGGAAACAACAGTAAAAAATATTGCAGGTGCTTCCATAAACATTAATATGCTCAATATGCCACACCAGCTTCCTATGATTGCTCTATAATTGTGAAATTATTGTTGCAAAGTGCAACTTGATATGGCATCTTGCATGGTGTGAGTACCTGAAAAAAAAAAAAAAAAAAAGCAGTGCAACAACTAAAGATGTGCATCTTACAATTGTACATTTACTTGCAATAAAAACATAAAAACGCTGCATAGTGCACATGCTTTTGTGTTGGAAATCAAATTCAACCCACAAATCCTTTCCTGAAACCCCAACAATGAAATAAATCTAATCAAATAAATAGCATGTGTAGGGCCCCGAACACAGTGAGAACACTTCCAGTCAAAGCTAATATAACCGGCACACAACGACCGAAAGAGAAAGTGAGTGAGTGAGGAAGAGAAAATAAATGAGTGTGGAGCAATAAAGTGAGATAGAAATGAAATCTCTTTACCTCCTCGACTCTCGCTGTCAGCTGGCTTCACCTGAATAGGCCGTGTCATCTGCGGGAGAAAGAAAGAGAGAGAGGAAGAAAGAAAGGTTAATGTGGAGGTGTAAGACAGAGACAGCCAGAGGAGCAGGATAGGAGCGCGCCGTCTCGCTCCTGGATTCACAGCTGTCAGAGACACTGAAGCTCAGAGACGTCAACTCCCAGAAGCCCATGGGCCATGAGAGACTGCAGCCACTCACATATACCTGCGCTTACATGAGTCGTTTCAGTGTCAGGCTCATATCATGACTTCAGTACATCTGCTGTGCTTTGAGTTAGATGTTGCTGCTGCACGTGAGATCAGAAATCAGAAGACAAGAGATTTGAGAACTTTGCATACATCTCCTGCTTCTGAGATGTTTCTCCTTAGAAAAACCTCTAGAGTTCCAGACGAGATCTCAATAATGTCTCAAACTATGCCAAGGATTTTCAAGATACAACAGTCTGCAATGAAAAGCCAGAGATCTCAATATGAACTCAATATTTCTCATCAAATGACCTGAGCTGCTATTCACTTTCATTTTAAAACTTTATTTTTAGAGCTGCACGATTTGAGGGAAAAAATCTAATTGCAGTAATTTCAGTGTTGTGCTCCTCAAACCATTCCTGAACCATTTTTGCTTTGTGGCAGGGCGCATTATCCAGCTGAACGAGGCAACAATGAGCCTTGACCGCCCATGACCCTGTCGCCAGTTCACCACTGTTCCAAAATGTTCACTTGCTGCCTAATATATCCCACCCACTAACAGGTGCCATGATGAAGAGATAATCATTGTTATTCATTTCACCTGTCAGTGCTCATATTGTTATGCCTGATCGGTGTGTAAAGGAATTGTCCAAAGGAATTTTAAGAGAAACAAAGTTGACATTTTAAAGAAACCTAATTGCGAGTTAAACAGAGCAACCTCTGTGCAATCAGATTTCTTCTGAGGTCAGATGAGGTCTGTACCATCTGTTTAACCCTGCTTTGTTCCATCGCTCCATCTCTCCATGCACTATTCGCTTCTTAATTTCCATCAAAACTTCTCTCTCTTCATTGCATTTTCTCTTCATTACGGTTCACGCTTAGAGATGGATGTTTTTGAATTCGTTAGACGCCTTTTTCCTCGAGCACAGGGGCACAAATTCGTTGTGTCTTTCATGAATACGAAGCGTGTGCTGTGATGCACAGAAAAGCCCAAACACGCACATTTGCATTTGTTTAGTGTCTGATGTGAGGAGGAAGATGAGCGTGTGAAGTCGACAGGAGAGAAAGACGGTCTTACACATCTAATAAGTCGACACTGAGATGTTTTGT
Organism: Ctenopharyngodon idella; assembly: GCF_019924925.1. Lineage (NCBI taxonomy): Eukaryota > Metazoa > Chordata > Actinopteri > Cypriniformes > Xenocyprididae > Ctenopharyngodon > Ctenopharyngodon idella. The sequence continues at coordinate 39,884,430 of NC_067221.1, read as the reverse complement.
GCGGAGCAGCTTTAAAATCTGTAATCTGATAAGGGCACGAATGAAAGCTGATCAGATCACGACAGCATTATGCATCCTGTACGTGACTCTCCCCTCGACAACAGGAAATCACAGCACCTCCTCAAAATCAAAGCCGACAGGCCACGGACCAGGAACGTGATATAGTAAACAAAGCAAACAAGCAGAGAGACTGAATGACAAAAAGAGAGAAATAGAAGTATTAAACTTCAGTGCATAACTCATCCAGCACTATTTGTGTTTCAGACATGAATGATTTCTCAAAATCATATAGCTGGTTGAGGCGAGGTGTGCTGGGGATTTACTAAGTGATGGAATTTATGACCTAACAACCAGTCAGAATACCCAGAAAACCACATAGCAATGCACTAAAAAACACTTAACACACCTCAGCAACCCCATGGCAACCACCCAAAACACCCTAGTGATGCCCTTGCAACCACTCAGAACACACTAGCAACCACACAGCAACACCCTAGCAACCACCCAGAAAAAACACATAGTACTGCACTATGAAACACTCAAAACACCTTAGTAACCCCATGGCAACCACCCAAAACACCCTAATGACACCCTAGCAACCACTCAGAACACACTAGCAACCACACAGCAATGTACTATGAACCACCTAGACCACAGTAAGAACACCTGCACCACTGCATAGAAACACCCTGGAAATCACCAGGCACTTTGGCAAACACCACATTTTCCTCAGTAAATATAAAAATCTAGTTTTTAATATACAATTACTTCATTAAATATATTATCACCCAATTACCCAAAATACCCCTAGCAACCACATAGTGATGCCCTAGCAACCCCACACAACACCCTAGCAACCACATATCAACCATGCCAAACACCTTAGCAATGACCTAGCAAACACCCGGAACAAACTAGCAACATGCAATTAACTACCTAAACCACCCTAGCGATTACATAGCAATGAGCTATAAACACGCAGGATAATAATAATACATACACCTAATAAATATACAGATGATAATAATAAAATAACATTCAACCCCCATTGCAACCACCCAAAACACTCTAGCAACCACCTAGTAACGCCCTAGCAACTGCTCAGAACACCAACCACATAACAACACCCTCAAACACATGAACAAATGCATAGCAACACCCTGGGAACAACCTAGCACTAGCGATGACCTAGTAACAACCTAGCAACTGCTTAGAACACCAACCACATAGCAACCCCCTGGCAACCACCTCAAACACAAACAAATGCATAGCAACCCCCTGTGAACCACCTAACACTAACGACGATCTAGCGACACCCTAGCAACTACTCAGAACACCAACCACATAGCAATCCCCTGACAACCTCAAACACATGAACAAATGCATAGCAACCCCCTGGCAACCACCTCAAACACATGAACAAATGCATAGTAACCCCCTGGCAACCACCTCAAACACATAAACAAATGTATAGCAACCCCCTAGGAACCACCTAACACTAGCGATGACCTAGTGGCACCCTAGCAACTGCTCAGAAAACCAACCACATAGCAACCCCCTGGCAACCACCTCAAACACATGAACAAATGCATAGCAACCCCCTGGCAACCACCTCAAACACATAAACAAATGCATAGCAACCCCCTAGGAACCACCTAACACTAGCGACGACCTAGTGACACCCTAGCAACTGCTAAGAAAACCAACCACATAGCAACCCCCTGGCAACCACCCCAAACACATGAACAAATGCATAGCAACCCCCTGGCAACCACCTCAAACACATAAACAAATGCATAGCAACCCCCTAGGAACCACCTAACACTAGCGACGACCTAGTGACACCCTAGCAACTGCTAAGAAAACCAACCACATAGCAACCCCCTGGCAACCACCCCAAACACATGAACAAATGCATAGCAACCCTATGGAAAACATATTTTCCTCACAATACACAATAGTTTTTTTTACTTTATTAAAACTTCAATTACTACAAAAGAAGAACAAAAATAAACAATCATAAATAAAAGCAATAAACATTTATCCGAACTTGCAAGTAAAAAAATATTATACAACATTAGTTGAATGTAAAAGCAATAGCAATTCTTGGCAAGGAGAAAAAGGGAGGGCGAGGAGAGCAGGAGCGAGCAAAAGCGGTACAGTGAGAAAAATGAAGATGTACAGAGAGCAGGTGAGCTGTGTGGTTGCCCGTGGCGACATCGCTGTGGCAGTGGTGATGAAAGACTCTCCTGTATGGAGTTGTCACGGCGACGGCACACAGGGGGCTGAGTCGCAACAGGAAGCAGCGGGTGAGACGGGCCACAACCGCGACAGGAAGTCAACATCAGCGCTAATGGGGACCTATCGCTCACTTAGGAGACGAGCCGTACAGGAGCAATACACAATAACAACACACAATACAACCCTGCACGCCTACGCAGACCTCAAAAGGGTTCAATTCTCACAAACCATTTTTTCTACATCCCAAAACAGGATTGCTATACTTTCACTCAGGGTCCAAAATACATTTTGTGCCACACTCGCCAATGGGAGGTGAACTGAGAAAATTGAGCCGTTTTCCCTTTCCATTTGCTGCATACAGAACAGGTCGTGGTGTCAATAGCAGCATCATATATTACACAGGATACATAACGTGTGCTAGTCGGAAAGTCTTACTTCCTACTTCTGAAGTCGCAATTAGGAACGTCACATTAAAGAGCTTTGTTACACGTCTACAATGCATGAAGTCTGGTGAATACAAAATATTCCCGAGGGTACGTTTACACAACAATGATGTACTTTTCGGAAAAGTTTTTCCTTTGCTTTTTTCGCATACAACACTGTCAAAACGATCCCAGTAAACTATAATATGACACTATATTATACCATGGTACCATGTTCAAACAAACTTCTTATATGTCAATAAAACATGGCAATATAATGGTATTTTTTGTAAGAAGAGGGTTTAATTGTTGTAAATATTGTGCCTCAACAGAACAACATTTCAGAGAAATGCTCAATAAACCACAAACTGTTAAAAAAGAAACAGCATCGAAGACGGCGATGTCTCAACCACAGACAGCAGAATCACACAGGGGACAGATTTTTACCCCACACTGCCAGACATCTCGTCTTCGATTCATATCGTTTCTCAATATATATTACAGTAACATTATCTTCAATGTACAGCCTGTTACCACCAAACTGCTCCCACATGAAGCGGCTCAATGTTTTCACGGACCAGCATGCGCCTGTCAGTGCTCAATTATGCTTTATGGCGCTCATTTCATAATAATAACTGTCATAAAAGTGCTGTCATAAAGACAAACGATCCACCTGTCTGCACACACACATGCTATAGTAAATACATAAATCTGGATGCATGTAATGTTTATTCTCATGTTCTACTGTACTTACAGCTGCCCTGTATAACTGATGACCGCAGCACAATTCTGGGCAAAAACACTGACACCGCATAATTTATACAGGACTTCCACTTTACGGAATCCCTGTTTACAAATGCTTTTCCTGTGAGCGAAGGAACACACACACACATTTTGTTTTTGGGGTCTACTAGAACAGGTTTTCATGCTTGAATGTTCAAAAAACGCATTATTTTTCACATATTTGACATTGTTGAAACTCCTCTCTTCCCAGTCAGTCAGTGACGCTCTGTTTAGTTCCTCTGTGAAGCCCCTCCTTCTGAAAAGCACAATGTGCTCTGATTGGTCAGCTGGAGCAGTGTTGGTCAAGTGCTTTAAGCATGTTTTGGAAATGTCCTGCCTCTTACCATAACCGCGAGTTTCAACACACTACTAACTAACTCAACCAGGCCCCGCCCCTTTATTTTGCATATACCTTTGGCGGGAATTATTTAAATGAGGAATATTGTGACATGTTTGTTCCCGGAAGAAACCTCAAGACTACAATGGAGGCGTTTCAGGGAGTTCAGAAACAGTGACACCGATATAGAGAATAACTCCCGCTGGAGTGACTTTGTGCTTTGCAGACCTTTTTCATGCTCAAACAGCAACATGACACACTAAAGAAAGTGTGTAAATGAAAATAAAAATGAAAAATCGCGAGAGTGTGAGGGTGAAATTAGGATAGAATATGCCACCGCTACGTTTACATTACGCCTCCACTGTCGTTTTGTTCTTTATAGAAATAAAAACCATTTAATTCAGTTGGATAACGATCGCTTCAATCCCATCCAGCTCATCCAACACGTGCAGGAGGAATCAGAGTTCACTGATCACGTGACAAGAGTAAGTGATGAGATGACTGACAAGACCATGACGGAGGATTTGTTGCACAACAGAGCCTAAGCATCTGATAAATGTCTTATCTTGTAGAATGCGTGCTCAGCACCACCGCTCCCTATTCACAGAGTATGTGCGATCGCGAAAGCAAAACGCGTTCAAATGTGATTTCAATACCCTGCATTTTGAAAGCGGCTCCTGATGCATGCAAATATCTCCCAATATGAAAGCTGTCTTAAGCTGGGCTGTGTAGTTGTAACCATCTCTCAGCTCTGTATATAAATAATAATATATTTATTATAAATAATAAATAATGCATATATAAAGAGTTCAGTTAGGAGGTCAAAAGTTAAGAAGCTCATAAATCATGTACAGTTCTAAGGTCTGAAGAAAGTATTGTTGTCTTTTACTGCATCTGATAATTCATACTCAGAAAGTAGAACTGAAATGACCTTCATTACAAGACGATTAGTTAAAATGTAGTTAAAAGTTAAACCATTTCAAATGCACCTGGAGACTATTTTTCTAGCTGTGTATTTTGTCATTGAGTATTTCTTAAAAATACTGTCTAAAAATCTCATCTCATCTTATTCTCGTGAACTCAATCTTGTGTGTCGTCTCGTCTCGTGAGCTAACGGTCTTGTCAAACCCCTACTAGTTCATTTTTTTTCAGCTCACTCTGTTTTAATGTGTTCACTGTACATTTAGTATCATTTCTTTTAGTTTCATTTACTATGAATAATCTGACTGCTGAACACATTTGGACAGAAATTCATGACAGTAAATGAATAGTTGATGAGCTAAATAGATCAAATTATTGATGACACTGACGCAACCATCACTTAAACCCCCGCCTTTGCTTATATAATGAGATGTAGCACATGGACACACGTATCTGCATGCACAGGTGAGAGCGCATTGCGGGTCACGGATTGGGCCGCTCATCATTGGGGGACGTCCTGTGAGCGGTGACCCCTCACGGCTGCAAGGAAACCACTCATTTTTATGTCTCCAGAGCGGGATGAAAACCTATTAGCATTTCACTGCTGCTAACACTTTCAGAACAACACACACACTGACACAGGGCTAGGATAAAATGTAATGTGGCAGTACCATGGTGATGGTATCTCATGGTAATATCGCGGTATAGCCAACTGATATATGACTTAAGTTAACCCTTTTAAGCTGAATATAATAGAACAAATATTTACTCAGTGCAATTAATCTCTCAAAAAGGTGATCAAATTTACAGAATATGGTTAATTTAAGCCATTTTATTATGGTTAACTAGTTGCAAGTGGACATGTAACTAAAATGGTCTTGCTTTCCATCAATAATTTCAGCTGAAGAGAAGGTTAGCATTATTGTGACTGGGCAGCAAGTTTTCAGCTCCCAAACTGTCAGTAGAGTTCACGTTGGAAAGATAACAGTATTTGTTTGTTTTTTTAAACGACATAATACGGATCAGTTATTCAGAAGTTTAGAATCAATTTTTTTTTTTCCCCCTAAAGAAATAAATACTTTTATTTGGCAATGATGCATTAAATCAAAAGTGACAGTAAAGACATTTAAAATGTTACAAAAGATTTCAATTTCAAATAAATGTTGTTCTTTTGAACTTTCTATCCATCAAAGAATGAATAAACAATGTGGGATTTCTGAAGGATCATGTGACACTGAAGACTGGAGTAATGATGCTGAAAATTCAGCTTTGATCACAGGAATAAATTACATTTAAAAAAATATATATTCAAAAACAAAATATTATTTTAAATTGTAATAATATTTCACAATATTATTTTAATATTATTACTGTATTTTTGATCAAATAAGCCAAGGTGAGTATAAGAGACTTCTTTCATTAAAAATCTTACAGACACTTTTGTGTTTGTGTGTGTGTGTGTGTGTGTATATATATATAAATATATATATATATATATATATATATATACAGTCAAACCAAAATTTATTCAGACACCTATAATAAAATATGACAAGATCTCAGAGTTGAACTGTGTCAGAAAAAATTAATCTTAATTATGTCAGATAACACTTAAGCAAAACATGGCCAGGTCAATGAGTCTGAATAATTTTTGGTTCCAAATTTTTTATCAATTTTACTGGTAATGCACTGTATGAAGAATTTTTGGGTATGATATGTCACAGTTTACTTTATTTTGCTATCCTCACTTACAGAAATGAACTATAGTGTCCTGCACCCACTAGTAAAAATATATCAAAAATATCAAAAATGTCTGAATAATAAGGAAAATACTGCTTTACGGTTAAGTACAGCATAGTGTACAACAGACTCAAGTGGATGTTCAGTGGTGAGATTCATTATCTTGTTATTTAGAGAGTGAAATGAAGGCTGTGATGAAGAAACGACTCACCATCTGTCACACGTACACATAACCTGAAATGCATTTACAGTGAAAATCAAGAAGGCAAACAAAGCAGAAATGTGAAGCTTGTACTTTTGTTAATGAATTCTTCAGTAAAAACTGTTATTTGAGCAGTAAAGTTACCATCAAATCACAATTCTTGTTTCTTAATGGAATATTGCTGTATTTATTCTAAATGATTTATCCGTGCACATCATTATTACCATTTTTTTAATTCATGTGCCTTGTAATCTTAAATCCAAATAACTTCCCCTCCCTCTTGCAGTGACATCTCTTCTCTTCTCTGATGACGTGTTTACTGATGCGGGGGCGGGACAACCTGTCACTCACATGAGATCCACCATTAGCAAACCACAACCATCCAATCAATTCCCTAAGCACAAAATCAAGTCCGTTTTACATATTTTCTAGTTCCAGAAGCTGTTTCACTCGGATTTACATCACAATAGGGAAGAAAAAACTATTGCAACTTCCATTTCATGCCGACTTCAAATCATTCTTCTGCATGGATACCACAATCATGTAAAGTTTTCCATTCATTTCATCAATTGAAGAACGAGTCAAAATGTGTTTTTGGAAAAATACACAAGGATGAGTAAAAAAGGACTAAATTTTCATTTTCTGGTGAACTATCACTTTAAGCCATCCATTGCAAAGCGCTGCGTCCCCCTCACTCAGCTGTCATGAATACAGCGGATCAATGTGAGGGTCTTGGCTTCAAAAGGTCAGCCATTCAATCCCACCTGCCTTTGTGTGGCCTCCAGCCCCTGGTTGTAGCGCACAGCACAGCTAAGTAGAATTAATGGACGTATTGATTGCGCTCCCCACAACTCAGATTGAACGGGGTGAGAAGAGCTCTCAGTGAGCCGGCGGCCACTGAAAGACGTCCAAGACCTCAAACTCACTCAGTGAAAAGACTTTATTTAGATAACACCACAGCACGATTGATTAAAGCAGATGGTTGGAAGCAAAGGTGAGGCTGTTGTGTGGGTTAGTGAAGGATTGAGGCTTGACGCAAAAAAAGAGCTAATCTGAAATCACGAGGGTCTGAAAGTCTTCCAGAATGGAGCGCTCACTATCAAACTGAGCTCGATCACATTTTATTAGGGACTTTTGTTCATTATTGATCATTAGAAGAAAGTTGTTGTGTCAAATTCTTACTGCCTGATAAATTTGACATCTTGAAGAAGCTGTTTGTAATGCAACATCAAAAAGCCTTAACAGTATTTCAGTGGTGTTAAATGTAGAATAATATAACTTGGAATACCAGATTCTGATTGGTCAAATTTTTTGAATAATGACCATAGAATGCAACAGTAAAACTCCATTCATTCGATCCAGTGCATTTCTGTGTTTGAGCTCTTCAGAGCGTCAAAGCTTTCTATTTAAAATGTGTTTTTGCAGCGTTGAGCAATGTAGCCAATCACAAACATATCTGTTGATCTCTTGAACGCAATGACCAATCAGAAGTGTTTCAGTTAGCATTGAATAAAAGCTCAAGGCACCGGCACTTACTTTATAACTTGCCATCGCAAATTTGTATCTCACAATTTGGACTTTATAAGTCGCAATTCTGAGAAAAAAAGTCAGAATTATGAGATATAAAGACGCAATTGCGAGTTATAAAGTCAGAATCACGGGATATAAACTCGCAATTCTGACTTTATAACACGCAATTGCGCATTTATATCACGCAATTCTGAGAAAAAGTCATTTGCGAGATAAATTGCGAGATAAAATGTCGAAATTACCTTTTTTACTTTTTATTCAGTGGCGGAAACAAGATTCCATAATTTTGCTCTGAATCTCTATTGCTTATTTGCCTATATTTATTTGATAAAAAAAATAGAGTTAAAACAGTTATATTTTGAAATATTATTACAAATTAAAAGAACTGTTTTCTATCGGAATATATTGAAAAAAAAAGTAATTTATTACTGTTAATCAAAACTGAATTTTCAGCATCATTACTCCAGTCTTCAGTGTCACATGATCCTTCAGAAATCATTCTAATTTGCTGCTCAAGAAACATTTCTTATTACCAATGTTAAAAACAGTTGTGCTGAATAATATTTTTGTGGAAACCATTATGCAGTTTTTAGGATTCATCGATGAATAGAAAGTTCAAAAGCATTTATTTGAAATAGAATTTTTTATAACATTATAAATGTCTTTGCTGTCACTTTTGATCAATTTAATGGATCCTTGTTGAATAAAAGTATTAGTTTCTTTAAAAAAAAAATCTTACTGACCCCAAACTTTTGAATGGTAGTGTACATATATAAGCACTTCTGCTTCAGGAGCTCATTATTGGTGCTACTGACAGCACTGGAATCACAGTAATAGACAGGTGTGTGGATTTTGGTGTTCATGTGATCTGCTGACATCAACACCAACACTAGCTGTAGGCGAGTGAGTCGCTCTCTAGATTTCTTCTTCTCTCATTCTCTGTCTCTCCGTTTGTCCCTCAAGGCCCAGCTAAAACACATCCTGCTCTGCTCCAAAATAAAATCAATACAACAGAAACACACACACGGCTGTATACAGACACATGGAAGATGACTGCATGTGACTGCAGGCAACAACAACATACTCCTCTAATCCAGGTCACACACTCCGTATGAGAGAGTTAATGAAGAGGAAGACAGCCCATAGGAGAAATACACATAGAACAATGAGATCTCGATTGCTTCTTCTAGAAAATGATAATAATAAACAGTTTCGCAGATGTTGCTCCTTAGAAAAACATACCCTTAATCACCTAAAAGTGTCTCTAGAGTTTCAGAAGTGGCTCGGATTTGCCAATATACTATAGTCTGCAATCAAAGATCTCAATATGAACTCAACTAATTGTCTCATTTTAGTTCCTTTGAGGAATTTTAAGAGAAATATCTGAGGTAAAGATGCTACTTCAAAAGAAAAATAACTGAAGCTATGAAGAGCAACATCTAAGCAATAAAATTCTCCTCTGCAAGTGTTCAAGAGAGACAGAAAGGGAGAACGACAGCCAAAGACACACATGACAAGACTGAGGTAGAGCGAAATCAAGAAAAACTGACAGGATTGAAGGAGGGAAGAGGAAATGAGAAGGGACGAGAGACTAGATAGTGGTTTGAGGCGAACGGAGGCCAGATCCTACACAATGAAAACTGTTTTTACACCAGATTTCATATTCACACTTCTGTAATACTCAGCAGAGAGAAATGTCTACATAGCAGAATGGAGAATAGCCCGGGGAAGAGCTTCTGCTGCGCTGCAGATCTGCTTGTTTGTACTCTCACCGTGTTAATTCGCCTTTGCTCTGCGCACAGCTTCCTCCTCGGCTCGTGTGCAAGTCAAACAGGGCTGTGAATGCATGAGATATTATGAGTGTGTGTTTAAAATGTGGAAGATTGACATGAGAAGGTAAAACTGGAGGGACAGTTCACACAAAAATGACTATTCTGTCTTCATTTACTCACCCTCATGTGGGTCGAACCCCATGTGATTTGGATGGATGGATGGGATGATGGACGAGTGGATAGATAGAATGATGGACGAATGAATGGATGGATGGATGGATGGATGGATGGAATAACGGACAAACAGATAGACAGACAGACAGACAGACAGATAGATAGATAGATAGATAGATAGATAGATAGATAGATAGACGAATGGATGGATGGATGGATGGATGGATGGATGGATGGATAGAGAGAGAGAGACAGATGGATGGATGGACTGCTGGGTGGGTGGATGGATGGATGGATGGAATGATGGACGAGCGGATAGATAGAATGATGGATGGATGGATGGACGGATGGAATGACGGACGGAGGGATAGATAGATAGATAGATAGATAGATAGATAGACGAATGGATGGATGTACGGATGGATGGATGGATGGATGGATGGACTGCTGGGTGGATGGATGGAATGACGGGGGCGAGCGGATAGATAGAATGATGGATGGATGGATGGATGGCATGACGGATGGAGGGATAGATAGATAGATAGATAGATTGATAGATAGAATGGCGGATGAGCAGATAGATTAAATGATGGATGGATGGATGGAATGACAGACGAAGGGATAGATAGATAGATAGATAGATAGATAGATAGATAGATAGATAGATAGATAGATAGATAGATAGATAGATAGATAGACGAATGGATGGATGGATGGATGGATGGATGGATGGATGGATAGATGGATGGATGGATGGATGGATGGACTGCTGGGTGGATGGATGGAATGATGGACGAGCGGATAGATAGAATGATGGATGGATCGATGGACGGATGGAATGACGGACGGAGGGATAGATAGATAGATAGATAGATAGATAGATAGATAGATAGATAGATAGATAGATAGACGAATGGATGGATGGACGGATGGATGGATGGATGGATGGATGGACTGCTGGGTGGATGGATGGATGGACTGCTGGGTGGATGGATGGAATGATGGACGAGCGGATAGATAGAATGATGGATGGATGGATGGACGGATGGAATGACGGACGGAGGGATAGATAGATAGATAGATAGATAGATAGATAGATAGATAGATAGATAGATAGATAGATAGATAGACGAATGGATGGATGGATGGATGGATGGATGGATGGATGGATGGACTGCTGGGTGGATGGATGGAATGATGGACGAGCGGATAGATAGAATGATGGATGGATCGATGGACGGATGGAATGACGGACGGAGGGATAGATAGATAGATAGATAGATAGATAGATAGACGAATGGATGGATGGATGGATGGATGGATGGACTGCTGGGTGGATGGATGGATGGACTGCTGGGTGGATGGATGGAATGACGGACGAGCGGATAGATAGAATGATGGATGGATGGATTGATGGAATGATGGACGAAGGGATAGATAGATAGATAGATAGATAGATAGATAGATAGATAGATAGATAGACGAATGGATGGATGGATGGATGGATGGATGGATGGATGGATGGATGGATGGACTGCTGGTGGATGGATCGATGGAATGACTGACGGAGGGATAGATAGATAGATTGATAGATAGAATGGCGGATGAGCGGATACATTGATGGATGGATGGATGGATGGATGGATGGAATGACAGACGAAGGGATAGATAGATAGATAGATAGATAGATAGATAGATAGATAGATAGATGGATGGATGGACTGCTGGGTGGATGGATGGATGGAATGACGGACGAGCGGATAGATAGAATGATGGATGGATGGATTGATGGAATGATGGACGAAGGGATAGATAGATAGATAGATAGATAGATAGATGGATGGATGGATGGACTGCTGGGTGGATGGATGAATGGAATGATGGACGAGCGGATAGATAGAATGATGGATGGATGGATTGATGGAATGATGGACGAAGGGATAGATAGATAGATAGATAGATAGATAGATAGATAGATAGATAGATCGATCGATAGATAGATAGATCGATAGATCGATAGATAGATAGATAGATAGATAGATAGATAGATAGAATTACGCAGTTTCCTTCGGCTCCAGTGACGGAGCACATGCTTTGGCTGCAGGCTTATGCATATGTGTTTGCATTTAAACAGCACAGCTGTCACTGAGAATTACATCCCCTCACGTCGCTCTGCCCGAGATATGACAGCTGTGATGTGAGAGGACGAGTCGAATCGAGAGAGAGAGAGAGGGTGAAGTCGACAGCCGGGGAGAGTGACGGGTGAGTCTGTGAGAGGAAGGACAAGATTACACTCATTCACACTCACTCCTGTTTACACCCGTGACGAGAACTAGAGCAGAACGCCTCTGAGGAGAGACTTCTCTGACACGTATCTGCTGATAATAAAAACTGATTGTTTTTTTAATAGCCAGATCTGCATTTCCCGAAAGACGTACAAGTGCTTGCAAGGCAACAAAAGAATAGTGTCAAAGTTTCAGATTTTAGTCTTAAGCTTGCACGAGTGAAGACAACAAGACCACAAGTCCACATCAAGCCTGTCATTTGGGTGAGTAAAGCAACTATAATGATTAAATATGCAAGGAAGACAAGACCAAACATTATTCTGTAGGCAAATGTGCTAATATTACAATGATGTCATCACTTTAATATGCAATTTGAATGCTGCACGTTCTATGGTAATGCCCCCAAATTCTCACATCAGAGCTTCCTCTAGTGACAAACTTCTCACAGACCAGTGCTTCTGACGAAAACACAGGCACACATTACACACACAAGTATGAAAACACACACACACACACTTCCCACTTAAATGTTACACTGATTGGTGGCAAGCTATAATGCAGCAGACGCCAAATGCCAGTGACCTGCTCTTTGCACCCCTGACTTCCTGTCAGGCAGGAAACGCATCACAAATGAGTGCTGGATGCTGGAGGGCGAGTGCATGGGTATAATTTCAGCGCCAGTGGCACCTGCCGCACTGAGAGTGTCTGACCATCAGAATGAATGGGGTCATAGCACATGTGATCAGCAAACTCTCATTTATATGTAAATGATGCTAGCTCTACCTCCACACACACACACACACACACACGCTTCAACACCCACTTACTCATTTTGTCTGGAATACATACACACGCTTCAACACACAAAAGCACCAAACCCAATAGTGAGATGTCTCACTAGTCTACAAAGACAGCTAAGTGTGCTAGATGCAGCGGATCAGATTAGAACCAGGGTTCAGGGTTTTTTATATTCCCCATAAATCACAAACAGTGTCTCAAAATAAGTAGTTTGCATTTTCTATACATTGTGATGTCACAATGTAACAGGCCCCGCCCACTACTGTTGACAGATTCTGCCCTATTAGCTTAGCTCCTCCCCTGAGTGAGCGGTACACAGTCCACCATGTTTATCTCCTCGCTAGAGCAGCTAGTGGAAACACAAGAATGTCTCATCTACTTGATAAACAAACTAAATGTTCTGTTGTTGGCTGTATTAATGAACACAGACTGCGTTTTTCCATTCCACTGCGCTACGTTTTCATCACTTTTCTATGTAAACGCTCTAGATGGATGCGTTTGACCGTTGCGCTTGCGTCTCGCATTTTACAGCGTTCTAAAAACACAGCTCTGAAGTTAAAAGAAGTTTAAAGGGTTAGTTCACCCAAAAATGAAAATAATGTAATTTATTACTCACCCTCATGCCGTTCCACACCCGCAAGACCTTCGTTCATCTTCGGAACACAAATTAAGATATTTTTGTTGAAATCCGATGGCTCAGTGAGGCCTCTATTGCCAGCAATGACATTTCCTCTCTCAAGATCCATTAATGTACTAAAAACATATTTAAATCAGTTCATGTGAGTACGGTGGTTCAATATTAATATTATAAAGTGACGAGAATCATGATTCCGAATCATGATTCGAGACGCTGATTCATAACGCTCCGAAGCTTCATGAAGCAGTGTTTTGAAATCGGCCATCGCTATATAAGTCATTATTTTGTTTTTTTTGGCGCACCAAAAATATTCTCGTCGCTTTATAATATTAATATTGAACCACTGTACTCACATGAACTGATTTAAATATGTTTTTAGTACATTAGTGGATCTTGAGAGAGGAAATGTCATTGCTGGCTATGCAGGCCTCACTGAGCCATCGGATTTCAACAAAAATATCTTAATTTGAGTTCTGAAGATTAACGAAGGTCTTATGGGTGTGGAACAGGCATGAGGGTGAGTAATAAATGACATTATTTTCATTTTTGGGTGAATTAACCCTTTTAAAAAAAAATGTAAAAACATGTCTCGACACCTAGCATTTTCCATGCATTTTAAACGCAAAGACGCATTGTGTGTGAATGGCCCGGATGGGATAAAAAACGCAAGGTCCGTCTAGCGCGTTTACATAGAGAATAATGGAAAAGTAGCACAGTGCAAAAATGTGTTTCGTTGGAAATGGCCCCATACTGTTTCTTCTGTTGTGTTGTTGCTGGAGTATCCAAGACAAGGTCTTTCTGGAAAAGGGGGTGGGGAGCAGCAGCTCATTTGCATTTAAAGACACATACACGAAAACAGCGTGTTTTTGCTTTCATGGTATAATAAATCATCTGTGGGGTATTTTGAGTTGAAATGTCATAGAAACATTCTGCGGACACTTAAGACTTACATGACATCTTATAAAAAGGGGAATAATAGGTCTCCTTTAAAAACCTTGATGCCTAGATAGACAGCTCCCTAAGTTTAGAGGACAGCAAAACAAACACTCACCAACTCCCACTTTAACCACAAAGAAACAAGAAAATGGGTGAAAAAACCTCTCAGATGAACTCATGAGGGATGTGAACTATCTGTCTAACAGGGAAAGATTGCTTGATATTCCCTGGACACGTCAGAAGTCTGTTTAATCAGAGACGGATCTACAGTACACGGCTGCATCTTAACAGCCTATTTATTCAGGCCCAGAATCCAGTAAACACATCCATGGATCCTTTAAAATGCTTTGGGCTCTTAATGCTGCAGATTTAAGATCGGTAAATAATGAATGCGCTATGATCTTCAAGTCCACACCATTACTGGACCTCTCTCCACTGCAGGGAAATCGTTTGTTGAAAGAGAGAGATGGATTCTCTTACTGAGAATTATGACACAGACCAGAGTGTGTAAAATATGCATATGGTTTCATGTGGCTGGAACGAAGCCTATTGCAGGCAGTAATGACTTCAAGCATTAGTGCTGCAGTAAAGTGAAGCAGGTAAACGTTAAGAGGCCATATTCTGTGATTCCCTGAAGTCCATTTATAATGTTAGTAAAGGTTTCTTGTGCCAAAAACACTCGTGACATAGGTTTACATGACCACTTTCAACCCTCTTTCCCACTTTCATCCTTAAGGTAAGACAGGTTATTTAGCACATGTCATTCGTAATAGAAAGTGCTTTACATAGACATAATAAAATATAAATCAAATATAAAGTCATAAACATAAATAAATTTGAATCATATCAATAATAAAAGATCCAATAAACACATCTAGTTAATTTTAAAAAGAATAAATAATAAATGAATATGTAAAAAAAGGAAAGAAATATATAAACGAAGGGCATAAAAAAATAGAGGCTTGGCTAATGTAACTAAGAATTCTATATGTAAAAATCATTAAAACAAAAAAGAAAGTTAATACTTCAAATAGAATTAAAAGAATGAATAAAGAATATGAAAAATATTAAAAAATATTAGACATACAATTATAGTAGAATTCCTATTCAAGCATTTATTAATACATAATTTATGAAGTAATTTTATATTTTCATATTTAAATTGACATAATGGACATAGTAAGGAAAAAGACAAACATAAAAATCTAAATCATATAAATCATAAAAAAATCTAACTAAAATGGATTAAAAAGAATGAATATGAAAATAAACAATAATATGAAAATAATAGTTGAAAAAAATTCAAGAATTAAAACCTGTTATAAACATAAGTAATAAATATAAAAATATAAGTCATAAAAACAATCGTTTACATGTTAAACTTAAAATGGAATTAAAAAGACTGAATAGTGAATATAAAAATAAGGACATAAATTTAAAAAATGCCACACAATCAAGTAGATTTAAATGTTTTTACTACAACACCTTTAAAAGGTCTATTTGTAAATGACCTCTGTTATGGCGTAGTTCATGCTCTTGTTCATCAGGATGGGTCCAGTTGTTGAATAATGAATAGGATGTGTAAATGTGATTGGTTATATGTTAATGAGCACATGCCTTTACGATTAAAACAGTGACATAAATGGGTGGAGCTTTGCACAGAAACCGCGTCTGCATGTAAAAACTGTATTGAAATCTAATGGAAAAAATGAGCAGGTGATCAATGAAAATGAGGCAAAGGAATAAGGAAGCAAACATGGAAAAAAACAACTGACCCCTAAAGGACAGTGACATATAATCGTTCCCGGTGGACCGTCAGGTCAACAAACATACCATCACACCAGACGACAGCTTCTGAGGGAATCAACCTGTCAGTCAGTCAGAACAGTGTCAAGTCACATTTATTTTTAGCGCTTTATACAATTCAGATTATTTCCAAGCAGCGTCACAGTAATAAAGAGGCAAATAATGATCAATGATGCAAATTCTGCTATAAAGCAGCTCTAAAAATGATTATTATTCAGCTCAAGTCCAGTGTTGATTCAGTTCAGTTCAATAACTGTGACAACGAAATACACAACAAATTATTACATATGACTATTACATGTGATTATTACATTGAAGACTGGTATCATTGGTCTGCAACTAAAGCTCATCATCATGATCTTCATCAGCATCATTAGATTTTCTTCCTCCATGACATGGCAGCGCGTCTAACCTCTCTAACCCATAATTACACCGTTTCAGCCAAACAATAGCCGGCTTTTTAATAAGAAGCTTATTTTATTTATGATTCCCCAAAATTAAGGGTAAATAAACTCCCAGGACTATATCTTGCCCTGCTGACTCCATGAGCTCTGTAATTATGTTCAGGAGAAAGCGCCGGCCGCCTATTGATACAGCACAAAACCAGGGGAAGCATCTAGAAGTGTGGCGTTAATGAGGAGAGGGAGGGTGGATCTCCGGAGGGTTCTGCTTATCTTCTGTCCCCGAGGGCAGAAACCCAACGCCGCCTGTGTGCATTTAAACCCTTTACAAATGCTGTAATCACCTGAACCAGGGGCTTTAATGGACCCTCTGCCGCTCAGATAAAACTACAGCTACCAGAGACCTGACAGTGTGAAAGACAGCGAGAGAAAGAGAGACGTGAGCCATCAGGAGGAAGACTTGCACTTAAGCTCTGTTTTCAACCCTAGTGATCTGCTTATGGTCTACATAGGCAGCTACCTTCTAAGAAAACCATTCAGTACCGTTCAAAAGTTTGGGGTCAGTAAGATTTTTTTCTTATGCTCACAAAGCCTGCATTTATTGATCAAAAATACAGTAAAAACAGTAATATTGTGGAATATTATTGCAATTCAAAGTAACTGTTTTCTATATGAATATATCTGAAAATGAAATAAATTTCTCTGATGCAAAGCTGAATTTTTAGCATCATTACTCTAGTCTTCAGTGTCACATAATTTTAACTTGTATTGAATCTGGAACATTCCTACAAAAAGAAAATTTGACAGAGGTCACAGATGTTTAATGTATATGAACTATAGGAGAGGAGACATACAGAGAGTGAGAGACATATGAAGAGAGACAGGCGTAAGGGCGACAGCTTCGTGATCTTGAGGCCTGCGGTTCTGTTCTTCAGAAATATTTCAATCCGTCTGACCACACACACACACATACACACAGAGCTGCCATGTCAGATAACCACAGAGATGAGCACATTTCACATCTGACACTTCAAGACGGACAGACACACAGAGAGAGAGAGAGAGAGAGAGACAGATGTAGGGTTTGGGGTAAACATCGCTCCTCCTCATCCTGTTCATCTCTCCTCCATCACTCAGATGAAGGTGAGATCAAAGCAGGTGTTAAACGCAGTTTGAGAACAACAGCATCCTTCAGAAGAGAAGTCTCCACCCCTCAGGTGCTTTAGCCAATCAGAACATCAAACTCCTGCGCCGTTTATCAACACTTAGCCTGAGGTGACCAATGACGGGAGCGTTTGATGGATGGCGTATCTATAGATTGCGAATCCAGGCTGACTGACAGCTCTCATAACCCGGATCACTGAAACCCACATCACATCATGACAGATAATCGTTGATCATCTAGCAGCTCGTGGCAGTAAAAACCTTCTTTATTTTTCTCATCTAGTTTGAGATGCATTTCTCTTCTCCTGAATATTATTTATAAACATTTTATTTATTCAGGTCATCACAGAATTTTGCGTAACATTCACCACTTATGTTACAGAGATCTCTATGAATCATCTGGAAAGAAATACGTTCTATTTAAATTATCATATTTGTGTACAAAGATCTGATAAATGTTCTAAGAGAGCGGATTTATACATAAACATTCCAAAAAAATCTGAATATCACTCTAAACAAGGATGTATGCAAATATTTCTGGTTCTAATGTAACCGGTCTTACTCAACCCGCTCCGAGCAGGATTCGCACTGGAGTCCCCGGCATGGGAGGCGGGCATGCAAACAAGGAAAGCAAAAACCCCAGCCTCTAGCGTCAGTCTCTAGCGTGCCTCTTGAGGCCAGGCAAGGTTTACATGCACAGCTCTTACTGGCTTACATTACAGTCCCCCCCCCTAAACCTCACTCCCATCCGGGTCACGGCACTAAATGTAACCGGTCCTACTCGACCCGCTCCGAACAGGACTCAAACCGGTGTCTCTGGCATGGGAGGCGGGCACGCTAACAAGGACGCCAAAGACCACAGCCTCTTGAGGCCAGGGGAGTGAAGTTTACATGCACAGCTCTTACTGGCCTAAGTTACACTCACCCCCCTAAACCTCACTCCCATCCGGGTCACGGCACACAAAATGTAACTGGTCCTACTCAACCCACTCCGAGCAGGACTCAAACCGCCATTTCTGGAATTGGAGGCGGGCACGTTAACAAGGACGCCAAAGACCGCAACCTCTAGCAACAGTCGCTAAAGTACCTCTTGAGGCCAGGGGAGTGAAGTTTACACGCACAGCTCTTACTGGCCCGTGTTACACTCACCCCCCAAACCTCACTCCCATCTGGTTCACGGCACTAAATATAACCGGTCCTACTCAACCCACTCCGAGTGGGACTCAAACCACCGTCTCTGGCATGAGAGAAATAAATGGAATTATTTATTTATTTATTGCTGTAGTTGACATGTTGAAAATATCTCTATTTCAGTTTGTTTGTAAACAAACATGGTCTATATGAAGAGAATGGAAGTAAGGGAACTCTGAAGGTCAACGAAACATTAAAAATACAAGTCAATATAAAACTCCAGACACTGGCTGTGAAAATCAGACATGACCATGAAGACAGTACAACCCAATGAACAGACTGTAGTTGAATCCCTCACAGCCTCGTTGTCATTCCCATCAAATGAAACACACTCTAGCTTGACTAGCATCAGTTGTGTCATCAGAGGCTGCTTTCTTTGCTGGGCTAGAGGTTTGGTGGAGGTTGATTTTCCATCAGCGTGAAGCAGCAACGAGCTGAAGCGGATGCGTACAGAGACACTGTGAGATATTTCCTGATATTGACCCTGCTGTCAGGACGTTCCTGTATCTGCAAAATAAGTGTCTTTGATAAAGCAGGTTAACATTGATTAATCCTTGAGAACTCTGGGCTTCAGAAAAGAAATTAACGAGCAGCGTTTTCCTGCCTTCTCCCTCAGGAGCAGGAAGTCTGAACACAACACAGCCACTCATCTCATTACAGAGCCACAGACAACAATGTGTCCGAGAGCTAGCCTGTTAGCGCTCCGCCAGCATGTTCGTTTGGGAGGGAAAGAGAACAATCGATGCACTACTGATTTGTCCCAGTAAGGAGTTTACAAAACACACTTCTTTCTTTCTTTCTTTCTTTCTTTTTTGAACATGCAGACTAATGGCAATGTTTACATCAACATTCTATCTTTTTTTTATCCTTTCTTTCCTACCCCAACAATCCTACCAAGAATCTAAATAAATAAACAAATAAATAACAATGTCCTTTTTTATCCTCTTGCCCTATACCCAATCCAATATTCCTGCCAGAAATAAATAAATAAAAATAAATAAATAAATTTAAATTTTTATATATTTATATATTAAAAAAATAAATGTTTTCTTTTTATCCTTTTTTATCCTTGTTTTACCTTTTATTTTTTTTTATCCTTTTTGTAATTTTTTGTAATTTTATTTAAAAAAACAAATACATTTTTTCTCATAAACTGCATATCTTTAATAGTTTCAATATTAAAATTATCCAGCATTATAAGTCAGTATAATTTTTTACTAAGGCATAATTTTTTATTATTTTTATCATTATTTATTAACTTTTCTTTTTAACTTTTGGCTCAAATTAATTTTACACAATAATCTCAGCAATATTGTGTACAATTTTTATATCTGCTATCATTACTTTGTTTTGGTGTGTGTGTGTGTGTGTGTGTATATGTATGTGTATATATATATATATATATATATATATATATATATATATATATATATATATATATATATATAGTTCAGTCATGAAACTCAAGTTGATAGGTCCTTTGCATGCAATCTGCAAGCAATCACTTCATTACCACATCGCACAAGCTGATTGGCCTCTGTTGATCCTACAGCTAATGAGATTGCTTGCTCAACATTAAATAGTCTGGTTCATTGTTTGCTGTAAGCTAGTCCTACAGCAAATCAGAATCAGAATTCTGAAAAGCGAATCAAAATCAGAACTCCACCTCCCCCAGCTCTTGCCTAAATCTGCTACAATATAGACAGGTATATATAGAAATAGAAAAAAAAAAAAGTTAGAAGAAAGAAAGAAATGTGGACTTTAGAGAGCGATTTGTACCTCCTGGAGTCTTTCAGAACTTCAAATTCTGAATTACCTGATTCTGCTCTCAACATCATCGTCTCAGTAACTCAATGACTAACTTGACTAAATAATTAAAAAAGGTTGAAGAATAAATAATAAATACAAGAAAACTTAATGATGAAAACAGTAAACCATCAGCATGGTTGAATACTTTAATATTTGAACATACCACAGATAAGGTCAAATGCACCATCATTCAGAGGTCACTCACACACACATGCAGGGAGGCCAATTTCACAAATACAGAAATGTTCAACTAAAATAAATAGCGCTTGTTTCATAGAATGACTCGAGTGCATATTCATCAGAATGTACCAGAGGAAAGGATGCTGAAATGATGTTGAAACAGCTATCCTGCTTTAATAGAATTGGACCCTTATATAACACATAATCCACTGAAAAGGTAGGTGTACATAAACCCACCATCCGTCTAGACGTCAAATTATGAGGAACTACAGGAGAGGAAGATCTGGCGTAGCGGCATGCGCTAACTCAATATAATGAGATTGTAGAAATCTGCTGCTTGGGACGCATCTCACCTTCTGTAGTGACACATTTGAGTATGTACTTGTGTAAAGCAGCATTTAGGGGCTCATCTCGTTACATGTACAGCAGCACCCTGGTTAACTTTTAATTCAGTTTGCAAATGTAGTTTTGCAAGTTTTGTTGGAAGCTTCTACTGCTCATTGGATCCTATTAGCAAGTGTTTCTGGACGGATCTCTTTCACACATACATTTTATAACGTAAGCCTATATCAATGGTTGCATCCCAGTTATATACGTCTTCTACTCTCTAAAATATGTATTTTGCCAGTGATGAGAAAGAACATGTTTTAGTTCGAGTTCAAATTACTTTGGATTTAAAAAACAAGCATGTTTTCATATTTCTTTCTTTCTAATAAAAACAGGAAGCTTTTTAGTGCAACAAAATGAATAAAACATAAATGCATTTATTTAAATGTACAATTTTCTATAATCAAATTACAGTGGCAAAGAGAGCCACCAAAGACACCTCCTCTTCTGCAGTCCAATGGGTTGTGGGTAATAAAATGTGCAACGCAATAAAATAAAACATGCATACAATAAAACATTCGCCCAAAAACATAGATTCATGAATATTTTAAATATCATCTAAAAATAATATGCATTCAGGGAATCTTTAGGGGTTCAAGCTCGTATCAAAAGTCCCTAAGGGCCACCAAAATGTTCAAAGTGGGTGGAGCCACTTTTACTAAAACTCGTGAACGGAATGAGATATTTTCACCAAACTCAGCACACCTGTGTAAGAGCTCATTCTGTGGTCACATGAAAAAGCATGCAGCGACTGGCCACTTGGTGGTGCCATAACAGGAAAAAAAACATGAAAATGACTATAAATACTTCACTGTTAGTCCTATCAACTTGAAAATTGGCATGCAGTGTCTTTGTCCAAGTGCCATGACTGTCTATGAGGACATATCTCAAAAAACATGTCCGTCATCAGCCAATGAAGTTTGAGCAGCTATCAGACAAGGTTAACGGAGGCCGATCGGAACGAAACTCACTGGGCCTGTTTGACTTATGGCCCTGGAGGCCTGTGAGAAATTCAAAAGAAATCGGGGGGCGCCTTTGCGTTTTTCATGTGCGTAAATGATTGTATCGCGCGATTTTTCGCACACACCCACAACATTCCTACCACATGGTAGAACTCCTCATTCTGAGCAACTTTGCCTCTAGGACCACCGCTGTCCATCGAATCGTTCGTTAAATATTGGAGATTATTTCAAAAGCCAACTTTGGCGAACTAGTCCTAGGTTTTTGACTCAGACTCAATAAAAAGTTTTAAAAACTATATATTTGCTATGGTAAATTGCCTGTACACTGTCAGAAAAAAAGGTATGGTGCTTGTAACTGGGGCAGTACCCTAAGGTACAAAAGTGAAAGGGTACTAATATGTACTTTTAAAGTACTAATATGTACCTTTAAGGCACTAATATGTACCATTTAGGGGTAAGTAAGGTACAGAGATGTACCTTTTCACTTTTGTACTGTCCAAGTTACAGTGCTGTACCTTTTTTTCTGAGAGTGTAGTTCCTGTAAATGGTCTTTAACATCTAAGATCGAGTTGGTTACAGGCTTGCTAATTAAAACATAATACCTTTTTGCACATGTGCTTAAAGGCCTTAAAGCGCTTGAACCCCGATAATTGCTGCTTGCAGCTATATTTTTCTTTTTTTTTTGAACATGCAGACAAATGTCCATGTTTACAACAACAATGTTCAATTTTTTATATCCTTTTTTGTCATTTTTCTTATTTTAAATAAATAAATATTCTCTCATTCCCTGCATATCTTCATTATTTTCAATGTTTTCCAATTTTAGGATTTTTTTAATATACTACCTTGGCTTGGGATTCACTAATCTGGCATATTCTGTAGGAGGGACAGTATGTGAAATGGGACACATCCTAACAGGTCAATCAATCGTACAGGGCAGAAGACAGGTGGACAATGCTAATATACCCTGAGGTGAAATAGTGAGACAATAACACAGTAACCCTGGGCAAACACGGTCACTCTATCAGTGTCAGCTGACCTTTCATGATCTCAAAAAATATATGACGCGATCCAAAACAATCAATGTTTGATCCAAAAGCAAAATCAATAACCCCAACGGCAGCATTCAAAACCTCAGTAAAGACTCGAATGCACTTGTATTCTCATATTAAGGCATACGAGTCAGCTCAACCATGGAAATGTGTACAGAAATGTTTGATACTCAAAATGAGTCTTCAAATCTTCTACAATAGAAATGACCCTGTCCGTGTGGTCATTTCTAGCTTGAACTGATTGGTCATTCACCTGTTTTGTGTTTAATAATTCCAGAGTGGCTTTAATAAAGCATGATTTGAGAGCGGTTTTATCTCTAATCTGTTTTTGCACTCTTCCAGGATCAATATGAGGCAGCTTTAGCCGTGTGAATCAATGCGCTTGCACTGCTGGACTGCTACCTTGGCCCGATAACTCTGCCCAGGTTCCACATCTGTCACAGTTTGATCTAGATACGTCAGAGCCTATTCCCCCCAAGGAAAGTGACCGAAACACTCTCTTTATGCAACCTTGAATGGTTATTTGCACCTTTAAGAGCCTACAGCACATTTGATAGGCTACAGGGACCTGGGTTATTGCTCCATCGCCATTCCATGGAGGTCAAAAGACCATTTTAGACTAGTATGAAAAGCATGTTGACACATACGATGGTGCGTTCATACTGACTGCAATTAAAGGACCTTGGCAAGACTCAACTGCAGTATTCCTTCACTATCTGGTAGCCGTTGCATCACATCACTGTGAATCTGAATAAAGTTCTACAGCCCTTGTCGCTCATGTCACCACAAATCTCCAGCTGTCATCGAAAATTAATGACTTTTTCTCATGGTTTTCATGCTTCAAATTGCTGTCAGTGTGAATGATCCTTAAGGCTTTATTTGGAAATCTGAAAGTAATATAAACAACCAGTAAAATGTTTGGACACACTTGACTGAATTTATGCTTCTCATGATATTACAACATCTATCTAAAGTTTTCTGCTTACATGCTTGAAATTAGTTTTGTAGACAAATGCAAATTGACAATAAATTATTACACAAGCATTTCTATACAGAACAAATATTTAATATTATTTTAATTATAAATATAAATGTTAATTTATAATTATTTCTTCTTTTTTGGGTGTAATTCCAACCAAAAACAACAATTTATTATTTTTGTAATATAATTATAAATGTAATAAATTATTATAAACAAATTAAATGATAAATGATAAATAAATTAAACAAAATAAACGATTACAAAAGAACACATATATATATATATATATATATATATATATATATATATATATATATACATACATACATACATACATTTAAACAGGTAAACATTCACATGAAATTATTATTATTATTAATAAACAATATTATATTATATTATATTATTATATTATATTATATTATATTATTATAATATAATAAAACCTCGGGGAGTTTTTTTTAACTATTTTCCCTATGAATCAGATAAGAGAGAAAATATTCAGACTCTCGTATTTGTCTGTGAACTGAGCATTAAAATGGATGAGGTGGTGTGCGTATGTGCGGGTCAGTGAAGTGACCCATGGGGAATTGTAGTGTGGGTAATAAACAAGGCACTAAGTGAGTAACCACACAATGTATGTGTGTGTGTGTGTGTGTGTGTGTGTGTGTGTGTGTACGTGTGTGTAATGAGAGAGTTGTAAAAATGTGACAGCATTGTGCTGGACCTCACAGTAGTTCATCTTAACAATAGCAGCTCCCTATAGACCACATGCTTAATGCCAGTTATTAATAGACATGCACACATACACTACAATAATAATAGCTCTGCTCCAAAACCTAGTGAGCTGCCTACCTAGACAGCATTTTAAGGCAGCATCACATATTTCCTTTGCAGAAAATTCAATCCCAGAATGCATTGCGCTGATCTTAACGAATGAAAATTCATCAAAAAATGCTGATAATAAATATAATACATTTAATACCAAAAAGAAATCAGCCTAATTAAAGATGGGCAATTTTAGCCAATATGCTATGCATATTTATGCTCATTATAATATCAAGTATCATATGGTTAACTTGGCAATATAAAACTCTGGTGAGATGCGTGCACCACATGGAGTTTCTGCCTATGTAGAGCGTTCCAAATCACTCACTCATGAGATTTCATTTCAGTTTAAATGCTGTCTTAGAAGTCTGCTGCCTATGTAGATAGTAGGAAGCTCACTGAGTTTTGGAACAGAGCTAATAATACCTCCATAAATATGCATGTAAACAATAAGATTAAAGCACAAGATTAAAAATGATTACACACATCTGTTCCTCATCCTGTTTTACATCAACACTTTGCTTAAATTGCACATCGATGTTTACTTCTGCTTCTAATAAATAAAAATGAAATATAATTTAATCAGTGAGCTAAAACAAACAAACACACACACACACAAAAATCAGATAGTTGTGTTCTTAGACATTTTACGCAAGGATTTCGTTTACACTTTACTTAAAGCCTTTATGTATAATGCATCATAAAGGTATTCATAATGTACATTATATTGCATTCTATCTTTTCATAAATTGTCACCAAAGATAAAATGCTTTATATTATTTGCAGATTCCTTGTTACATCTGAATTTGGTTGTTTGTCATGTGTTGTAATGTATTAAACTTTCTAAAGGTGCAACAATGAATATATAAGTATTATAACTGTGGTGACAATTATTCATGAGGCCATATGATGCATTATAAGGTGCATTACATTATAATAATTAAGGCATTAAAATAATTGTACAATGCATTATATATGTAAAGTGTTACCAGTATTTCACATCATATTGCTATATGGTGCTGTATATACATGGGCTGTATGGTGAGCTGCCTGAGGAATCATGGGTAATGTTATAATTTAAAGCTGGCTGTATGTTGGCTTTCCTCCAGCAGCAAGAACTCAGCTTTCACTTCAGTGTACAGTCGAGCATGTGAGCAGAATTCATTTGCATGTAATCAGGATGCCTGTGTTCTGTACGGTTCTGGGTGTACAGAATGACCTTACTACCATACTACTGCTGGACCATCTGAACAATTTGCAGTACATTGTTTGTTTGCACACAGTATGTGAAAATACAGTAAAAACAGTAATACTGTGAAATATTATTACAATTTAAAATAACTACTTTCTGTTGTAAAATATTTTATTCCTGTGATTCAAAGCTGAATTTTCAGCATCATTACTCCAGTCTTCAGTGTCACATGATCCTTCAGAAATCATTCTGATATGCTGATTTGCTGCTCAAAATCAACATGTATGATTATTATCAATGTTGAAAACATTTTTCAGGATTCTTTGATGAATAGAAAGTTCAAAAGAACAGCATTTATTTGAAATAGATCTTTTACAAATGTCACTTTTGATCAATGTAATGTGTCCTTGCTGAATAAAAGTATAATAATAAAGTAAAATAATTATAAAATATAACCGACCCAAAACTTTTGAACAGTAGTGTAAGCTATAATATGGCCTAGCGTTAGCATATGAGCTTCTTGATGAAATCCAACGTTCATTTTATGCAACATTTACTCAAAATTAAGTACTAGAAAACAGCAAACGTTCATTATCCACTAACAAAACTGTCAGCAGATTCTGGAACTGACATAAGGAAGAGCTTACAATTCTGTTAATTGACCTTTCGCAAAGACCCGCCCCCTTTAGTTACTGTTGCTACGTCCGACGAGCCATGCCACTCTCACGCCACACATCATGTTCTCACGCAGCAGAGCAAAGAGGACACTGACAACGCGTCAACAGACAAGACAGAGCAGGTTACTTTTGATATGAAACAAAATCTTGAATTTCAAATTCTGTAATTTTTAAAGACATTTAAACAATAAATACCGTTTCATGGCTGTCGTGACAGATTGCTGTAGTGCCTCAGTTCAAGCGGCTCATGAACCGATCATCTCTTCCTACTAGTTCATTTATAGCATCAAATAAACATGAATGAACATCAGAAGGAATGTTGTTTCAACCACGGAAAGATGTCGGTATACACCTTTTTTTCAAGTTCAAGTCCACCAACGTTAATCTACCAATCTCCTGACTGGACAAAATGGTGGATTCGGCATTATGATTGGTTAGATCGCCTGTCAATCAAACTCCAGGCGAAGGGTCAATTGGTTAAAGAGTTAGTTCCACCCAAAAATAAAATTTCTGTCATTAATTACTCACCCTCACATCATTCCAAACCTGTTAGACTTTCGCTCATCTTTGGAACACAAATTAAGATATTTTTGATTAAATCTTAGAGCTTTCTGTCCTCCATTGACAGCCTACGCAACTACCTCTTTCAAGGCACAGAAAGGTAGTAAAGATGGTAACACTTTGGTATGGGGAACATATTCACTATTAACTACGACTTTTGCCTCAATAAACTCTTTATTTACTGCTTATTAATAGTTAGTAAGGTAGTTGTAGCATTTAAGTTTAGGTATGGGGTGGGATTCAGGGATGTGGAATATGGTCATGCAGAATAAGGCATTAATATGTGTTTTATAAGTACTAATAAACAGCCAATATGCAAGCTAGTTAAAAGTGAGAATTGTTTCCCATACTAAAGTGTTAGACATCGTAAAGACATCATTAAAGTAATTCATGTTACTCCAGTGGTTTAACCTCAGATTTATGAAGTGACGTGAGTGCTTTGTTTGCGCAAAAAAACACATAATTGACCACTTTATTTAAAAATATGAATCTCCATGTGTTGGAAATTATGTTTTTTTGTGCAAACAAAGCACTCACATCACTTCAAAAAAACTGACCACTGGAGTCACATGGATTACTTTAATGATGTCTTAACTACCTTTCTGGGGCTTGAAAGTGGTAGTTGTGTAATCTATCAATGAAAGCTCTCAGATTTCATCAAAAATATCTTCATTTGTGTTCCGAAGATGAACAAAAGTCTTACGGGTGTGGAACGACATGAGGGTGAGTAAATGATGACAGAATTTTCATTTTTGGGTGAACTAAGCCTTTAAATGTTTAGTTCATCCAAATATGAAAAGAAAAAATGTAATCAATTACTCTCCCTAATGTCTTTCCAAACCCAAATAAATGCAATCCATAGGTGAACACTGAGGTGTGTGTGTGTGTGTTTGTGTGTGTGTGTGTGTGTGTGTGTGTGTGTGTGTGTGTGTGTGTGTGTGTGTGTGTGTGAAACTGGAAAGGCTGTCTAATTTCAGCCATATAATATTGATGTCTTCACTTTGAGCACACAGACGGGGCATGATCTTGTGTTTATAATTCATGTGTGAGTTTCTCACACAGCCTCTCCTCTCCCCATTATGAGCCTCTCATCAATATTTCACCGCTGGAGAGGGTTAAAAGACATGTGAGTGTGTTTGTGGAAGGATCCATTTGAATGCACAGTCACAGAGCCTCTGTGGAGTGTTTCAGCACCACATGTGCTGGACAGCTCCCCTGCGATGCCACTACAGCCCTGATTTACTGGGCCAGAAGAACTCCTGAAGAGTGCTGTGCGTGTGCACGTGCACGTGCGTGTGTCCGAGTGTGACGGTGTGCACGTGTTCGTGAGTACATATGAACATGTGCATGCTCAAGTCTGTAGGTTAATTTTGCTAATTGAAAATCATAATGAGTAAGCTCTATTACGGTAATATGCAGCAGCAAAATGTTGTAGAGTCACAGATGAAGTCAGCAGAATGAAAGAAACCATTCAATAATTTAAGTCTGTTT
This sequence comes from Ctenopharyngodon idella, assembly GCF_019924925.1. Taxonomy (NCBI): domain Eukaryota; kingdom Metazoa; phylum Chordata; class Actinopteri; order Cypriniformes; family Xenocyprididae; genus Ctenopharyngodon; species Ctenopharyngodon idella. The sequence continues at coordinate 39,854,969 of NC_067221.1, read as the reverse complement.
GTTAAACTACTAATGTAAATGATGCTGATAGTAATGCACATAAATGTATAGCTGGTTCTGACTGATCGATTATGGCATTCCGTGGTCAAATATTTTATTTATTGACCACTATACATAATTAAACAAAGTATGTTTGTTCCAGGCAGTTGATTTCCCCCATGTGTTACCGTAGTTTCATGTCTCTCATATCACTCCACACTCTCTTTCTGATAACATCATAATGTAACTTCATTTCAAACCAATAGTTCATATCCATTTATACAAGGATCTGTGTAAGTTATCATCACAAAATAATTATTTAATTTGTCTAACAATGTCCAAGAGTGGATATACATGTATCGCCAGAGAATTCTGTAACATTTTCAACAAAATTATAGCTTGACTGGAAATGACTTTTGTTTGTGTAGTGGAAATCATGCCGTAACTGTCTGCGTTAAAATATAAAAATCTATCATAAAAATGTGATTTATGTTGTAAACTATCTAAACAAAGAGAAACTGTGCATTATCAGCTGAACAATAACTGACCGCATTTTAACATAATGAAACTAAAACTACTGTTAATCAGCAAACAACAATCACAAAATGGCCAAATACTGATCAATTAATCAGTTTGGACAATATATCAGTCTCTATATACACAATAGACTCCAGTGGTCATTGACCCAACACACACACACACACAGGCCTATTGCAGTAGTATAATGTGGGCAGAGGCCCTGCTGAAGTGAACCCTGATTGGTTCTGATTGGATCTGATTGTTTTCCACATGATAACCAAGTCGCAGTCTCAAATAAGATGGCAGGCGTGACAGTGGATGAGGTGTGACATTATAATCAGGAGCTATAGAACGGAGCAAACCCCTCTTCACATGTCTTTCTCCCTCGCTTCTTTTCTCTTTGACACGTTAATCACTGCAGAATGTCACGCTCCCCTTTCAGACAAAGGACAATCATTGCTGTGATAATTTGACCTCTCCTTCAATCAGTTTCACTGTAATTGCATCAGCCTTCGTCCCTGTGTCATATCTCTCCACGGCACTAATGAGAGACCGAGACAGAAAGAATACGAGAATAATACGACTTCTGGCCCCTGAGGAGTTTCACTCGCATCATCTATTGTTCGTCTAATAAAGAACCAAAAAAGGGTTACAGCCTGATGTCAAAGGAACCACTCTTCATTCTTTATATTCTTAAAAATAAAGGTTCTTTTTTGGCATTCATGGTTCCATGAAGAACCTTTAACATCCATGGAACCTTGCCATATTCTACAAAAGATTCTTTAAAGACGACCTATTATGCCCTTTTACAGAGTCTTGATTTTGTTTTCGGGCTGTACTAGAACAGGTTTTCATGTTTGAATGTTCAAAAAACACATATTTTCCACATATTCTCCATTGTTGCAGCTCCTCTCTTCTCAGTCTGTCAGTAACACTCTGTTTAGTTCCTGTCTCTATGAAGCTCCTCCTTCTGAAAAGCACAAAGTGCTCTGATTGGTCGGCTGGAGCAGTGTGTTGTGATTAGTCAACAATTTTCAAGTGTGTTTGGGAAATGTCCCGCCTCTTACAATAACTGTGAGTTTCAACACACTACTAATTAACTCAACCAGGCCACACACCTTTTTTGCGTATCCCTTTGGGTGGGCATTATTTAAATGAGGAATATTGTGATGTGTTTGTTCCTGGAAGAAAACTCAAGACTACAATGAAGATGTTTCAGGGAGTTCAGAAACAGTGACACTGATATAGAGAATAACTCCCGCTGGAGGGACTTTGTGCTTTGGAACTTTGCAGACAGTTTTCATGCTTTACATTACACACTAAAAAAAGCTGAACATAAAATAAAGCATAATCTGTCCTCTTTAACCTACAAAGAACCATATAGCAACTCAAGAAGTTGCCCAAAATGGTGTTTGATAATAAGATAAGTCTTCTTTGTATGGAAGCTTGTTTCCGCCATAGAATAAAAAAATAAAAAAGGTAATTGCGACTTTTTATCTCACAATTCAGACTTTTTTTTATTGCAATTGTGTTTATATCTCACAATTCTGAAATTTTTTCTCAGAATTGCGTGATATAAAGTCAGAATTGTGTGATGTAAATTCAGAATTGTGAGTTATAAAGTCAGAATTGCATGATATAAAGTCAGAATTGTGAGTTATAAAGTCAGAATTGTGTGATATAAAGTCAGAATTGTGATATAAAATCAGAATTGTGTGATATAAAGTCAGAATTGCGTGATATAAAGTCAGAATTGCGTGATATAAAGTCAAAATTGTGTGATATAAAGTCAGAATTGCGTGATATAAACTCACAATTGCGAGAAAAAGTCATAATTGCGAGTTTATATCTCACAATTCTGACTTTATAACTCAATTGCATGAAAAAAAGTCAGAATTACAAGTTATAAAGTCAGAATTGTGATATATAAACTCGTAATTATGACTTTTTCTCGCAATTGTGAGTTTAAATCTCACAATTCTGAGAAAAAAAGTTAGAATTGTGAGATAATTTTTTTTTTTTTTTTTTTTTTTTTTTTAGTGGTGGAAACAAGCTTCCATATTTTTGCCAAAGCTAACAACCACTGAACTCTCAGTTTAAACACTCTGTTTGCGTGCAGAATATGTGCCACACTCATTCTATAGCATAAAAACACTAGAAATAACCCAGAGTGAGAGAGAGAGAGAGACAGCGAGAACATCCACACCGCTCCTGCTGTGCCACACCGGACACACAGATCAATTTAAATGATCTATGAGAGATATTAGTAATGACATTTATGAATACTTTATGGAATGTAGAAAATGTCATCATACATTTTTATTCGGGCAAATGAGGTCGCGGCTGAAAGCAAACAGCATCAATGTTTGAGTACAGACACAAGGAGGAAATGAGAGAAACGAAGAGAAACATCACATGGGCACCCCTAACACACACACACACACACACACACACACACAATGAATGATTCTGTATTATAAAATATGTTTGCATTTTGTGTAGCATTAATACTCAATGAGACTGTGTGTTGCAAATTTTACTATGGTTAAAGAGGTGTTGTTTGACACAACATGAAAACGCACTCCATAACTGTAGTAAAACCACTGTAATTTTATACATGCTTTTTGCAACAGCAATATGATAAAAACATCAATCCTCAATAAATAACCAGATTTATTAATGATAACCATCTCAAAAAGCTATTCTTCCATCAAATAATATAGTTCATTTCCCTAACTGTCGGAGTTTTATTGGTTAGTAGCAACTTGCTGCATTAATATAGTCACAGATCTGCATATATTAGCTGTTTTTAACAGCGGCTTGTTCAATCAGATTTTACAGCCAAAACTATTAATTGTATAAGTAATGGATAATGTACAGTCCGTCAGACATTAAAGGGGACCGATTATGCAAAATTCACTTTTATAAGGTGTTTGAACACCGATGTGTGTCCGCAGTGTGTGAGAACAACCAGCCTATAATGGTAAAAATCCACTCACTCCTTTATAATTCCCATAAATCAGAAGCAGTCTCATCAAACGAGTTGATTCATATTTCAAGCCTATGATGACGTCCTCATAGGGAGAAGCACCGCCCACAACCAGTGACAATCTGCCATATTAGCATAGAGTGAGATGCACAGAGTCTGCCATTTCTGTATCCTCGCTGTAGCAGCTGGAGTTTTACAATGTCTGAGCCAAAGAGGCTTTACAAATGTTGTGTTTTGGGGTGTACCAATGCACATAAGAGTCTCCATAGACTGCCGCTTCCCAGTCACTGAGGACATTGTGGTTAAATTTCATTTCTGAAGGAAATGTCCTGAAGAAAGTAGGTAAAGTCTTGTACATTTGCTCCAATCATTTTACGCCAGACTGCTTCACAAACAAGGGTCTGTTCAATGCTTGATTTTCAAAAATTGGTTGATTCTGAAAGATGGGTCAATATACCAACGCTTCGTGCTCATTCATCATATCCAGAACTGATTCTGCCCTCATGTGCTATCGGAATTATCATAAACAAGAGTTTCCTAGTTAAAAATTGCACATGAACGCCCTTTCTGACATTTTCTGTGCGTGAGATTGTCCTCTTTTGTTGTTGCCAGTATGCCAGAGCATGAGTTCTTGAAGCTCCGCCCTCTTCTGGAATGTGGGCCGGGAGCAACAGCTCATTTGCATTTAAAGGGACACACTTAAAAACAGCACGTGTTTGCTCACACCCAAAAAGTGGCGATTTTAACACGCTATAATAAATGATCTGTAGGGTATTTTGAGCTGAAATTTCAACACATTCTGGGGACATCAGAGGCTTATTTTACATCTTGTAAAAATGGGCATTATAGGTCCCCTTTAATGTGAAAGAAATGCATTGGATTCTTGTATCACAGCTGACTGTATCTTGTTTATTGCATTACTACTCACCAAATAAATAAATAAATAAATGGGTGTGAAATATTGATTTGAGCTCAAATTATTTGACAATGTGAGAAGAAAAACTGCAAAACAATAAAACAAAAAGATATTGAACTAGTGCAGCTATGTACAAAATAAGTCACATGGGATGAATATTTATGCAATCAGACAGCCAAAACTAGTACAGAAATCAGTTGCCTATGACAGTTTAGAATCATTATACAAAAATATGTGACTATAATGCTGCAATTGACCAATCAGAATCCAGTATTTCAGAGCAAAACGCTTTTGCTTCAATGTCCAAAATGTTCAGTATAAGAAAACAGCTGTTTGTGCTCCTGTACCCATAAACCTGCACATGTGTGTGTGTAACCGGCACAGAGCGCTCACTGTTCAGTGTGACACCATGCTGTTATCCACAGGAACACACACATGCTCACACACACACACACACACACACACACACACACACACACTAAAAAAACGATTTATCCCATTTTACAACAGCAAAATGAAGTGTGTGCCCTGAATTTAGCACAGCAGGGAAGATGGACGAGTCTGATTTCTCCTGTATGTCTGTGGGTCAGGTTTTGACTACATTGTGGGGGCCAAATGTCCCCATAAGGAGAGTAAAACTACAACTAGAGTAAAAATCAACTACATGGTGGGAAGCAACAATAGTCCCCATGAGGAAAATGGCTTAATGCACATGAATAATGAAAATCTATAAATGCAGAAAGGTTCGTGTGAAGGTTAGTTTTAGGGTTAGGGGATAGAAATTATCATTAGCTCAGTAAAAAAATCAATACAAAATCAAGTCAATGGAAAGTCCCCATCATGGTAGAAAATCAAATGTCAGCACATTTCAAACAGAATTTCACACAGAATCAATGTTATTTTAGTATTTTGTGATATAGTTTTATTCTTGCTGTCAAATCGATTAATCATGATTAATCGCATCTAACATAAAAGTTTGTACAAACACACACACACACACACACACACACACACACACACACACACACACACACACATTTAATTCATTTATTTCAGTTTTAGAATCAAGTTAAACTAACTAGGAATGAGGCAATTTGGTGAAATAAAATATGTTTATTTTTTTATATTTTATTTAATAATAATAATAATAATAATTATTATTATGTTTCAGTTAACATTGATACATAAAACATGAAAAATGTTTTTTAATGGTTTTAGTTTTTGTTTTCGTACTATAATAACCCTGCACAGAATTTAACAAACAGTGAAACAAACAATCAAAAAATATGATGTTCTGGATGAAGGAAGCTGCACTGTGGCCTGTTGATTCACACTGGGTCTCCTTGGCAACCCTAAGCTGGATTCAGCCTTCCTTCATACTCTTCCCACAGGAGCCAAACACTTGCCAAGAACTAAATGCATGTAAAAAGTGGCTTTGGTAACTGGTTAAAAAACACACACACACACGGTAAAAAAAACGGACCAGTTGGCCTGCAACTATGAATTGCATTCTAACCACACATAAATTATCCTTACTGATTTATAGATATTACTGAAATTATTTATATGCCCTGATAAATTATAATTGTTTATTATACTCCGTAAAGAACAACTACTAATCTAAAATCTCAGGTGTTAGCCAATCAAAAAAAAAATTGGAGGCGATGCTCTTACTATTTTGCATGTTTGGTTTAAAGCTCAGTTAAAAATCTGACTCAAAGGGATAGTTCACACAAAAATGAAAATTATCCCATAATTTTCTCACCCTCAAGCCATCCTAGGTGTATATGACTTTCTTCTTTCACCCGAACACAATTAATTAGAGTTATATTAAACAATATCCTGGCTCTTTCCAGCTTTGTAACGGCATTGAATAGAGCCTGAGTTTTTGAAGCTCCAGAAAGTTTTAAAGTTTTAAAGAAAAATTTCAGAGGATTTCGATATAAGAGAAGAGGAGCTGCGTCATACATCGGGTCAGAGGTCACACTTCTGCCGGAACTCGACTCTCTCGTGAACACGCAGATGGCTGCGATAAAGCTTCAAAAACTTCGGTGCTATTCAGTGCCATTACAAAGCTAGGAAGATGCAGGATATTATTAAATATAATTGTGTTCAATTGTGTTCAGCAGAAAGAAGAAAGTCATATACACTTAGCATGGCTTGAGGGTGAGTAAATTATGGGATAATTTTCATTTTTGGGTGAACTATTCGTTTAACTATGACTTTTGCCTCAATAAACTCCTAATTTACTGCTTATTAATAGTAAGGTAGTTGTGATGAAATGCAAGAGAAACCAAAAGCACACATTTTGTGAAAGCCGTCGTTTCAGCAGCTGAGCAGCACCTAAATATATTTTTTAAAATGCATGCAAAATACAGTTTCATGTCCAGGAAAAACTATTTAGGGCCGGTAAATTTCTTCAATTCACTCGCCAATAGCAGTTAGCATAAAGTACATTTTGGCCCTGTAAACATGCACACACACTTCATATCAGCATCTATAGATGCATTTATAGATTGTAGAACTGCAGCTCATTGAGAAACTGACCTAAGTTGATATCGATCATCTCTGAGTCTCTCCGTCTTCAGCGAGCATCTCTCCCTTGGGTCTGTGCGTAGACCAGAATACTCCTCTGAGGCACGTTTGCATGGCGAGACACGTTTCCATGGCGAGACATCGATGATTGGTGTTAAGGATGTAATTATGCAAAATGAATAATGGCTTGTCACTGGTGCCCACCATGTCTGGAGATCAAGTATGAGTATGCAAGCTATCAGAATACACGCCGCATTCTCTCCGTGTGTGTGTGAGAAGTTAACAATACTGACCTTTAACCTCTGCCAGGCGTATGATTGACAGTCTCGGCATGATCGCTTCATAACCTTATCAACAGTGTGTATGTGTGTGGAGAGTTAAGCTGCCATTCAGTGGTCTAATAGAATCAGTGCAGCGTTTGAAATGCACCTGTCAATCGGGTAAACTGACAGATCTGAATCCAGTGTGACGACCCTGAAGTGACCTCATCCAACAGGAAATGGAAAAGTCACCTACAGATTCTCTTAAAGTTGCAAAAATAACAAAGGCTGTGTCTGAAATAACTCCCTATACCCTCATTCACTATTCCCTACATTACTCCACTAATATAGTCCACTTGAGGGAGTGAATGTAAACGAGTGAGTGAATTCAGACACTGAGTGCGCCGGAAGGGCTGCTGCTTTTGCATAGTTTGTGCTTGCTGTTTAATAATTATTTGAAACTGGCAGCTCCAGTAGTAATGAAAAGATTTATCATAACAAAACTTGAATTTATTGTTTTAATTAAACCTTTTAAGTTGCAAACATTATTTTGTTGAGTTGTGTTGACATAATAATGTTGACCATTACATCAACTTAATATCATCTGTAATTTAAACTCAAATTTCTGTGTTAATTGGCTTTAAAAAAATAAATAAATAAATAAGTTAAGTAATGTAATGTAATAAAAAATTGTCTTGATAGCTTCAGAAATTAGGCAGTGGATTTCTAGCTGCCAGCATGCTTTTTGCATAGGACTTGATAAGGAGAATAAATGTTGAAATTAAGTGTTAATTTATTTGTTTTTACTGAATGGAAAGACCTGTTAGTGTTTAATACTGTTTGACATTTAAAAGAGTTTCAGTAATGTTGTAGTTTTTGTGGTTACCATTGTGCTGAAGAGTAGATACATGATGGCAAACACTACTGACTCTATAAGCAATGACTGCGCTAATGCCAGTGACAAGTAATATCTTACTTGTTCGTTAAATATACATGTTAAAAAAGTTATGTCAGCATGTGCTATGACAACTGTTGATTTGAACTGAAATACATAAGATGAACTGGTTCCAGGGCTACAACTCTTTTTTTGAGTAATCAACTTAAAAATTTGTGTTTATACTTACTCACCCTCATGTCACTGCAAAACTATATGACTTTCTTTATTCTGATATTTTAAAGAATGATTTTCCTTGTATGGGGGAAAAAAAAAAGTAAACTTTTCAGAATATCTGCTTTTGTGTTCCACTAAAGAAAGTAGGTCAGGTTTAAAACAACACGAGGGTGAGTAAATAATACAATTTTCATTTTCTGACTGATCTATTCCTTTAACCATCCGTTATCGAATCATTACTAAATGTTTTTTCTCAGAGACAGAGAGAAAAGCAAAAGCTGACTGTTGCCTGTCGGTCATCTACAAAGTTATGATTTATACACAAATAAACAGGCAAACAAAGAAATGGACATCCTTTATGCCCTGGCGAGGAACTGCAGACGTTTCATTAGTCTGGGATAAAAGAGCGGCAAGATTTTGACGGACATCTGCGATTCATTTGCCTTCACACAGTTGTCATAAATTACCATCGTTATCAGCCGTCAGCTCTTCCCCGGACTGAAATAAACGAGTCTGTCAGCGCGTTACATGCTGATGACACAGTATGCAACAGAATTCAAACAAACACACACACACACACACACACACACACAGAATGAACTGGGTTAAATTCCCTCTCTACAATTATCAGAGATGCATGTTAAAAGGAACTACTGTTTGTTTAGATGTAGTGAAGTGAATACATAAATAACATTCATCTTAGTTGATTGCAAACACTTCTGTATTGCAATATTAAATGATTTTTAAATTATTTGGTTTGTTTACCATTGATATCAGTAAATTTACATGACAGGACTAGATCAAATTATATATATATATATATATATATATACTGAAGAACATGCATATACTGAAGATCATGCAAACTAATATATCAAATATATTTTATATTCAGTATTTGGTATTTCGTAGTATTACAAGATGTTAAAAACACATGAATATCACAGTATCAGTATGAAGAGATCATGCCAGAATAAGAGCTTGGTAGTTCGACATCTCTGCGTTTGTAATCCCTGGAGATCCTTGTCAATGCAGCGCTGAGATTGTGAGCAGCGGTTGTGATCTGATCTTAAAAAAAAATATATATAACAACCCTGCTTCTCTTTCAGGAAACCCCGCCAAGATAACGACACCTTTTGCTGTCTGCGGTGAGAGAGAGACAGATGACAACCGCTGAAAAGCCATCCAATTACAGTCCAGTGCTGCTATCAGAGATCCATTACTGCCTTATCATTGAGAGAAACACTGTGTGTGTGTTTGTGTTTGTGTGTGTGTGTGTGTGTGTGTGTGTGTGTGTGTGTGTGTGGGCACACACAGCAGGTGAAAATAAGAGTGTTTGTATAAAGGGCAACCGCAAGACCATGCATAGAAGCGAGTGTGTGTGTGTGTGTGTGTGTGTGTGTGTGTGTGTGTGTGTGTGTGTGTGTGTGTGTGTGTGTTTGTGTGTGCGCGTACAGAATACACTGTATAAGACACACACTCTCTGTATCTCTAGAATACTCCTGGCAACACAATGAACACATTCTGCTTCCATTACAACAAAACAAATTATACTGTATGAAAAAATTTCTTCAATCATTCTTTTAGACTTCATTCACAATGCAATTACAAAGAAATTCATGAACTGGTGCCGACATAAAAAAAAGCAAGGAATCACTGGTAAATACTATACTATACCACTACTATAATATAATAAATTGTATTACATTAATTTTAAATTTATTAATTTATATGAATTCTAAATTGTATATTTTGTTTTAAGTCATATTCTTAAAATTACATTAGTTTCATTATTAATATAACAAATAAAGCAATAAATAATCGTAAAAACGAAGTGATACTTTGAAATATCAAACTAAAATCACCAGTAGGTGGCGGCAAGTAACAGTCTAAATGAGTGAGTCATCAAGTTATTCATTTATTCATTCAATAATGAAGCAAGTGGCAGTATTTATGAATGAGTCACTGAATCATTGACTCTCCCGATTCGTTCAAAGCCGCAGATTTGTTCACTAACGATTGAAGACACACAACAGTTCTGCTGCTGTTTTCGTTGGAACTATTATTTCATTACAAATAGAGCAAACAATATTGACAATACTGTGTTTACAATACTTTTGTTTGTTACACTGTTGTATAAAATCAATGTCACACTTGCAATCGTGTGGATATTCTGGAAAAATTGCATTCTTGCTCGTATTAAAAACAAGACCTCACACAGGGGATGAGGTCATTTGGATGTCATGTATTTAACCTTTTACAGCACTACATTTTCCCTGTTTTTACACTAGAGGCAGCATTTTGCCTGTTAGAAATACATGCTCTGTTTTAATGTTATTTTAAGTTGGGGTAGAATTAAATGAACTGCAAAACTCAGCATCTCGTACCCCTCACCTCACGTACCCCAGTTTGGGAACTACTTGCCTAAAGGAAGAAGCTATGAAAGTGTTAGCCAGTTCTTTGCTGAACCTAGTTGGCTAGATGGACATTAAAAACATTCTAGATGTTCCATTGCAGGTTCTTTAGATTAGTGTTTTGGTTTCTGAATAAGTTTTTGTGCAGTTTTTGTGTGTGTCCCTAAATGCAAATGAGATGCTGCTCCCGGCCCCCTTTCCAGAAGAGGGCGGAGCTTTAACAGCTTGTGCTTCGGTTGCTCAACAACAACAAAGCTGGAGAATCTCACGCAGCCAAAATGAGGATTGTCAGTAACGGTGTTCAGCCTTACATTGTTCAAACTTTAGTTGGACACTGATGGAGAGACTCAGGAAGAAGTTACAACTTTTAGAATGAAACTGGACGTTTCTGAATGGTTAGTGGATAAATTTATGTAGTTGCTGTTAAGTTGATTCAACTCATCATCTAGCATGAGCCGTCATGTTAATCTTTTGTGCAAATCCAGCGTTGAATTGATCCTCGTTTGTGAAGCAGTCCGGTGTAAAATGACGGCATGCCAACAACACTCTACTACAACAACTCTTCCTCTTCTCTAAAGCAGCCCAACATGGCCTCACCCCCTTTGTTGTGTGTTCTTGGGGATAGATTTTATGTAAATTTTGGGGTTTGTGATGTCACCAAGCCGGGAAGAAGCTCGTTGTAGTCCCTACCAGCCGTTTGTTGTAGTCTTTAAACAGCAATTTCTGTAAAAGAAAATATCTCCCTTTCCAATGAACTTTGAGCGTTGTAACTTTGCAGATGTTGTTTATGCTCAAACAGCAACATTACACACTAACTAAAGTTAAAAAAGTGAAATTATAATCAAGGACCCCTTTAAAGCACCAGAACATAGACAGCTCCGACAGACGCCAACAGACACAGACAGGGGTAACACACCGATCCGGCAAAACCTGACGAAATGTCTATTGGCACAGAGTGAAAGGCCTTAAAGAACTACAGAGATTATAAAGTTCTTTGTGGAACTTAAATGGTTCTCAAAAGCCTTTCTGGTTCTAACTGGAATGTGCACAGCTCTGAGATAGTGAGAGACAGACCGAGGGAATGTCAGAGAGATGTTTACAGAGCAAACATCGATCGTGTTGCCTTGACGACCGAATCTGGCTGCAATGCTCTGGCATTAGGATGTTCCTGGACTTGTTGCTGATTGTTATTCCTGTGCTTTTGCATTCAAGACACTGAAAAGGAGACAAACACTTATCATGTTCCTGAAATATTTTGACATCCTGTCCACAAACCAGGAATAAAACTGAGAAGGGCTATAAGAACAGGATCTTTTTATAATCTGAGTACAACATCATCTCATTTAAAAGCAGCATGTATCGCTGTGTTACATAAGCACTGCTAACAGACATGCTCGCCTTTTCTCTCTCCAGAGCAGATGGTGCTGTGATATGATTTTAAGAGAAATAACTAATTACAGCTAGTGAACTGGGGACTTCAGAACCTCTCAAACAGCTAAAAAGATCTCCATTGAACTTTCTCGTTCTTTCGTGGTTTCTCTTCCACTAGTTGAGCCAAATGGAATTGCAGTCTGTTTAAATGAGCTGGTGGGCATTGTTTCTGTTTCATTGATTTTGCAATTATGTACAGTGGTGCTATTAATAAGTGTAACAGTACATGTATTTGTTCCAAACCGTCATGGTATGGACGTCACGGTTTATGCAGTCAGGCTATGAATACAGTCAGTCACAGGCAATGCACACTCCAATCCAGAAGGGGGCGCACGTGGTAATGCAATGCTGTTTGCTAACCGCCACAACAGGAAAAAGCTCAGAAAAAGAAGAACAGAAAATCTATGCATAGATATGTTTACATGCAATCTCTCAATCAGTGTTTCAATGGCGGAAAAACATCAATAAAACAGCTTGAGAATAATATCTCACATATCATTACATTTACCTCAGGCAAGTCATTCAGTGTCCACAGCATGTTAGTTCACTAGAGAAATGAACGCTAGAGGGATCATTTCACTAAATATATGCACTATATTAGCTTATATATTCATTATATTTACTTTAAACTGTTAGTAATGTCTTAATTATTTAATGTTTAAATACATTTGTCATGAAAACAACCTATGACTGTGTAAATGATTGTTTCAAAAATGAATTGGAGTAGAAAAATAAATGAAAAATAATTTTATAATTAGATTTAGATGTTAATGCAAAATCTGCCTTATGTGCAATTTACATGTTTTATTTTATTTTATTTGAGTGTTGATTATTATATCTAAAAATAAATAGCAACTGAATTTAATAGTTTGGGCTCTGTTATTAATTGTAACCTTTAATATTATAGTAATGTGCAAGAAAGGGCTCCCTGTATATAGTTTACAGCATTAGTTGAGATAGATTTTGTTTTTATCCTTTTATCCTAAAATGTTAATTATAATTTAATTTATTTAAAGAGACACAATTTGTTCAATAAACCACTTTTAATAAAAAAATTTATGTTTAGTTTTCTCCCCTCTGCCATACCGAACCGTGACTTCAATACCGAGGAACGTACCGAACCGTCATGTTTGTGTACCGCTATACCCCTAATACACACACACATACACACACACACACACACACACACACACACACACACACACACATAAATAAACTTTATTCCAAAAAAAAAAAAAAACTTGAATTCTTGTAATTATTAATTGGTTAACTGGGAATTAGGATCTGTATAACTAAAGAATATGAATTATGGATAAAAAGTATGAATCATTATTTGTACTTGCATTATAAAATGCATTATGGGTAAAAGTACCAATAAAATAAATAAATTCATTAATTATTTGTTTTTAAGCATAAAAACAAACCTATTTTTTTGTTGATTATTAATTTGCCTCATTTAGAGGTATAACTGCCCACACTTACACAAACACACAGCATAAGCGCACACACACACACACACACACACACACACACACACACACACACACACACCTCAGCCTATTCTGTAATTTGATGAGGAGAGCAGTGTCAACATTCAAACCCACAATGCATTCTGTTATCTGTGCCACGGCATTAATCGATAGTGTTATAAAATGGCCCTACAGCGCACACGTATGTGTGTATGTGTGTGTGTGTGTAGCTCAGATAATGGCACACTGCTTCAGTGAAAGCCAGAAATGGTGAACTGTACTCAAACTGACCTCAAACCAGTTCTAACTGCTCTCAGAGAGAGAAAGAGAGAGAGAGAGAGAGAGAGAGCATGAGCGGATGTCAGTTGGTGGATGAGCATATGAACATGCATTACAGCAGAAATATGGCTCATGAAAAAACATCCTGCATTAATGTAAGTTATGAATATATTTGAATTGCATTTCAGAGACATTTGGGTTGGACTGTGTTTCTAGAACACTGACACACACACTTTTCTCAGTACCAACACACACACATGGCTGAATGCAGCGTGACTCTGACAGAATTAATCAGTTGTGTTTGCTAAAGTAAGCATCACTATAATGCTCACATTTAAACAAACCCCGAACCCTGAATATTAAAATTCAGCGTGTAACTCGTCCTGCACTTCTGTTTGTATGTGTCTCAATAAACTCAGTGGTGCACACAGTAATATCCAACCTCTATTTGTGGACATAATACTCACATTATCTGTGCAAAATACAGCTTTTAATGTGTTTGTATTCTGAAAGAGCAAACACAACAAAGGTTTGCCTGGAAGAGTCCATCTTAGTTTTCCAACCTGTGTACTGGAACATGGTCAACTCGAGTGTGACCTCACACTTTTGAACAATAGTGTATAATTTCTATAGGTGATATTTTAAACAGATCTATTTGTCATTTAGCAAGGATGCATTAAATTGATCAAAAGTAACAGTAAAGACATTTATAATGTTACAAAAGATTCTATTTTAAATAAATGCTGTTCTTTTGAGCTTTTTATTCATCAAAGAATCCTGAAAAAACATTTGATAATGTGTTCAACATTGATAATAATAATTAATGTTTCTTGAGCAGCAAATCAGCATATTAGAATGATTTCTGAAGGATCATGTGACACTGAAGACTGGAGAAATGATGCTGAAAATTCAGCTTTGATCACAGGAATAAATTACATTTTAACATATATTCAAGTAGAAAACTGTTATTTTAAATTGTAATAATATTTCACAATTTTAGTGTTTTTACTGTATTTTTGATCAAATAAATGCAGCCTTGGTGACTTCTTTTAAAAACTTAAAAAATCTTACCGACGCCAAACTTTTAAATAGTAGAGTAATTAATATATACTTCTTTATATTTACACTAGGGTGGAATAACACTTAATTTCCCAAAATGCTTTCAACTGTTGAATTCCTTTGAATTCTATTCAAATTCCCACTCATCAATTGAAAGGAGCCATTTCTTCAATTCTAAATAGAACTCAACCCTGGTCCTAACAACCACTCGGAACACCTTAGCAACTGCATAGTAACTCCCTGGCAACCATCTTAGCAACTTCATAACAACAGCCTGAATGTCCACAACATGATGTGTGATTTGTGCAGGTAAAACCACATTGTTTTCTTCAGAAAATCTAAAAATGTACAACTCTAAACTGTATAATCTATCAATCTTCAAGTCTTCCCCTCCTCTCTTCTGCTTTTTTCTTATCTCATCTCCTCATCCTTTCTCTTTTCTTTTCCTCTGGTCTCCTCCCAGTCTTCAGTGATCTGTCGCTCTATTCCTCTTTGTGTTTCTCTTCATCTCATGACACATCCTCTCTCTAATCTCAAACTCTCACTCGTCTCCTCCTCAGGCTATATTCATGCTCAGCTCTCTCTCTCCATCTATCTGCACAGCAAACGCTTCACCCACGCAGGATTACTAACCCCCTACACACACACACACAAACACACACACACACACGCACAGAAATACTCACGGTACAGCTTGAAAACACACTCTTCAGAAGAGCTTCTTGAGTGGGGGCTGGAGAGTGTTGGAGGAAGTGTGAGGAAGAGAGAAAGTGTGTTTGTGAAAGAAAGACAAGACGAGAGAGAGAGAGAGACAGTCTTTACTTCTTCATGGACTCGCAGCAGTGAAGAAGAGAGGAAGAAACGCAGGAGGCAAATCAACAGGAGACGACAGTCCATGTGTCATGCACAAGGCGTAAACATGGATGCAAACATGCAGAAACCCTCATGTTGCAACGCATAACAGAACTTAAGGGAAATCTCAAGTAATTAAATGGGGGGTTGATTATGATTTCACTTTTTGAACTTTAGTTAGTGTGTAATGTTGCTGTTTGAGCATAAACAACATCTGCAAAGTTACAACGCTCAAAGTTCAATGCAAAGGGAGATATTTTCTTTTACAGAAATCGCTTTTTAAGGACTACAACAAATAGCTGGTAGGAACTACAACAAGCTTCTTCCCGGGTTGGTGACATCATTAACCCTAAAATTTACATAAACCTTGCCCCCGAGAACACACAACAAAGGGGGTGAGGCCATGTTGGGCCATGTAGTAGTTGTTGTAGTAGAGTGTTGTTACCATGCCGTCATTTTACACCGGACTGCTTCACAAACGAGGGTCAATTCAACACTGGATTTGCACAAAAGATTAACATGTCGGCTCATGCTAGTCGATGAGTTGAATCAACTCCACAGCAACTACATAAATTTATCCACTAACCATTCAGAAACGTCCAGTTTCATTCTAAAAGTTGTAACTTCTTCCTGAGTCTCTCCATCAGTGTCGACTCCGGTTTGAACAATGTAAGGCTGAACACCGTTACTGACAATCCTCATTTTGGCTGCGTGAGATTCTCCAGCTTTGTTGTTGTTGAGCAACCGAAGCGCGAGCTGTTAAAGCTCCGCCCTCTTCTGGAAAGGAGGCCCGGAGCAGCAGCTAATTTCCATTTAAAGGGACACACACAAAAATTGTGTGTTTTTTCTCACACCCAAATAGGGGCAAATTTGACAAGCTATAATAAATGATCTGTGGGGTATTTTGAGCTGAAACTTCACAGACACATTCTGGGGACACCTGAGACTCATATTACATCTTGTAAAAGGAGCATTATTGGTCCCCTTTGAACCATGCATTATGCTGCAATTTCTAAAAAAAAAAAAAAAAAAAAAAAACTAACCAGGTAGCCCTTAACTGTTCAGTATCAACATTAACTTTTCATTTACGCACCAAAACCAATTTTCACTTGTATTTGGACCCTGGAGACAAGCCTTCAAAGTTTATACCAATAACTTACTCTGAAAACCAGTTTCATTAGCATAAAATCAGCATGTTCCAAAAGGTCTAATTTCTAACTGCAGCCTGTTTGAAGAGTTTCCAGATGGTTCGCTAAAACGATCCCCCCTTTTCCACGTGCCTGTTATGCATTATACGAACATCTGAACGTGTGAAACATAAAGATAACCTGTCAGGTGGTTTGAGCGGCAAATGTTCTGTTAGAAATCACACATGCATCTCAGCATGACACACTTTTCACACTTTTGACAAAGAAAAAAAAGTGGAGAGAAAAGCAAGAAGAGACACACACCGCTGACGCACTAAGCGGATCCCCATACAGGAACACAAAGCACAATGCATTTGCATCTCAGATTGTGCGTGTTCCCCACAGACCCGAGACCAACTGTTCGTCGTCGCACTGATGCATTGTGGGAGGTGCTTCTATAAGGACAAACAACACCTCTATACCACACATTCTCACACATGCCTAAAAACAACTCCCAAAACAGCGGCACCATTCAGAAATGAATGATGTAAAGTACTGACATATTCTCTTTTACCGATCTAACACTTTCTCTTTCCGCTCTGAACGTGTTTGAATTCAGTGAAATTGCTCTGAATAAATGATTGTGTTTTCCTGAGAATGAACTCACATGCCATTGAAACTATAGTGAATTATTCAGTGTCACTCACATGGACACACATGCACATATTCACACGCAAACACACACCATAATGAGTGGCCGTTATAATAACTCTTATATCATGGTTACAGAATATAGCACAATATTAGTGATTTTTGCTATATTTTAATTCAGTAGAAATGGTTTATATATTAAATAACCACATGCTTGTTTTGGGATTATCCAGCAAATTACATTCTTTATAAATGAAAGGTGCTTGATGTTTTTTTTTTTTTTTTTTTTTTGCAGATCACAAGACATGATTATTCATACCAAATGAATCATAAGTCTGGCATGAGTAACATCTCCACATTATGCAACACTGAGTTAAACAGAAAAACTTTATATTAAAATACTTTATATTAAACACTATATTATATTATATTATATTATATTATATTATATTATATTATATTATATTATATTATATTATATTATATTATATTATTGTTCTAACTCCAAATTCTGATTGGATGAGTCTTGTTCAAAAAAAAAAAAAAAAAAAAAAAAAAAAAAAATATATATATATATATATATAAATCTATAAATTAATAGATTACATTAGTAATATATAAATAACATATTAAGTTATAAATTAATAGATAAATAATAAATAAATAAATAGATTAATAAATAAATAAAATATCAAATTTCAAAATCTTGTTTTATCTTTCTCTACTTGTTTGCTACAGTATGTTCTTCAACTATAACTGTAAATGTAATGTAAATACTGTATATACTGTGAATACCCTGGGATATATTTAAACATAAATATGGTATACCATCCTACTACTGTCTTAACCTGAATACATTAAGACATTTTTATAGTTAAAAGGCAGCTAACCATTTATTTGTGGTTTTAACTTCAAATCTCTGTAAATATTTTACACAAAATCAATCATAATCATTAATATTCATAGTCTATCTCTGTATTCCCTGCCATCCTCTTTAAAAAAATCCCTACTGTATCATCAGCTTCAAATAATATTTAATCTTCATCTCACATCTTCATCTCATCTTGGTGAAACCAATCATCGTCAATGCATTCAAGACAGCCAATCAGATACAATCAAAGGGCTTCACCGATTGGCCGAATTCAAAAGCGCTATACTCTAAAGAGCCCCAGAGAGCACAAATAAATCACATTCGAAACGGACTGAAAAAAGAGGCATAAAATGTTATGTGATGAATAAGAAATTGTATTTTAAACAAGACCACCACCTCTGTGCTAATATCCACTCTGTGGTTCTTTCTCTCTTCTATCAACGGTTTCATTTTCGCCTCTTCGTTTCTCATTCTTTTAGTTTCTTTCCCCCTTCTTTCTTTTCATTAGCCATTCGTTTAATTAACGTCAGCAGCATGCTAAACACTCGTACATTAATGTGAATCTGTCTCTAACCTATACAGTACCAATGTATTATTAAATGCAATTAATTTTGCATTACAAAATTACAGATGAATAAAACATTAGAAGAGAAGAAGGAGAAATGGAGGATGGTGCAAGCGGCCAATTAATTCTGATTAAGCTGTCAGTCTTTCAGCACGGGGCCGACGAGATGAAAAAGGAAAAAATGCAATTATAAATGAGAGGAATTCTGCAGAATATGGAAAGAGAGAGAGTCAAAGCGAGAGGCCTGCTGTAATCGAGGGCCAATTTAAATGAATATCTATTCAGGTCAATATAAGCATCTCCTACTCTCTCGGCCATACTGTATTAGCAGCTGATCAAATCTCTGCAGGGAGAATCACAGACCACACAAATACACTTAAAATCATTTCAAAAACAAGACTTTTACAATTTGTAGTCCATGCAACTCAGCTGTCAAGCCGCCAACCCTGGCTCATGAAAGAATTCTTTGCAAAAATGATATCACGTTGCTTCTTTCATGTTTCGTGGCAATTTCAAAGTAAAATGTCTAATGAGTGGCACTAAAAAGCATGTTCAGTTTTCTCCAAAACAGATAAACATGACTGTGCCGCAATTTTATTGGCTGGTTCATGCACATACCACGGCAGTTAAGAAATGAAATGGTGAGATGATAATGTTCTATCGCATTTGAAAATAACACACACTAAACCCTACCCTAAACCCAACCGACAGTATTAAAGAAAGAAAAAATGAGATAAATATGCATTTCCTAAAGCAACCATGCCATTTTACCTTGTTTTTATATGTCAAAGCCCAAATTTACACTGTAAAAAAAGTGGCAATAGTTGTCTTTACACAGACTGGCGTTAAAGTGTTAGTTCACCCAAAAATGAAAATAACGTCATTTATTACTCACCCTCATGTCGTTCTACAGCTGTAAAACCTTCGTTCATCTTCCGAACACAAATTAAGATATTGTTGATGAAATCCGATGGCTCAGTGAGGCCACTATTGAGAGCAAAACCATTCAAACTCTCAAGGTCCATAAAGTTACTAAAAACATATTTAAAACAGTTCATGTGAGTTCAGTGGTTCTATCTTAATATTATAATGCGACAAGAATACTTTTTGTGTGCCAAAAAAACTAAATAAAGACTTTTCAACAATATCTATATGGGCCGATTTCAAAACACTGCTTCGGAGCTTTACGAATCGAATCAGTGAATCGGAGCGCCAAAGTCACGTGATTTCAGCAGTTTAGCCGTTTGATAGGAGATCCGAATCAGTGATTTGAAACAAAAGATTCATAAAGCTCAGAAGCTTCATGAAGCAGTGTTTTGAAATCGGGCCATATAGATATTGTTGAAAAGTCGTTTTGTTTTTTGGCGCACAAAAAGTATTCTTGTCGCTTTATAATATTAAGATAGAACCACTGAACTCACATGAACTGTTTTGAATATGTTTTTAGTACCTTTATGGACCTTGAGAGTTTGAATGGCTTTGCTCTCAATAGAGGCCTCACTGAGCCATCAGATTTCATCAACAATATCTTAATTTGTGTTCCCAAGATGAACGAAGGTCTTACGGGTGTGGAACGACATGAGGGTGAGTAATTAATGACAGAATTTTCATTTTTGGGTGAACTAACCCTTTAATGCATTTACGTGGCATACTTTTACATACACATACTTTTATACTAGGGGCTAAGGTGGATCAGAGCAGGAATAATTTAGTCTGGCTTTTATGCAGCATTATGTCTTTACACAGAATTTTAAGCAGGCACAGAGCAGCCTTAAATCAGCTGCCTAAATTTACACTGCAAAGGTGGCACAGAAGCTCTTCCAAAATTACATTTAGGTGTCTTTACACAGGCTGTTTGATGCTGCTCAGAGACGGCATAAATGCATTTACACAGGAACTGTAACTGTATACTTTGAAACTAGGGGATGAGGTGGGTCAGAGCAGGCATAATTTAGTCTGGCTTTTATAAAATACATCTTAACAGCTAAGTTAAGGCTGCTCTGTGCATGCTCAAAATTCTGTGAAAAGACATAATGCTGCATAAAAGCCAGACTAAATTATGCCTGCACTGACCCACTTTAGTCCTTAGTATAACGATATGCAGTTAAAATTGTTGTGTAAATGCATTTAAGCCACCTCTGAGCAGCATTAAACAATCTGTATAAACACACCTGGGTATACTTAATTTTTTTACGCGTAAGCTAGTTTACACGCACAGTCAAACGCACAGCCTTGGAAAGTATACTTCATTTGACTTATACACGAGTTACAACCCATGTAAACATCTTTGTATTCTTTCATGCTGGAGTTGTACAAATGAGGGTACTTTCTAACCTCTTTACACAATCTCTCGTCTATGTAGGCCTCCATCGTCGCTGTAGCTTGCATGCGTTCCGGTCTGTTCTGTTTATGCAGGTTTTCTTCGACTACCTTGTGAATCAATGCCCCCAGGGCACGGTTGCCACCTTGTGGATAAACGAATTACTGCAAAGAAAATTTAAATGCGCATGTGTGACCTGCGCATACAAGTGCGCGCGTACTTTTCTGATGACGAAATTCTGATGACGATTTCAGTTGATGCATGAACAAAACTTCACTAAAAATTATTTGTAGCACACCTCCCATCCAATAATCGGAATAAGTTTTGTGCTTTTGATATGAAACAAAGTTTCAGCTTTCAAATTCTGTCAATTTTATTACAAAATTCAAAAATAAAGTGAGAACATTCTGTTTTTGCTTTAAATCTAGAAATTATACAATCTAATTTAAATAAAAAACTGCTCATGCTACATATAGCATCTCTGTTTGGATCGTGATTAAAAAATGCATTAGCACTCTTAAAAATAAAGGTTCTTTATTGGCATCATTTGTTCCATGAAGAACCTTTAACATCAACGGAAACTTTCCACTGCACAAAAGGTTCTTTATAGTGGAAAAAGATCTATTATTAAAATGTTCTTTACAGTAAGAACAAAATGGTTCTTTTTAAGAACTGGTAACTGAAAGGTTCTTTAAGGAACTTCTATGTATTTTTTAGTTCTTTAGGGAACTTCTATGGATCTTCTTTGGCATCGCTGCATATGAAAACCTCCTTTTGGAACCTTTATTTTTAAGAGTGAGGTTGCCTCTTTCAAATGGCTCCAGTAATGTTTTGTTTAATGCCAGTTTGGCCTGTAATAGAGCAAATAAACAACAAATAAATTTGCTTAAACAGAGAAAAAAAAGCAACAAGGATCAGAATCGGAATCAGCAATGAAAAATCATGATTGGTGCATCACTACTATGTGTTTCTCACACATAGCTATAGTATGATATCAGAAGACTTGGTATACAGCATACAGGTCTTTTGGACTATATATATACTGTATATATACTTTTATGGTGTTTTTGGAGCTTGAGGGCCCCAGTCTCCAATAACTTTCATGATTATGACAGAATGTTCATTTTGGGATGAGCTATTCCCTCTTTGTTTTCTGGCTTTTATGTGTTTCTTTTTATACCTCCAATAGGGACAGACATTTTTTACCTGTGCATTAGAGCTGCAGTGAGACTGAGAGGAGAAAGAGAGAGAGACATTCTTCCCTCCTGTGGGCTACATTATCTGTCGCGAGGTGGACAGAACGCGAAAGCAAAATGAATAGCTCCATCTTTTGTGAAAATGAAAAAGGCCTGCAAAGGCAAACAGAAGAAATGAAGTGCAGACTAAGGCAGAGATGTGTGCGCTTATGAGATATTCTGGGAATGATAAAGCGTCTCAGACAGTAATGGGGTCTGAGACAGTGACCTTTAGGTTGTAATATTCCCCCGTCTCTCCAAAGCCCCTGCCATCAACAAGTGAATCTGCTTAAGCGGGCTGGAGAATATGACCGCAGAAGAGAGAGTCTGTGTGGCACATCAAGGTTATTGCGTTTTCTGTCTAAATGACTTTCTGTATTAAGAAAACAGCTGAGGAATCAACAGAACATTACCAGTTATTTACATGAAAATAAAAGGGTCATTAGTGCTGACTAAATCAAAAACTAATGATTTAAAATATTAATTAATGAAACGTGAATGATAAAATTGCAGTGGTTGGAAAACAAACAAATAAAATTGCAGTGGTTGGAAAACAAACAAATCTCTTGCTTATTTTTGAATTTAAATTCTTTATTTTATTTTAGTTCGTTTTTCAACCACAGTTTAGTTTACCTTGCCACTAGTGCGTGATTTTCCATGCAGCATAATTGAACTGAGGCAGAATTGAAGTCAACACTTAATCATTATTTTCCCGGTTTTCACTGTAAACTTTCTTTGAAGCAATCTGTATTATATAAAGCGCTATATACAGTAAATAAAGATGACTTGACTTGACTTAAACAGTTAGTATTGGAACATAAAGACATAGATGCCCAGTTGTGTGTGTCTATTTCATGGATGAAATTAACATATTCTCTCTCTATCTGAATCTGGCAAAGCCAAACGACAGCGCACACGCAGAGGAAAATTAAATTCTCATGTCTCGTTATAATTCAAAAAGCTAATCAGGAACAAAACAGTCCATTTATAGCAGGATTCCTTTAATCCTTCCATGGCTATCTTTTCATCCTCTCTCACATTCTCGTGTTTTTGGCAGAATAATTAATACACAAATAAGCTGGTGGATGGGGTGGAGAAAAAATCCAGTTTGTGCTTTGAGATATTGAAGAAATAGATCTCCCAAAAATTAATATTCTGTCATCATTATCTAAACAAGATTTATCTCCATTTTCTGTCATATTCCTTAACACTGCTTTTCTCTACAAGCTGTAAATTGAGCTCTGCCATGTGACATCATCAACTTAAGAACCTAAAATCCAAACCTTCTTATATTATACCATGTTTTAAATGCCCATTTTTGAGTGGAAGGAAAAGCTTGCTGTGTCCATGCATGTATCTTTAAATGCAAATGAGCTGCTGCTCCCCACCCCCTTTCCAGAAGAGGGCTTTACAGCTTGTGCCTCAGATACTCTGCCAAAGATGAAAAAAAAAAAAACATCTGTTTGGTTCTGGTTATCATCTCTATCACGGTCACGCTCACATGACATTGCAGTTCTTCAGGTTTGTTTTTAAATCAATCAAGTTTAATTGCTGAATTCGCAGTGAAGAACTACTTCAAACCCTGAAGCAAGAGCCACCAATCAAAGACATTGCTGTCATCACATGAGCTGATGATGTCACATTGAGGGGCGTGGCAGAGCTCAAATTACAGCTACGGGTGGAAACAACGATAAAGGGAAAACATTAGCAATGGACGCAAGCAAGTCAACGTTAACATGATACGGGCTCCTCCTAAAAACATGTGTATGTCTACAATACATTTTATTTTACAGATTTAATTACCGGTCAAATAAACAAATTCAGTCAGATAGGATTGTTTCCCCACTGTAAACCAAAACCCCGGTATTTGAGTCGCTGCTGAGAGCATCTATCAAAGTGAATTGAAGACAATATCGATCATGAAAATATGATGAATTTTGTGGATAATATAACACTAGATGACATTAACAAAGGCAAAACTCATTCAGTCCTAGAAAAAAACAGGACTGGATTTCGAATGTGGATCTTATCAGTGCTAAAGATGCATTTACGTAAATCTGTTTTGTTGCAATCATGGATTCAGAGAATATATATATTCAAAACCCAAAATACTGCAATATTTTTAGCTATATATATTGCAGTTTTGACATCGATGGCCATGTAGGCCAGTAGTGCTCACTCAGGGCTGGACAGACACTGTGAGGTGTTGCAGGAAGCATCTTCACGTCAACTTCACTAAATCAAGCAGGACAGTGAGAGCTTTGCATCACACTCACTAACACAAACAAAATGACAGCGCTATTTGGTGCCAAACACTGCAGCTCTACATCATGCGTTTGGCAGCCATGAGCAAAACCTAAAATAGCTGCTTGTCAATAACATTTACCACAGATCCACTGCAGCCTCTTTCCACGCTGTAGATAGAACCAGAGGCGGCCTTTGCAATTCGGAGGCACGTTTCAAACAAACAGTCTCCCCCCTTTGTCTCTGTCTCAGCCCCTCAGTGAGCACCTTGGACAGCGTAATGACCAGGCCATGAGAACAAAGAAATAAAAATTAGGGAACATGGATTAGATAAGTTATTTAGTACAATGTGAATATGAATAGGCTACATCAAGACGAAACAAAATGTTTTAAATTAGGCTTATCCAATTTTGAAGTTTAGAACTTGGCTTTTCGATAACGGAGTGCTGCAAAAGCTCTGACAAGCAGTGTTAATTTTGACAGCTAATTTTGATTTAGTTTTAGTCATAGTCTTTTGACTAAAATGCCATTTAGTTTTAGTCATATTTTAGTCATCGGAAACTGTTTTAGATTTAGTCTAGTTTTAGTTGACTAAATATCATAAGATTTTAGTCGATGAAATCTACAGTAAATTTAGTCGACTAAAATCTAATTTAGTTGTAATCTAGTAGTTGTAGTAATGCATTAAGTAATAATTTCTCTAACAATAAACAGATGCAATACACTGATATACATCTGATGTTCTCCAAACTGTTTATGTTCACTTAAGACAACCAACTGTACTTTACTCGCCAAAGCGGACGGTTTTTGACAATTCAAGTGCAAAAAGACACGAAAGAGCTCAATTCAGTGTTTTTCAGGGATTGACACACTTATCATTGAGGTACCATTAAAGTTTTTGTTTAAAATTTTGATTAGATTTGATTTTTAGTTCCCTTTCATGGGAACTTCGAGCTGCGTCGAGACGCATTGGGATCCCAATGCGTCTCGACGCAATGTCTCGTTCCTCATTCAGGGAACCAGGGTTACATACGTAACCCGAGACGTTCGTTCATTGTAATTTTAGTTTTTTTGTTTATGTCTTTTAGTTTTTGCTTTTAAATATCTGTATAGTTTTTTTTTTTTTTTAATTTGTGTTTTAGTTATTTTAGTCAGATTAAGCTAAAGCTTGGAAACTAGATTAAATTAAATACATTTACATTTTTTACATATTTATTTTTTATTTCAGTTAACGTTTATTTCAAGTAATGAAGATTTTTTTATGGTTTTAGGTTTAGTTAACTATAATAACCCTTATACCTGTAAAATATATAGAATAATGTGTCAAATAATGTTCTTAGTCTTTCCTTCCTGTGACAGAAGATACAGTAGTTTACTATGAATTAAATAGAAATTAAATTAAATGCAGTTTATTGTGTAAACAAAATAACAATAATGACCAGGAAAAAAATCATTATAAACTATCCCGAAATACACCGTGACTCTTATTCTGAAATAAGTCTGCACTGTAGCAGGCTGCTCATTTAAGCTCAGATGAGGGAGATAAAATGTCATAAACATTGTCATAATTCATCAACATTAGCTTATAAACAATCTCTTGGCATAAATGTGCACTATTCATTAATTGCGAAGCAGTCTGAAGTGCTGCTGGACGAGACTGTAGAGGGCGCAACAGCGCCACGTTTCCCGTGGTTAGATCAGCACATTACACTTCAAATGTGCGCACACAGGACAGCAGTCCTGCCTTAATATCTTGCCAAATCGTCCCTCTCTATCATTTTCATTTCGTTTTTATTCGTTGATGAAAATTAGAGTAGATTTTAGTCATAGTTTTAGTCATTCAAACGCATTTTTATTTAGTCATCGTCTCGTTTTCGTCCGTGAAAAAATGGCGTTGGCGAAAATTATGACGAAAATTATTCATCAACGAAATTAACACTGCTGACAAATTTGACATTTGGGCAAGTGCGGACAGTCTTTCTTGCAGCATGGTGAACCGCACGTATGATTGTATCAGCTGCAGGTGCGAGATATGAATATAGAAAATGAGACAATGAAAAAAATGTAATTAAACTAAAACGGTGCAATCATGCACTGTAAACCCTAACGCTCAAAATACTTAATTAGTTTGAGTAGGACAAACTTAAATTAAACAAATTAGTTCAGTCAAATTAACTGTTAAGAGTATTTAGATCTTTCTTTTTCTTTTGAGTTCACAACACTGACATATTTCAAGTAAACTGAACTGTTTCATTGCTTTGAGTTTTATGAACTCATTTCTTTTAATTTAGACTAACTTAAGCTTAACTGAAACTGGGCTGGGATGGCACTTAAAAGGGAGAGTAAATGCTAAAATTAAGTGTTATATAATGTTTTTTGTGCAAGATTAAAAGTAAGGGAGATTCAGTAGTGATTAATGTTTTGTCATGCTAATTTAGAAGAGTATCTGTTAATGTGGGTTTTTGGAGAGTTACTATCATGGTGACAAGTGGCGAATCCTGTTTGGTTTGAGCGCAGTTACATGTTTTAAGTTGCTGTACTTATTCAGTAAGTGTTATACCATGCTATTGTTAACATGTTAGCAAATTAGCAAGTTGGCATTTTCTGAATTAGTAAATTAGAAAAATATTTACATTGAGATAACCTGATAATTTTAAGTTAAATGTACGTTAAGAACAGTAAAAATGTATGAGTACAAAATAAAAATCTTAAACTTTGTGTTTCTGAACTTAAAAAAAAAAAAAACTTCTGACAACTTAGGGTTTACAGTGAAGTAAATAACTTTTGTTTTGCAAGAACTCAAAATAAAGCTGAGTTAGCTAACACAGAACTTCAAGTTAGGACTAATTAACATGGATGAGTACTACAAACTCAAAACTTGATAGTGCTGCTTAAAATTGGGAACATCATAACTCAAAAAAAATGTAACTGATTACCTCAAATTTTTTGAGTTAGCCTAGCCTATTCGGGTTTACAGTGTGCTGATATTTGGGAAAACAGCACTCTATATCCTGTTATACAGTGACATTTTTGCCCCATATATCTTGAGTTTTTGGTGGCATTTTTGCCCCAAGAGGCCGCTATTGGATAGAACACACAGGTTTTGTTTCAAACCCAGTGAGCTGCCTGGCTGTATGCTGACATAGACAGCATCCTATATGGAACTTCATATGTCACTGATTTGGAAAGCTGTATATTGGCAGAAACTAATGCCAAATTTACACTGCAATGGTGGCACAGAAGTGGCATTTAGATGTCAACACAGACTGTTTGATGCTGCTCAGAGATGGCATAAATTCATTTACACAGCAATTGCAACTGTCTACTTTGATACTAGGGCCTGAGGTGGGTTAGAGCTGGGATTATTTAGTCCGGCTTTATCCGGCATTGGGTCTTTACACTGAAATGAGCAGGCACAGAGCAGCCTTATTTCAGCTGTGTAAAGACACCATAGGCTGAAAAAGTGCAAAAGTATCCCAAATCCAATTTTTATGCTCATATGCGACACAGACCCGTTTTGTTGTTGTTGTTTGTTTTGTTCTCTGATGGGAGTCACTCCAAAGATTTTACATACCGGTGACTTTGGTCACTCTGTGAATATGGAAGACAGCAGTGAAGTTAGTCAGTGGAGGGACGGTGGAGCTGTTATACTCTTGAAGTATTTCGATGACAGCTCTATACAAGCAAAACTTGAAGAAAAACTGTACAAGAAAAACTTTGCTCTCTTTCTCCTCATCCTCATCTGGATCCTCATTATCGCCTGCGCACAAATGCACTGGCTTCCACGGCACATCACCTTATAAATGAATGCGTAAATGCTGACTTCAGTAACCTCCATGTTTACTTCCATGTAAAAGCGTGCTGCATGCCGTCTATGTTATTGTTCTTTTGCGCATGTGGGTCAGTTTAGGATCATGACTTGTTTGCACTACAATCCGATACTGGCCACTTTAAAAAAATATTGTGAACAGCCAAACAACAACAACAACAACAACAACAACAACAAATTGGATCTGAGAAATAAATCAGAATTAAGCACTAAGGCTTGCTGAATTAATTATATTTATAAAAATCCTAAATTTTCTCAATAAATATGTGAAGCCTGATTATCAGAAATTGCACAAAGCCATTTAGATTGGAGCTTGTGATTTTGAATATAATATTGTCATTTTTTGTGTGTCTGTGGGCGAGCCATATGAGACTACATCAGTCCTAATAAAACCAACACAGCACTTACATGCTGGATTTTACCCATCAGGACTAAATAAACCAACATAAGAGCAGGAGATAATGATGTAAAAGAGAAAAAAAGACATCACAAATATGATCATATTAATATTGCAATTATTTCTCCCAGGCAGCAATGAAACAAAAGTCAGGAGTCAGTAAGATTTTTTTCCGAAAGAAGTCTCTTATGATCACCAAGGCTGCATTTATTTGATCAAAAATACAGTAAAAACAGTAATATTGTGAAATATTATTACAATTTAAAATAACTGTCTTCTATTTGAATATATGTTAAAATGTAATTTATTCCTGTGATCAAAGCTGAATTTTCAGCATCATTACTCCAGTCTTCAGTGTCACATGATCTTTCAGAAACCATTCTGATATGATGATTTGCTGCTCAAGAAACATTTCTTCTTATAAATTTAAAAATAAAATAAAAAAACTTGAAGAATACTTGAAATCTCTGAAGTTTTTATGTTCATTCATCGCTGTCACAAGAAAATAGCTTAAAGCAGTATATGCCATCATACCATCCAGCCCTCATACTGACACACACACACACACACACACACACACACACATACACACACACACACACACATGAACACGGACAGACCTATTTGTGAGGCAGATGTGGTGTGACCACTGAGGATGAAGGACAACATGGAGAATTTGTCAGCAGAAATCACCACTCCAGCTGCTGAGGGACACACACACATACACACACACACACACACACACACACACACACACACACACACCAGTATACCACAGCATACATATGTATAAACGCACGCTCATAAACAAACGTGCACACACACTTGCCTCGGGCCAACTCCAGCAGCACATCACATTACTGCTGCACTTTGAAATGAAAAAAGAAAAACATGCATGGGGGCGGGACTTAGTGACCTAAAATTCATGAGCACAGCATTGGATCGTTATTCGTTTTGATGTGTGACTGTGTGCGCCTACATTGTAGGTCATCGCCAAGTGGCAGCAACATGGAACTCTCTCTCTCTCTCTCTCTCTTTATGACTTGTTATGTAAAAGGCCTCATTCTCATTTTTTTAGCCTTCATGCCAATGCAGAACACAGGAAAGAAAAGCTTGAGCTGAGAAGAGCTGGAGAGCAGCTCAGATTTACTCAGAAATAGTTCAGTTTACTCTAGTGGCTCATTAAAGCAATAAACTATGAGATGTTGTGCTTTACTGTGATTTTACCATGGTTAAGGGGAGTTGCTAGGCGTGTTCTTCACACACAATGCAAAAACATTTTAGCATGTTGGCACAACTGATCCACACTTTGTTTACCTTTGTTTACATTCACTATATAAACAACTGTCTACAAATGTTAGGAATGTTGGCAAATGATATATATTTTAAAAAAGGTCTGTTTTATGAAATTTTATGAAATGACTAAGACGTGATGTATTGCTTTTATATATAGTTAATAATATGTTTAAATGCATGCACAAATTTGTCAATCTAATCTTTACATTCTAAAAGTTCTGATAAACTATATATATATATTCACAATATAACAAAATAATATCTAGAATATAAATGGAGAGACTTTTGCTTCTCCGATGTTTCTCCTTAGAGCTCCTACACTTTATGACCTAAATTTTCCCATAACTTTTCCTGTCATTACTGAATAAGGATTTTTAAAAATAATTTTAATAGAGACTCACTTAAAAGGAGCTATTTTTAGCCAATTAAATACTTTAGAGCTGAGCATGACTAGAGAAATGGCCATAACATTTTATGATTTTATTAATTTTCATGAGCCGAGATCTTAAAAGTTGGTAACCCTGAGAAAAAAAAAAAATCCCAGTAATCTTACATGTGCCTCCTCTAGAGCTTCAGAAGAGATCTCAACAATAGCCCCTTTTATTGTAAAATTACCAGAAGGATTACTTGCTTTTGATACTTTATTTGAACCAATTATTATTGCCAGATAAACAACATTTGCAAAGTTATGACGCTCAAAGTTGCAAAGTGAGATTACAGGGACTGATTTAGGGACTTCAACAGGCTTCTTCCCGGGTTGGTGACATCACAAACCCCAAAATTTACAAAAACCCTGCCCCTGAGAGCACACCATGAGGCTATGTTGGGCTGCTTTAGAGAAGAGGAAGAACTGTTGTAGTAGAGTAGTTGTTGCCATGCCGTCATTTTACGCCGGACTGCTTCACAAACGAGGGTCAATTCAACGCTGGGTTTGAACAAAGGATTAACATGACGGCACATGCTAGTCGATGATTTGAATCAACTCCACAGCAACTACATAAATTTATCCACTAACCATTCAGAAATGTCCAGTTTCATTCTAAAAGTTGTAACTTCTTCCTGAGTCTCTCCATCAGTGTCTGACTCCGGTTTGAACAATGCAAGGCTGAACACCGTTACTGACAATCCTCATTTTGGCTGCGTGAGATTCTCCAGCTTTGTTGTTGTTGAGCAACCGAAGCGTGAGCTGTTAAAGCTCTGCCCTCTTCTGGAAAGGGGGCCGGGAGCAGCAGCTCATTTGCATTTAAAGGGACAAACACAAAAAAGGCGTGTTTTTTCTCACACCCAAATAAGGGCAAATTTGACAAGCTATAATAAATGATCTGTGGGGTATTTTGAGCTGAAACTTCACAGACACATTTTGGGGACACCAGAGACTTATATTACATCTTGTGAAAAGGGTCCCCTTTAAAAAACATTTCAAAATGCACCTGCATTGTTTTGAAGATTTCTTAAGAATAGTGTTAAAATATCGTCTCGTCTCACCTCATCTCGTCTTCTTCTCGTGAAACCCAATATCGTATATTGTATCACCCCTAATAAAATGTAAAAAAAAGATGTCCATCTAGCACATATTTACATAATAAAAACAGTCAAAGATGTCCATCTAGCACATATTTACATTAAAAAATTATTAAAAAGCAGCGGAGCTTACTGTAAACAGAGCAAAGTTATAGCGTCATCTCCAAAAGAACATTACGATTGGCCCAAAGCAGACTTAGGTCAGCACGTTCAGACCTCGTACATGCTTATACCGGTAATCTTCATTCTTTGTTCACACACAGAATTATACCAGTAACTTACTGGCAATGTTACAACTTCTCCAATTGGTATATTGCCAGAACTGATTTACCGGTATTTTTGAAAAGGTCCTGTTCACACATGATCTCTTACCGGTAATTTACCAGTAAAGAATGTATGTGTGAAAGGGGCTAATGTATCAAACTGTGCTCAAACCAAGATAAGTAACAGATCTCAATATGAACGATGACAACTATTGTATGACAACTATTGACTATTTGGGAACTATTTGGGTCTGTTTTTATTCTTACAAATCTGAGACAAAGTTGATATATCAGTTCAGATAGCAGTGCTAAAACAGCTGGCTCTGTTCTATGCAGATTAAATGACACTGAACTCAACTGAATATGTCAGAAGAATATCTATGCCTTTTGTTAGATGAACTGTAAAACGAGACGGTGTAGCAAAGCAAAGGTGCCACTACGGTCGGCCACTGGCAGCGTGTTTGCGTGTGTGTGCATGTGTGCTGGCTGAAATTGCATTTTTTCTCATTACACGTACACTGATAACAGGCTTGCTGCCGTTTCTATGGCAACTATAGATCCCTCAAGCTGTGCCTCGCTGAAGGATGTCGAGAACAGCGGATAGAGAACACACACACAAACACACACGTAGAGATCCTGTGTATCTACAGCTGAGCTCTATTGAGATTCACTCCCAGCTGTGATCCTTCCCAAAGCCACAGAGTTATTGAAAATACACAACTCCTATTTACAATCTATACATGGTGACGAATACCATTATAGACGCTTATATTCACGTAATATACTAGTGGTTCTCAACTAGTTTTGCTTTAGAATCCAGATTTTACATTGAACATCAAATGTCGAGTCAAAATCGTATCAGAATTGTTCATACTCTGAAAAAATAACACCAATGAAGTCCAGGCCTCCCTATCTACAGTATGTTTTTCTCCTCCACTCCTTAATTTCCTTAAATATATGCTGACTGTGTGTCCACAATCGTTTTTCCTGGTATAGCTGTGAATCAGCCCCGCAGGGATTCATAAGAAGCTTTACTGAAATAAAACAAATTAATGTAAGTTTGGTTCAGTTCAATCAAATGGAATTTGATTCGACTGAATTTAAGTGATCGGAACTGATTTTTAATGAGTTTAACAGAATTCTGTCAAAAGGAATTGTTAGCAAATTGTTACAGATTTGCTGTACGTCACACATAGAGGGTCATCCCGACTCTCATCTGCTCTCATAGCTGAGGATGGAAATACAGGGTGTTAAAATTTACCATATTAACTACCTTGATTCAATGGCATAAAATCATATTTTTGTTTCACTTGGAGATATGTCACATTACAGAAGTAAAACAGGTTGCAAACGACATTTTCAGGGTCCGTACACCATCTGGCCAATTAATTTCAGTTCAATTAAATCAGTTTTAAAGCCAATATATAAATCAGCAATTAAACATTTCTGAGCTCAGCATAAATAGGAAAAAAAATACAAAATACAAAATGTTACTAGAGAAATTTCCATGAATTTTCATGAGAAATTTTCATGGAAAGCATTAAGGTGATTTAGATCGTACCTATCTGGCCATTACCATTGTTTATTTAAATGTGGAATTATCCAAGTTAAAGGGGGGGTCTAATGCTATTTCATGCATTCTGACTTATTTACACTGTTAAATAATTGGATTCTCTTGCTAAACATGGCCAAAATTTCAAAAAAACGAGTTGTAAGTATGACAGAGTATTTCTGTGCCAAATACACTCCTTCAGGGTTCGTACAAGTTTCGGAAAGTTTTTTTTTTTTTTTTTTTTTTTTCTCGTATTACGTATTACGTAATAAAGGGTGGAATTCCTTGTACAGGCACTTCTCCAGGAAGAGCGCGAACAGAGTGAGAGCAAGAGCACGCCCATCAACGTGCTTCATTTCTTTTGTCGTCGGCAGCGCCGCACAGGTCTTGCTTGAGAAAGATTTGTCACTTTGTTTTTAGACCACAAAATCAACAATGTCACCAAAGAAGTGTGTTTTTGGTTGTGAGGGAAAAATAACCTTGCTTCCCAAAGAACACAGCGTTAAGTGAACAGTGGAGCTGAGAGATTTGTGCTCACGTATTACATTGATGCGCTCGACATTTGTCATTAAAATAACCACAGAAACCGCCTTTAATTAACTATCAAAATAATGATAAAGTCGTGTCTGAAAGTTGCAATCACTTTTTTATTGGTTAAAATGAATGGAGAATATCTTCGTGTTTTTCTGTGGCTGCTCGAGCCCTCAGGATCGGTGCTTATGGTTTTATAAACAAAGCCCAGTTCGACGATGGATTTACTGATCGTTTGAAACTGAAAGATGGAGCTGGTTTTGTTGGCAATCGGTACGTAAGTGCACATAATGTAAATAACACGAATGTATAGTGAATCAAAAGTTATCCAGGGATAATGTGATGGTGTATTGTGTGTGTTTAAATACATTTGTTTAGCTGACCATTGAAGCTGCGCATACTCATGACTCTTAAGCTTTGCCCACAGCATGCCTCCGGGAACTTGGCTGTTTTCGTAAAAACTCGGTACAGCGTATCTGTCTTTTATAAATCTGATAAAACTGAAGACTCTTCAGAGATATAAAGGATGCTATACTACTCAATAGGTACTCAAGATTAACATGAGATTGGCAGAAACTGTGTGTGTTATGTACCCTTTAACATCAGTAAATTATGGAGTGCCACAAGGGTCTATTTTAGGCCCTCTGCTATTTTCAATATAGAGTTTCTGCCTAAATGAACACATGATGTGAGCAACTACATGATTTGTATTATCTTAGAACTGTACATTTCTGACACATGGACATTACTTGTCACATCTGATATGAGATTACTCTAAATTGTAATGTAAACACATACATTTTCTGTAAAGCTGCTTTTCACAATACGTATTGTGAAAAGCGTTATACAAATAAATGAACTGTCCAAAACTTTTTAGGATTGTACTAAATCACATGACTTTTCCAGGCCTGGCAATCCCATTTAAAATTCCCTGGTACTTCCCATGTTTACAATGACCTGCATTTCATGTTGACCATAAACAAATGTAGAAAAAAATGTAGAAAAAATTACATGCCAAATAGCACCAAACGCGCCATCGGCAGGGATTCATATGTATTTCTACAGCCTCTGATCCCATTTTACTCTGTTCTTTTATTTGAAATGAAAAAATAACGGCCTTTCTGTCCCAACTGTCCAATAATGCAAAACAAGTGTAAGATTCTGTGTTTCTCTGTCTCTCTCCTCCTCCTCCTCTGACCTCTCGTGCCCTGATGCCCGTTTCCGCAGACGCTTAATGGAGATGTGGGAACTGTGTCGGCCCTTTGTGGTTTTCCGTTCAACACACACATATGCAGAAGTGCACATATATGCCTGGGGCTGTCAACATGACCCTCGTCACCCTGTTTGCGTATACCATCTCTCTTTTTACTTTCCTTTCCTGTAAACTCGAAGCGCCCTGGCGTATTCCTGCACATATTACTCTATTCATCTTCTAGCTCCCTCTATTTATATTCTTTTGCGCTCCGTCTCTCTCCTCTTCCTGCTTCCCAGACATCTCTCTGATAAATACCCTAGTTATGAATTATATTGTAGTTCTTGTGGCTGAACCAACCAGAGCGCAATAATTCCTCATTGTACAACAATACAATCTGACAAGCCGATAGAGCTCTTAAATAAAAGGAAAGTAAGGAAACGGTGCACGCACACACCATAAATTTCCTTCAGACATTTCAGTTGAGTTGTCTGACTTCATGGGAAATCGTTGAATTGTACAACAGGGTTGACTAGCTCACACCCCTGATAACAATACAACATACATTAATCAATATTAGTGAACGTCTATGTGATTGATTGTCCCCTCATTTCATCTGTTTTGCATTAGATCTTAGAGCTCAACTGGTCCCGTGTGTTTTAGTTGAACCGTGTTCTGGACTCAAAAATTGCAAAAACAAATACCGCAATTGTACCATTTCATGCATACACTATCTGGAAAAAAGTCATGTTTTTACAAGTTCCCAAGTTATTAAAACATTAACACATCTGAGGATGAACTTGTACTTGTACATAAACATCGTATAATAAAAACACAACAATCACAGTCAGTGAGAACATATTTTATTAGTAACATACACTACCGTTCATAAGAGACTTCC
This sequence comes from Ctenopharyngodon idella, assembly GCF_019924925.1. Taxonomy (NCBI): domain Eukaryota; kingdom Metazoa; phylum Chordata; class Actinopteri; order Cypriniformes; family Xenocyprididae; genus Ctenopharyngodon; species Ctenopharyngodon idella. Next base: position 39,818,661 of record NC_067221.1, on the reverse strand, counting down.
CTCAGAACAGTAGTGTAGTTATTCAAATTTATTTTGAAGAAATAGCTTTTTATCACTTGCCACTTTATCGTGTTGCATCTGATTAGGACTCAATCTAAAATTATGCCAATTGTCAAACGTCTGGCTCAGCATGAATCATGAAGCCCAAACTAAATCTTGCAAACTAGATTCACTAAAACCCTTCGTCCCAATCCCAGAGCAGAATGAAACAAGCCAGTGAGTGACTGCTGTTTCTTGTTTCTAAACCAGTTCAGGTGTCACATGACTGACTGTTATTCCACTGACACCCCGTCTGCTCCTGAAATAGTCTCTCCAGCCTAAAATTACGCTCTACTGCTCTCTTTTACAGTGACCCCACTCCAAACACATACACAGAAACACACACCTCAAAGTAAAAGTAGCTCATTCCTTTTTCAGACACCCGGTTCTATAATTGGGCTCCATTCAGACACATTCAGGGTTCATAATACACATCTTAATCTGAAAACGACGAACAGTATTATCATAATTCATGGTGCTACACGTCCCATTAAGACCAGCAGGTTTGCTTGGAAATCAGAGTATGAGGAAATCTCACGAAACCTGTCAAGAACATGTCCATCCTATAACTCTCATTACTTTAATGTGAAATGGTTATATATATATATATATAGTTATAAAACGAGTTATAATGTCAGGATTGTGCGATATAAACACGCAATTGTGAGAAAAAAGTCAGAATTGCGAGATAAAAAGTCGCAATTACCTTTTTTAATTTTTTATTCAGGGGCAGAAACAAACTTCCATAATATATAATATAATATAATATAATATAATATAATAAGGAATAATTGATGACTAGCCGTTGAATTATTAGAAAATAATGCACACCCGAGGAGGTAATGCAGCCATGACGCGAACCTTAGAACGTTCGTCAACCAATCAGATTCGAGCATTCAACAGCCCCGTAATATAAGAGAATAGAATAGAATAGAATAGAATAGAATAGAATAGAATAGAATAGAATAATTATACAGTGTGGTAGTATTTGTTATGCTCATTTAAATGAAAACAATCTTTACAGTCCAGTAACTTTTTATAAAACTCTTTATGAGGAATTAAATAAAAATTTAAAAGCAAAACTGTGTAACTGTAAAAAAATGTGCTAAACTGTCATGAAGAATATAGAACAATTAATGGTCTACCAATGTGTTTTTCATTTACCAATACTGATATCTAGAGAGATGCACACAATGATTTAAACAAAATCACTTAATTAATTTACAATTTACACAACATTTACTCAAAATTCACTAAAATATTTGAAAGAATAAAAGACAATGTCAACAGACTTATTAGTAGGTTGAATGACCACCACTATTAATCAGCCAATTGGGCACTAAAAACGTTTTATTTTGAGAGGGGCGGTAAAATGTGACCTTGTACTTGACAGATTTCGTGAGATTCAGCTGTGTGTATGTGTGCATAAATCTGTGCATGTATTCATATTGTGTTTTTCTGCATCTGTGTGTGCGAGCCAACAAGGTTAATGTTCATAACCTTTACATAAATCTACTGCCGCTCTTTTCCACCATTGTGGTTTCCGGCAGCTGGCCCACGGCAGCGATAGACCCCACGGGAGAGTATGAATGTGCAGCCACATGTCTGTTCATGACAGCCGAACATGTGTATATGCGCTCGCACGAGAGCCAAACAAACTCTATAGCTCCCCTCTGATTAACACACGCTACATTCCCCATGGACCCCACGTCACGTACATATACAGCTCCATTCACACACATGGGAAAGAGAAATCTCAAATGAGTTCTCTTTAATATCTCAACTGCAGACAGCAATGAGGTTAAATGGAGATCAAATGGATACAAAAAAGTTTCCTGTGAAGAAGACCTTGGTAATCTCAGTGTATCAGCTATATCATTCATGCAACATTAAATTAGCAGGAGAGAAACACATAATGAAACAGTATTTACTCTGTATGAGGGTGAACCTGAGCAGACTGACCGTAAAGAGCCAAAGGCATGATAAAATAAAACAAGTCTAACATCTGCCACAAAAAAACTTCTGACAGATGTGTTTGCCTTCAGTACCAATGACCAACGAACGTTACAGAAATGTTACAGAGATGAATATTTAAGGAGGCAAATAAATACTTTCAGCATTGGAAAAATTTAAAAAGGCTACCATCATATATTCACTTCAACCTCCTTCAGGCCACAAAAGCAGACGTGTTATCAAAATGTTCACATTGTTAGTTTCAGCACAGTGAAAGTGGATGGTGACCAGAGGCTGTCAAGCTCCAAAAACAACCAAAAAGTACCATAAAAGTGCTTATGTAAAATAATTTATATCACAATATACTCAAGAATCTCTTTTTGGTAACAATATAGGCCTAATCATAAACTACACAATTTTATGGAAATGAGATTCTAGGAGTGCCTGCAACACCTTTAGCCTCTGCTATATTGACTATATAGCCTCAAACCAGCTAACAGGGAAGGTTCTCAGAACTAAAGTTCTGGAAATAGTTCTCTCAAAGTTATGAACAAACGTTCTTCCAGTATTGTTAAAAGAATGTTTGTTCGGTGTTATCTGGTCTTTAATAACACTCTCAAAACATTAGCACAAAAATGCCATTTATAAATTTTTTAACATTTAGTTGGACATTCATCAAGCATTTTTTAAATGTTACTTCTCATTTCAGAATGTTCAGAGAAAGTAACATTCAAAAGTAATGTTCCCGAAATGTTTGCAGAATGATAAAATGGAATGTTTCTTTAACGATTGCATAACCAAGAATTTTTTTTTTTAAAACATTTGAAAAAACTGGACGTTTTAAATGTTCAGTTCTTACACCATAGCAAATCAAGGGAACGAAATAGTAAATGGTGCGCATAATTTAGCAAATCCAAGGGAACGAAATAGTAAATTGTGTGCACGATTTAGAAAATCAAGGGAACAAAATAGTAAATCGTCTGCAAGATTTAGCAAATCGAGTGAACGAAATAGTAAATCATGTGCACGATTTAGAAAACCGAGGGAACAAAATAGTAAATCTTCCGCACGGTTTAGCAAATCAAGGGAATGAAATAGTAAATCTTCCGAACGGTTTAGCAAATCGAGGGAACAAAATAGTAAATCTTCCGCACGGTTTAGCAAATCGAGTGAACGAAATAGTAAATCATGTGCACGATTTAGAAAACCGAGGGAACAAAATAGTAAATCTTCCGCACGGTTTAGCAAATCAAGGGAATGAAATAGTAAATCTTCCGCACGGTTTAGCAAATCAAGGGAATGAAATAGTAAATCTTCCGAACGGTTTAGCAAATCAAGGGAATGAAATAGTAAATCTTCCGAACGGTTTAGCAAATCGAGGGAACAAAATAGTAAATCTTCCGCACGGTTTAGCAAATCGAGTGAACGAAATAGTAAATCATGTGCACGATTTAGAAAACCGAGGGAACAAAATAGTAAATCTTCCGCACGGTTTAGCAAATCAAGGGAATGAAATAGTAAATCTTCCGCACGGTTTAGCAAATCAAGGGAATGAAATAGTAAATCTTCCGAACGGTTTAGCAAATCAAGGGAATGAAATAGTAAATCTTCCGAACGGTTTAGCAAATCGAGGGAACAAAATAGTAAATCTTCCGCACGGTTTAGCAAATCAAGGGAATGAAATAGTAAATCTTCCGAACAGTTTAGCAAATCAAGGGAACAAAATAGTAAATCTTCCGCACGGTTTAGCAAATCAAGGGAATGAAATAGTAAATCTTCCGAATGGTTTAGCAAATCAAGGGAACAAAATAGTAAATCTTCCGCACGGTTTAGCAAATCAAGGGAATGAAATAGTAAATCTTCCGAACAGTTTAGCAAATCAAGGGAACAAAATAGTAAATCTTCCGCACGGTTTAGCAAATCAAGGGAATGAAATAGTAAATCTTCCGAACGGTTTAGCAAATCGAGGGAACAAAATAGTAAATCTTCCGCACGGTTTAGCAAATCAAGGGAATGAAATAGTAAATCTTCCGAACGGTTTAGCAAATCGAGGGAACAAAATAGTAAATCGTCTGCAAGATTTAGCAAATCGAGTGAACGAAATAGTAAATCATGTGCACGATTTAGAAAATTGATTGAACAAAATGGTAAATCGTCCGCACGATTTAACAAATCAAGGGAATGAAATAGTAAATCTTCCGAACGGTTTAGCAAATCGAGGGAACAAAATAGTAAATCTTCCGCACGGTTTAGCAAATCAAGGGATTGAAAAAGTAAATCTTCCGAACGGTTTAGCAAATCAAGGGAACAAAATAGTAAATCTTCCGCACGGTTTAGCAAATCAAGGGAACAAAATAGTAAATCTTCCGCACGGTTTAGCAAATCAAGGGAATGAAATAGTAAATCTTCCGAATGGTTTAGCAAATCAAGGGAACAAAATAGTAAATCTTCCGCACGGTTTAGCAAATCAAGGGAATGAAATAGTAAATCTTCCGAACAGTTTAGCAAATCAAGGGAACAAAATAGTAAATCTTCCGCACGGTTTAGCAAATCAAGGGAATGAAATAGTAAATCTTCCGAATGGTTTAGCAAATCAAGGGAACAAAATAGTAAATCTTCCGCACGGTTTAGCAAATCAAGGGAATGAAATAGTAAATCTTCCGAATGGTTTAGCAAATCAAGGGAACAAAATAGTAAATCTTCCGCACGGTTTAGCAAATCAAGGGAATGAAATAGTAAATCTTCCGAATGGTTTAGCAAATCAAGGGAACAAAATAGTAAATCTTCCGCACGGTTTAGCAAATCAAGGGAATGAAATAGTAAATCTTCCGAACAGTTTAGCAAATCAAGGGAACAAAATAGTAAATCTTCCGCACGGTTTAGCAAATCAAGGGAATGAAATAGTAAATCTTCCGAACGGTTTAGCAAATCGAGGGAACAAAATAGTAAATCTTCCGCACGGTTTAGCAAATCAAGGGAATGAAATAGTAAATCTTCCGAACGGTTTAGCAAATCGAGGGAACAAAATAGTAAATCGTCTGCAAGATTTAGCAAATCGAGTGAACGAAATAGTAAATCATGTGCACGATTTAGAAAATTGATTGAACAAAATGGTAAATCGTCCGCACGATTTAACAAATCAAGGGAATGAAATAGTAAATCTTCCGAACGGTTTAGCAAATCGAGGGAACAAAATAGTAAATCTTCCGCACGGTTTAGCAAATCAAGGGAATGAAAAAGTAAATCTTCCGAACGGTTTAGCAAATCAAGGGAACAAAATAGTAAATCTTCCGCACGGTTTAGCAAATCAAGGGAACAAAATAGTAAATCTTCCGCACGGTTTAGCAAATCAAGGGAATGAAATAGTAAATCTTCCGAATGGTTTAGCAAATCAAGGGAACAAAATAGTAAATCTTCCGCACGGTTTAGCAAATCAAGGGAATGAAATAGTAAATCTTCCGAACAGTTTAGCAAATCAAGGGAACAAAATAGTAAATCTTCCGCACGGTTTAGCAAATCAAGGGAACAAAATAGTAAATCTTCCGCACGGTTTAGCAAATCAAGGGAATGAAATAGTAAATCTTCCGAATGGTTTAGCAAATCAAGGGAACAAAATAGTAAATCTTCCGCACGGTTTAGCAAATCAAGGGAATGAAAAAGTAAATCTTCCGAACGGTTTAGCAAATCAAGGGAACAAAATAGTAAATCTTCCGCACGGTTTAGCAAATCAAGGGAACAAAATAGTAAATCTTCCGCACGGTTTAGCAAATCAAGGGAATGAAATAGTAAATCTTCCGAATGGTTTAGCAAATCAAGGGAACAAAATAGTAAATCTTCCGCACGGTTTAGCAAATCAAGGGAATGAAATAGTAAATCTTCCGAACGGTTTAGCAAATCGAGGGAACAAAATAGTAAATCTTCCGCACGGTTTAGCAAATCAAGGGAATGAAATAGTAAATCTTCCGAACGGTTTAGCAAATCGAGGGAACAAAATAGTAAATCGTCTGCAAGATTTAGCAAATCGACTGAACGAAATAGTAAATCATGTGCACGATTTAGAAAATTGATTGAACAAAATGGTAAATCGTCCGCACGATTTAACAAATCAAGGGAATGAAATAGTAAATCTTCCGAACGGTTTAGCAAATCGAGGGAACAAAATAGTAAATCTTCCGCACGGTTTAGCAAATCAAGGGAATGAAATAGTAAATCTTCCGAACGGTTTAGCAAATCAAGGGAACAAAATAGTAAATCTTCCGCACGGTTTAGCAAATCAAGGGAATGAAATAGTAAATCTTCCGAATGGTTTAGCAAATCAAGGGAATGAAATAGTAAATCTTCCGAATGGTTTAGCAAATCAAGGGAACAAAATAGTAAATCTTCCGCACGGTTTAGCAAATCAAGGGAATGAAATAGTAAATCTTCCGAACGGTTTAGCAAATCGAGGGAACAAAATAGTAAATCTTCCGCACGGTTTAGCAAATCAAGGGAATGAAATAGTAAATCTTCCGAACGGTTTAGCAAATCAAGGGAACAAAATAGTAAATCTTCTGCACGGTTTAGCAAATCAAGGGAATGAAATAGTAAATCTTCCGAATGGTTTAGCAAATCAAGGGAACAAAATAGTAAATCTTCCGCACGGTTTAGCAAATCAAGGGAATGAAATAGTAAATCTTCCGAACGGTTTAGCAAATCGAGGGAACAAAATAGTAAATCGTCTGCAAGATTTAGCAAATCGAGTGAACGAAATAGTAAATCATGTGCACGATTTAGAAAATTGATTGAACAAAATGGTAAATCGTCCGCACGATTTAACAAATCAAGGGAATGAAATAGTAAATCTTCCGAACGGTTTAGCAAATCGAGGGAACAAAATAGTAAATTGTTCGCAAGATTTAGCGAATCGAGTGAACGAAATAGTAAATCATGTGCACGATTTAGAAAATCGAGGGAACAAAATAGTAAATCTTCCGCATGGTTAAGCAAATCGAGGGAACAAAATAATAAATCTTTCGCAAGATTTAGCAAATTGAGGGAACAAAATAGTAAATCGTCCACAAGATTTAGTAAATCCAGGGAATTAAATAGTAAATCGTCTGCAAGATTTAGTAAATCCAGGGAATGAATTAATAAATCTTGCGCACGATTTACTTTTTTTCTTGCATGTCATATGTGGGGCTCCATAAATTTGTGTTTCAGAGAGAGAGTTAAAAGAAACATAAGACTGATTCTTGGGTAAACTATTCCTTTAAGCTTTCCTACAAATATAATCTTGATTACATGTTGCAAATAAAGGAATATATATCAGGAGAACACAGAAGAAAAATTGAAGTTGTTTCTGAATTGCATTCAATGGTTAGACCATTTCTGCCTGAAATAGATAAAACAAACAAACAAAAAAAGACATTAGAGAAAGAGATTAAAAGAGACGTACCCCTGGTAGAGTCTTCTGTTCATGCAATGCATTCTGGGCTTTGATGGCTGATTCACGAGCGCAGTACGTGAGGAATGCACAGCCTGTGAAAATGAGACGAGAATCAGACCTGAAACAAAACACACACTCGTGCACCAAAGCTGAACGTTACGCTTCCATGCTGCCATTTATCACACTGACTCTCTGCACAGGTAAACACAGTTGGAAACTGGATTTTTACATGTTCTGAAGAAAACATGCATGATGTTTGCCTGTGCGAAACTTGCTAGGGTGTTCTGGGTGGTTGCCAGGGTGTTGCTATGCTGTTGCCAAGGTGTTCTGTGTGTTCTTAACATGTTGCTATGGCGTTCTAGGTGGCTCAAGTCAAAAGATTCAAAAATAATTATATTCTGATCGCTAATAAAGCTAAGCAATAGTAATTGTGACTTTGAAAAATGAATGTCATTACAACCATTTTGTCATAAGAGACAACACAACACACATACGCCACGTTTATAGTATAAAGTAGATTTTGAACTGAGTTACAGTGTTTTGGCTGCCCTGACCTTGTAACCTCAGCTCAGTGCCTCTGCTCCCAAAAGAGCCACTAACAATGACTGTCAGCCGCTGTGATCAGACATCAGTCACGTTTGTCATTCTGTGCACTCTCTCACTTTCTCATCGTTGGTGTAAGCGATGTAGCCACAATAGATTTTAAGTATGTAAAAAAAATTTTTGCACCCCATAGCAAAGTAAGGATATGATGTCTACACTCTTAGGTTCAATACAGAATCTTAAAGGGTTCTGTCAGGCAATCCATTAAACATCAAAGTATTATGCAATTATTTATGACATTTCTCCTTACTGGCATAAAACATTCTTTAAAACTGAGTCAAGAACCCTATAGGATCCTCTATAAAACCCTACTGAACCTGTGTGTGGTTTCTTTTTATACTATACTATATAATTTTGAACAGTGTTGTTGTTAACTAAAACTAAAACTTTGTCTTCATTAAAACCATTTTTGTTCATTGAAATAAAACTTTAAACATTCGAAATACTTAAAGGGTTAGTTCACCCAAAAATGAAAATTCTGTCATTAATTACTCACGCTCATGCCGTTTTACACCCGTAAGACCTTTGTTGATCTTCGAAACACAAACTGAGATATTTTTGTTGAAATCTGATGGCTTCGTGAGGCCTACATAGGGAGCAATGACATTTCCTCTCTTAAGATCCATAAGGTACTAAAAACATATTTAAATCAGTTCATGTGAGTACAGTGGTTCAATATTAATATTATAAAGAGACGAGAATATTTTTGGTGCGCCAAAAAAAACAAAATAACGAATTATTTAGTGATGGTTGATTTCAAAACACTGCTTCAGGAAGATTCGGAGCGTTATGAATCAGCGTGTCGAATCATGATTCAGATCGCGTGTCAAACCGCCAAACTGCTGAAATCACGTGACTTTGGCGCTCTGAACTGCAGATTCGACACGCTGATTCATTATGCTCCGAAGCTTCAGGAAGCAATGTTTTAAAATCGGCCATCACTATATAAGTCGTTATTTTGTTTTTTTTGCCGCACCAAAAATATTCTCGTCGCTTTATAATATTAATATTGAACCACTGTACTCACATGAACTATTTTAAATATGCTTTTAGGACATTAATGGATCTTGAGAGAGGAAATATCATTGCTCCCTATGTAGGCCTCACGGAGCCATCGGATTTAAACAAAAATATCTCAATTTGCGGTCCGAAGATTAACGAAGGTCTTACGGGTGTGGAACGGCATGAGCATGAGTAATAAATGACAGAATTTTCATTTTTGGGTGAACTAACCCTTTAAACTCAAACAAATAGTTTAAGTTGAAGCACTAAAATTAGTAAACCTAAAACTTAAAAATAAATTAAAGCTAAAAAGAAGAAAAAATCTAAAATTGGTGAAATCGCATGACAAAATTAATAGACTTAAGATAAAATTAAAATGAAAAAAGTAAACATAAAAACAAAAAGCTAATTAAAAATAGTAATAAATAATATAATAGTAAACGAATAATACTAAAATAACACTGAATTTTGGATTTTTGCTTAACAACCTTAGAGTGGTAAGTCTGTATAGAAAAGTAGGGTGAAAACAGGTCCTTTGAGTTGAAATGAATGGTAGGTTTGTCCCAAATTACCTGAATTTACCCTATATATGCATATTTTGCCTAGCAATCAACTTTATTAGGGAGATTTTCAATAGTATTTTGAAACCTTGAATAATCTATATTCTGTCTTGCAAGTTAGCTTTGTGCTAATCAGAAAGAGCAAAAAATAATGTTAAAAAAATAATTAAAACTATGTTAAGAGACTCATTCCTTTCTATTCAGCTTCTTTTACAATTCTTCATATTCACATTCAGCCTTTCCCGAACATTAAGACATGCATAAATTAATTATATTCTGAATTAAAACTATTGCATTGGCCCTTGGAGTCGGCTCTCGAAGATCAGAGAAAGGAATGGACAGGAATAATAAAGCAGTTAGTGATCTGGAGCGGCCCAGCCTGTTCGCGTTCCCGTCCATTGTTCTGATATTTTCACAGCTCCAGTAGAATTGGTTTGTAATGATTGCCGTTATAGGAGCAGTAGTCTAGCGTAACCTGTAAACCTTAATTAAACCAGTCACATTCAGATGGACCCAAACCAACCCTCTGAGCGAAGCCACGTGTCCAGAGAGCGCAGACCACCTCATGTAGAACTAATCACACACACACACACACACACACAAACACACACACACACACACACACAGGGAATGACGTTTATAGAGAGCAAAGAGCGTAACAGCTCTCATACGTATTTGTGTTGTCCACCTGTGTCCATTCGACAAGAATATCATGCTAATACATGAACACTTGCACAGCATGAAGACAACAAACACACTCTATAAATCAACACAATCTCATTAGCAGCTCACCCATGCCAGAACCGATTAGGAAGGTTGTAAAACTAATTTTAAAGACCCCATAAATTGTTTCGACATGCACACTTTACTTCCCTGCATTGACGTACAGTATTATCTGTTGAAACAGGAATGTTGAGCTGCCTGGAACATATTCAAAACACTTTACAATAAGATCCCATTAGTTAACTTTAGATAATGCATTAACTAACATTAAAGGGTTAGTTCACCCAAAAATGAAAATAATGTCATTTATTACTCACCCTCATGTCGTTCCACACCCGTAATACCTTCGGTTATCTTCAGAACACAAATTAAGATATTTTTGATGAAATCCGATGGCTCAGTGAGGCCTCTATAGACAGCAATGTCACTGAACTTCTCAAGTTCCATAAAGGTACTAAAAACATATTTAAAACAGTTCATGTGAGTTCAGTGGCATTTTGACACGTGATCTGAATCAATTGAAACAAAAGATTCGAAGCATTGTTTTGAAATCAGCGATCACTAGACATTGTTGAAAAGTCGATATTTTGTTTTTTTGGCACACAAAAAGTTTTCTCGTCGCTTTATATTATTAAGATTGAACCACTGAACTCACATGAACTGTTTTAAATATGTTTTTAGTACCTTTATGAATCTTGAGAAGTTCAGTGACATTGCTGTCTATTGAGGCCTCACTGAGCCATCGGATTTCATCAACAATATCTTAATTTGAGTTCTGAAGATGAACGAAGGTCTTACGGGTGTGGAACGACATGAGGGTGAGTAATAAATGACATTATTTTCATTTTTGGGTGAACTAACCCTTTAATTAACAATGAGCAATACATTTGTTGCATTATTTATTAATCTTTGTTAACGTTATTAATAAAAAATAACTGTTCATTGTTAGTTCATGATAGCTCAGGTCCATTAAATAATATTTGATTTAAATAATGTAAGCCTATTACTAAATGTTAACATTAACTAAGATTAATAAATGCTTTAGAAGTAGTCGTCATTAGTTCACATTAACTATTACATAGTTCTGGCATTAACTCTAGATGGCGCGGGCTGATTGGTCTAACTCATTTTGCAGCGATGACATCATTATCTACATAGCACAGCTGATTGGTTGTTGTTGCATAAGCGGCCAATGAGCTGCGGCTCAACTTTCAACAAATACCGGTAATGTTTACTGTTTGCGAAAACAAATGTCTGTCTTTGTAAATTTTCATCAGAATGCAATAACTTGCTCAGTTCATGAAATGGATGACATCACCGAAACGTCTTATTTTTCAAAGGCTCCCATTGAACCACCTGTAAAGTCACTTTTCACAACCTAACAAATTCCTGGGATAAAATCAAGTCCCACATTTTTTCCCCTCTTTTAGTGTCTGAACAAAGTCTCTTCTGCTCACCAAGGCTGCATTTATTTGATCAAAAATACAGTAAAAACAGTAATATTGTGAAATATTATTACAATTTAAAATAACACTTTTCTATTTGAATATATGTTAAAATGTAATTTATTCCTGTGATTCAAAGCTGAATTTTCAGCATCATTACTCCAGTCTTCAGTGTCACATGATCCTTCCGAAATCATTCTAATATGCTGATTTGCTGCTCAAGAAACATTTATTATTATTATTATTATCATTGTTGAAAACAGTTGTTCTTCTTCATATGTTTTCTGGAAACCATGATGATCCTATTTTAATCAGAAATATGTCTTGTTACTGAAGTAAAATAGATCACAAATGGCATTTCAGGTTAATGTTAATTAGGGGTGGGCGATATGACCAAAATCTGAGTAATTTTATTTCAAGTTAACGATATATATCACAATATAGTTATTACTGCTTTAAATAAGGTTTTTATGATATCAAAATGTCTGATACCATTGAAATTTCATAATTCTTATCACCATTTTCAAAATCACAAAAAAACTAATAGTAGCCTAAGTATAAAAAAAACCCTCAAGCTTACTTAAGACAACCAGTGATAAAGAAAGAAACTGATTACAAGCATATAGGAAAAAACTCCAATAGAACAAAAACACAAACGTTCACTTAAGACATAAACGACTGTGTTTACTTGAAACGAAATGGTTACTTTGACACAAGTGTATTTAACGATTCAAGCCCAATTAGACAGCAAAAAGAACTCATTTCAGTACTCACACGCTCTATGAGCAGCGGCTTCATATGAGCACATCTCTAAGACAGGCTCAGAAACCATCTCTCAGACAGCGATACATATAGCAAAATGAGTTGTCTTTCACTGCTTACTGCACTTAAATGGTTTAAAATCACTTGTTTTTAAACAGCAATGCTTAAAAACACATTCAAATGATACGCTTTCATGGCCACGCAGCACAGCAACGTCACGTGACGTACCCGCAACAGAGACGATAGTCCAAAATCTCTACCGGTTGACAAATTTCTACCATGTCTAACCATATATCGGCCACCCCTAATGTTAATGTAAAGTGTTAATGGTAATGCAAAACAGGCAATCAACGCTGTGATTCGGGACAGTACGCAACAACTACAGCGCTAACAAAAAGAACACAGTGTTTGGCTTTATACACCAGAGGATTACACGCTGGCTAATTTAAGATAGAGAAAGAAAATTGGATTCAGGCAGTGTTATTCTGTGCATGTGGTATCTGTGTTGTATCAAGCTCGGATCAATACATTCTGGGAGTAGAAAATGATAGTTATCTCCTTATCATTTTCCATTAAAATCCTCTTTTGATAACATTTCATCACAGGCTGGTGGGAAGGGATGTGAAAAGCGAGAGAGAAGGAAAGAAAATGATAGGGAGATGGGGCAACAGGGAGATAGAGAGAAAGAGAAAGGTTTTTGTAGCCCCATAAAAACAACTTTATCTCCTCTGTTTGCCCCCAAACGCTCCAAAAGCAGGCCGCACTGGATTATGGTCTATAAATTATATTAAAATCTCTCCGTTGTGGTAATTTCATTTTCACCCCTAAAATAAATCTCGGCCCAGGAAATACAAAGCACTGGATGCCAAAGAGCTTTTGGACACCGTTAAATATAGCCACAGAGGTTATTTCTGAATTAAACTACTCTATTGGCAATTATTCATGTGTGTTTTAACTCAACTTGACTTCATTACGTCCGAACGACTTGGGCGTAAAACAGCTTTAGGGCTGGAATAAATTTAGACGAGTGGCAGTCATTTTTAGCCAAAATCTAGTTTGTTAGTGGTTTGTTCCTATGCAAAACTATGTTTTATCATCAGACCATCATAAATCTAAGTGCTTAGCACACCTCAACAAGACACATGATTTGAAGAATCATTCATGGACATGCAGGGTGCACAACATGCTGAAGTTTAATATTTAGTGTATATCATTCAACACATTAGCAACTGCATCTCATTACTTGTCTGAAGCATAATGGACTGTCCACACAGAGATCATAAAAACACCTACAGTTTTTCCACAAGCTCAGAAATGTGGTCCTCTAACGTGTTTTTTTTTTTTTTTTTTAATCTACACATGTTGGAAAGGCAATGAAATGCGTTTCCAAAACGACACTCCATTACCCTTACATTAAATAGCCATTACATTATATGGCTTTATCTTTCAAGTATATATAGCTTGTCTGTCCAAAAATGTAATTGTGACATAAGTCGAGTTCGGCCTTCTTTTCGCTGAACTGTCTTAATGGCCTTTCACATAAATTGTACACATATATGTGTTGTGACTAAACAAACATACTGAGCACACATTTACTAGAATTTCATGCTTTTTCAATTAACATTGGCTGTTGAAAGATTTCTAACTTCTGTTATCTGAATAAATAGCACCTGATACATCTGATATATGGTCTATTGCTAAAATAGTTTGAACACTTAAAGTTCAAACTATTTTATCTTTGAATCCACTGACTTTTCAAAGCACAGCCAATAATTGGCGAATAATTTGCATGATGTGTCATTGTATGGGCGGTACTGGCACAAAAATACAACAAGATATAAGAGGAACTGAATAGTGAAATTAATTAAATGAAATTAGTTTGTTTCACTTAAATAATAATGAAAGTTAATTGTACTTAATAGAAAAAAGTTGCATGAACTCAAAATTTCATTGTAGTAAGCTGAACTTAATATGATTGAGTTGAGTTACAGCAGATTTCTAATTCCCAGCATGCTTTGCGTCAGATTGTATAAATAAATGTTGAAATTAAGTGTTAATTTGTGTGTTTTTGCACAAGATTAACATATGGAGGCATAAGTTAGTGTTTTATGTTGTGTTATGTTGGGATTTAGAGGGGATTCGGATATGTTAGTTTTGTAGGGTTACCATTGTGGTGAAGAGTAGAGTCTGTGGTTAGGTTGAGGATGGGCTGCAAAACATTTAAAACCACATATACTGTATGTTGTTTCATTACATATATGCAAGTATATATTCACATTCTCTGTTATAATAGCATGTGTTATTTGCTATCTAACATTTAACCAAGATCTAAATGTGATGTTTATGTAAATGAACTGTATGTAATTAACATTATGATGAGTGGGGTGAGGCTGAGAACTGTGAAAGCGAAGGGATACCGGTGACGGGATTGTTAATGAGAGACACCTGTGCACCACACTGGCCTTGCTCCACTTCCACGGCTCTCAGCCTCGCCCCGCTTGTCACAAAAAAAAATTTAAGTTCTACCAACTTAAAAAAATGAGTTTGTTTACTTAAATGTTTTGATGTAATAAGTTTCCTCAAATGTTTGGAGTATTCTGAACTAAATTGAGTTTTACAGTGTACCTGTGCATATCTAGATACAACTTTATGACAATGTCAAATGCACATTAGCTATGTTTCCATCCAAAGTTAGAAATTTAACTTATGCACAAAATTGGAATATCGCATAAAATATTTGCGAATAAAGCACTGTTTCCATCCAGTGAGTCGACAAGAACAAAATCATTACTTCTTGATAAACTGGCGTTAAATACCACTAAGAAAATTAGGAGAAACCACTGTATATAATAATTTTTGTATAAAATAAATTACTTGCACCTGCTTGTCATCCTGCTTTCGGAGGATGATGCCTGCTGTTTGGGAACGCAGTCATGTAAGACTGGGAGGGAATTATACCGATCCACTTTGACGTCAGAATTTGCTTAGGTGTTTCAGAATGACCAGAAGAGCATTTCAGATGCTATGCAATGAGTTTGGTCCACTGGATAGTCCAGTTATGCCGTCACATCGCAAGTCATGTCTTTTTTGTTGTGCATCGAGGCATTTATTTGGTAAATGTGTTTCCATCATAGTTTATGCGCATGTTTTCTTATCGGATAAAATATTTATCCGACTCAATTGAGTGCATACGTTTTTTAAAAACTTATGTGCATATTAGCGTTTCCATCCAGCATTTTTTTATGAGATATCCCAAAATGCCCATTAAAATAGGTGGATGGAAACATAGCTATTGAGAGAATCATCATATTATAGTCAGTGATCATCATACTACAGTATACACATTAAATATTCAATGCAAATTAATACAGTAATTGGTCAAATCACCCTAACATGACACTATCTGCAGCAATTTTCATGTGTAGATCATTAGAAAGCACCATTACATTTGACATTACTCTTCCATAAGGAAAACTTAATGCACATTACAGTATTCACATGCACTAAAGACATTCACATCCGCTTGAAAGAGCTCAACATGTAAGGTTACCTTAATAACAAAAAGATGTCTTAAAAATAAAGGATAAAGAGTTCTATACTTCTGTAGATGGAACTTTTTACATCCTACAAACAACTTTTTATCCTCTAATTCTTTAGAAAACCATCTATGTACTGGTGCTTTAAAGAGCCCCAAACCATCTGAAGATCTGAAGGACCTGTAATGTAAAATCAAGAACCATATAGCAACTCAAGAACCCTATACAGCTAAAAATGGTTCTTGATAAGAAGAGGCTTTGATACTGAACCCATCAACCACTGAATAAACTTGTTTTTAACAATGTACTTCAGATTTTGAAGATGAAATGTAGCTATCAAACGCATTATACTGTATAAAATAAAAATATGCAGAGATAGAAAGAGCTAGATAGAGAGAATCATGACTAATAGTATAGCCTGAAGGTTACCATTACCCTTAATTTCCTTCTCAACAAAACCAATAGTCACTATAACATATTTCATAATCTGACATCATGTTAAATAGTAATTACCTCAATGTTTCACCTTGCATTGAGTGTGGACGTTAGTTTAAATAACAAGCTTTTGCACACCTACTCGGACGGCACAATCCAGGCATTTATTGACAACTCTGATTAAACATGTGCATGTGAGCGCAGGTCAAAGGGAAGCCTGTAAACCCGCTGCTACTGATGATTAATGTTTACCGCTGTGGCTGTTTGTCTAACTGATGCACACACACAAATACATAACCACTCTCTTCTAAAAACTCGTTGATTTCAATTGAGTTCACTGTTATCATGTTGCTAAGCTAACAAAATGATATTCAATAAGTGTAAAAATAAATAGCACAAACAAATATTGGTTAAAACAGTCTCTTTTTAAATACACTGAACTGTTTTTATGGTCTGCCATCTTGGATTGATTGTCATAACGCATTCTGAGATTGCTGTAAGGGTGCATGTGATTCTGCCTTAAAATTTGGTATCTTAGATGGCAGAATAATCATGTCTACAACAATTTAAAGCATTATGGCTAGTAAAAACCCCAACAGCATTTGCATCATCCTGATGATGCTTTAAAATGTTGCTTATGTAGAAAGAAAAAGAGTCACTGTGAAATGAAAATTCACCCACTTTCTGTTCCCAAGTTACAAGCGAAAGTTGCCTGAAAATAACGCTCGTCTAGGGGACCACCATTTTGAATCGCGCCCGGAGGTTTTTGGCAAATATCTCCACAAAAACGAAGCAGATTGTCCTGAAATTTGAACCATGTATAGATCTTGACGAGACGGTTCACACGAGGGTTTGGGAGTTCTGGACTTTTTTTCCTGCAAAAATTTGAAAAGTCATATTTCTGCCCCCCCCTAGTTACATGACCCTGTAACCAGGCTCGTTGGAAAGGAAATTTAGGGTTCAAATTTCAAGGGGATCCATGGAGGAGTTCCGGAGTTATGGCCCGGTTAAGTTCGCCCAGCCTACCCGGGGTGGGTGCACCCTTCCCGGTGTAATTCAGGGACCGGTGACCAACTGTCCCTAGGAGAGCAGACCCAATCTCAGAGGTTCAGTCAGACCTCCATTCTCTCCGTCCTCCTTCCCCATCCCAGGAAGGTGGCTCATTCCCGGGCAAAGTCAGATCCATTTGCCCTCTCTGGAAGTTGTTCTCCAGTGCAGATCTCCACTCCACAGGCCATCACGGTGTTGGGAGAGGAGGTGGAGGGCTCTCCCTGGACCGTCACGAGGCCCACTCAGAGTCCTCTGGGTAGGCATAGAATTCAAATTTGGCCGCGATGGATCACTGGAAGTCTCGACTTAGAGTTTTTGAGCTCTCTAGGTCTCTGCGGTCTAGGGGCTCAATGGCTTATGCTGAAGCCACCCAGGGCTCACCCTGGGTGGGGTAAAAATTCTAATTTGACCATGATGGATCACTGGAAGTCTGGACTCTGAGATTTTGAGCTCCCTGGATCTCTGAGGTCCAGGGGCTCAATGGCTGATGCCTTTTTTTGAGGGTCAAATAAATGTTGTTCACGAGCAGCCAATGAAAACCATAGGCTGGCATTATGCAAATTTGTTACAAACCTACGTAGGTTCATGCAGGAAGTGAAACTGGAATTACTGGTGACTTGTTCGGCAGTTCAGAATCAATTCTTTCTTTTAGGAGACAATAACTTTATTGGTTGTGCACATTCACAAACAGCTACATTACACATTGCATGAAAGGTAATATTCGAAAAAGCATATTAGGGACACTTTAAAACCCCTTGCAAGCTAAGTTTCATCTGCCACTTCTGAGTGCAATGCCCACATCTCAACATCCAATAAACGTGTGATGCATAAAATCAAGTCCCTGTTCTACATTTTTTTCTTTTTGATAGTCCATTCAACTCAAATATGCCACAATAAGAAAAGATCTGTTGCTACCAGTTTCATTTAAACCAGCCTAAAGAGGTTATCTGGTCTCCCAGTGCAGCCAAGCTGACTTGTATGGTCTGTTTTGCTGGTTTTCAGGTACCTGTCAGCAACCAGCATAAACCAGTTAAGGCCAGTGAACCACCGTAGGCTAGCTTTTCTCAGCAGTGTTGTGAAAAAGAGTAATTGAAATGTGCATCTAATGCTGTTTTCCATTGATTTCACCCTCAGCCTATTGTGGCAGGTCTTGCACACTCATAAACCACATTTCATAGCAGTAATTTAATGTCAATGTAAATGATAATCTAACAGCACTGTACTAATAACGTCCCACTGAGACAGCAGTCAACAGAGAGTGAGTGTGTGTGCGTGTGTGAGTGTGACAGGCCTCCTACGCTGATTCATCCTCCCTCTCGCACCCTCCTATGGGCATAAACCATTATTCATTTGTGCGGTGTGTGTGTGAGCATGTGTGTGCCTCTGAGCGTGACAGAAAAGGGAATATTTCGAGCAGAGGAAGGGAGGGGGCACGCAGATACTCACAGAGGAGTATGTTGCTTTAAATGGGTTTTCAAGTTCAATTAACATGACGGTTTTAATGAATTAGAGGACTAAGTTTTCTTTCCCTAATAAATGAAATAATCACAGAAAACCTGGGCAAGAAACGGTCTGTTTAAAATGCATATGAAACATATTACATCCCTCTAGCACTGCTCTCAAATCAAATTAGAGCTCAGTTCAGTCAAGTGAGATGACCTGCGTAAGACTAAAGAGAAATCGAGGAATATTTTCAGAACTAACACTATTCTAAGCTTTACAAAAATACAGGAATATATATATTACATATGATACAATATATATTCAGTATTGCTCCTTATAAGAAATAAAAATAAAAAATTAGATCTCTTTAAGATTTAATTTCTATGGAAGCTTATTTCTGCCACTAAATGAAAAATAAAAAAGGTAATTGCGACTTTTTATCTCACAATTCTGACTTTTTTTCTCAGAATTGCGAGATTTAAACTTGCAATTACAATTGTTATAAAGTAAGAATTGGGAAATATAAAGTTGCAATTCTGACTTTTTTTCTTGCAATTGCAAGTTTTTATCATGCAATTCTCACTTTATAACTCACAATTCTGACTTTTTTTCTCAGAATTGTGAGTTTATATCTCGCAATTCTGACTTTATAACATGCAATTGCGAGTTATGTTAGAATTATGAGATACAAACTCGTAATTCTGAGAAAAAAACGTCAGTCTTTTTTCCATACAATTGGACATTATAACACGCAATTGCGAGTTTATATTACACAATTCTGAGGAAAAAAGTCAGAATTGTGAGATTTAAACTCGCAATTGCGAGTTATAAAGTCATAATTGTGTGATATAAAGTCAGAAGTGCGAGTTTGTGAGTATGAATTTTCTCGTAATTGCGAGTTTATATCATGCAATTCTGACTTTATAACTCGCAATTGCGAGTTTATATCTCACAATTCTGAGAAAAAAAGTCAGAATTGTAAGATATAAACTCGCAATTGCGAGAAAAACAGTCAGAATTGTGAGATAAAAAGTCGCAATTACCTTTTTTTATTTTATTTAATGGAGGAAACAAGCTTACGTACATTTCTTTCTCCAAGATGAAGTTAAATGCAAAATAAAATATTTGATTTATTTCAATCCTTAAAAAAAAAAAGACCCCAGGAATATTACACGTGCCTCATCTAGAATTTCGGAAGAGATCTCAATATAAACTCAAACATTTCTTCCACAATCAAATGATCTGAGATGCTTACCACATTCATTTTATAACTCTGTACTCTTACTATATGGCAACTATTGACTCTTTTGTCCCTTGATTTGACTATGTGCAATTTGGCAACTTGACTGAGTATAAAAAGAGATCTCTAAACAATATAACTTTATCTTCTGGCCTACACTCTTAAAAGTAAAGGTTCTTTATTGGCACTGATGGTTCTATGACGAACCTTAAAAATCCATGGAACCCACTACAGTTTCTTTATAGTGAAAAAAGGTTCTTTCGATTATTAAACACCAAGAAAAAAATGGTCTTTCCCTGAAAGGTTCTTTGGGAAACCAAATAATGGTTCTTCTATGGCATCGCTGTGAAAACCCCTTTTTGGAACCTATATTTTTAAGAATGCAAAAAAAATCATTACATGGATCCATAACAAGCCACCTACTTCTTGAAGCATCATGTCCTAATTCCTCTTGCCGCATTCATTTGGACGAGACTTTGTTTGGGAGTTTGGAAAAAAATAATGCATGCATGCTCAAATGAAATGCTCAAATGACAAACAAAGGAGCACAGAACCTTCTGGGGGTTTGTGATTTCTTTAAATGCATAAATTAACATGTAATGCAAGGTTCACATTTTGCTGTGAATGAGAAACATCACACCAAATGTTTCGTTTCACATGGCACACTGGGAGTTCTTAGTATGCATCATCTGCGCGCAAAGCGGGGCTGCCCTACTTCTGCGAGCACACACGAAAATATGAGATGATACACAAGTGGGAGTGACCACAGTACATCCAGCATCTTTTTTATTGTCATGACACTGAACACAGGGTGAACACAAGCAGAAAAACACAATGCATTAGTGTACTGCATGAAAAATAGACCATGTTACTCTCAAAGAGAAATCTATCAAGAATAGATGAGTCTGAATGACATCTGACAGCATGCATTGATGGAAATCAGTTGCAGTCATACTGTAATGTGGGACACAAATATGAGCGATATAAATATTTTAAGTAAACAATCATGTTTTTCTATTACATATCTTATATTGCATAATAAATGTTAACCAGCTGCACGGGGTGAACCAGCACAAAAACACAACGCATCATGAGAAATAGACCATGTTACACTAAAAAGAGTGATAGAGATAGGTTTGAATGACATCTGACAACATGCTCTGATGAAAATCAGTTGCAATTGTACTGACTGTGCTTAAAAAATACTGTGAAGGGAGGGTAATGAGGGGAAAATGTGGCTTGGACAAGAATACACAGTGTGGATAATGAATAAATTATGCACAATAAAAATTTTATCATGATATTTTAAGTAAACTTTAAACTATGTCACTCAAAAAGGTGAGCTGTAGATTAGAATAACATCTAACAGCATGGAAATCAGTTGCAATCTGACTGTGGTTCAGTATTACATAAAGGAGTACAATGAGTTAAAATATAAAGACAGGGATAGGCTACACACAGTGTGTAAAGAACAAATGTGCATGCAACTGAACCAATCTGATGCTTATAAAGTCATAAACAGTAATGTGAAAGCCTATGTTTTCAATCACATATCTAATATTTCATAAGATTGGTTAACCAGGTGAGCAAATATGAAATCACAATGCATCAGAGTACTGGATGAAAATTAGACTATGTCTGATTTCCATGAATGCATGCTGTCAGATGTCAATCACTTGCAATCGTACTGACTGTTATACGCGAGACCAGAATGAGTGAAAAATAAGACTACAGAACAATATACGCTCTGCGCGTAAAGAATAAATATGCGCAACAGAAGGAAATTCATGTTTACAGCGTTAAACAGTAACGAGTAAACATATTTTCCAAGCACATACCTCGTAATGCATCATATAAAAGGTTACCCATGTGGCCAAAGCCCTCAACACCCATTCAAAAGCATCATTACCTTTGTGCATGCCGGTGTAACGGTCCTTGAGGACAGTCAGTTCGTGGATCTTTCCAAACTGTTCGAAAAGAGGCTTCAGGTCCTTCTCCTCCAGGTTGCGCGGGATCTGTCCTATAAAGAGCTTGATGGCATCCTGGTCTTTCATGGTGCCGTTGTCGGGGTGGATGGAGATGGGCTCTGAGCCGTTCATGGGCTTGGGGTAGGTGATGTGCGCGTACTGGGGCTGGTGCGGGATCAGGAGCAGTGGTGCCGCTGCCTGGCTCGGTACCGCCCCCGGTCCGGTGAGGAGCAGGCTGGCGTGGGCAGGCTGAGGATGCTGCTGAGGATGCTGCTGCCTCCTCGCTTCAGTCTGGGTGAATCTAGCCATTCTGCGCGCGGCGGAGAGCGCGATAATAATAACAACATACACACGCACGCACACGCGCCGGGAGAGAGTACGCGCTCAGCTGGAAACGAGACGCTCGCTTTCTATTCGAAACATGTCAAGCTCGCGCCCCTCGCACCTGGGAGGAGGAGGGAGGAGGAGGAGATGAGAGCAGAGCGCGGTCACGACTCACATGCGCGGCCCCGTAGCGCCATCTGCCGACCAATACTCAACTGCACGGGTAGATAGATAGATAGATAGATAGATAGATAGATAGATAGATAGATAGATAGATAGATAGATAGATAGATAGATAGATCTCCTATTTAAAATAAGTGGATTTGAATTCCATAAAACTATTCCAGAACTATTTTTGTTAATATTTTGAGTTTGATTTCATTTTATTATTTTCTGTTTTCATTTAATTTTTAGTTAAAGTTTAAGTAATTGTGTTGTGTGTTTTTGACATTTTTAATAGGCTAGTTTTCACAGAAATTACATCTAGCCAACAGAATCATAAAGTTTATCATAGCCTACACTTTTTTAGTATCTTACACAGACAATGTAGGCTTATGTTTCCCAAATAAGATCATACAAACTGGCAATAACAAATCAACTGAACAGCAGTTTCATGGCATCTGTTATGAAGTCAGTACATTTTGGTTTATTTATTAAAAATGCTGTTTAGTTAAATTGTATGACTAGGCCAATATATTTAGATAGCTTATCAACTGGGGATAAATTAAGGGACCTTTTTTCTAAACAAAATAATTTGTAAAAAAAAAAATATATATATATATATATATCCTAATATGAAATCATATATGAACATATATTTGTAGCAAGGCTCTTTTGGATCTATTTACCACCTGCACGCAATCTCGCTGACGTAATCCAGGATGTGCACAACAGAACTCCACGCAGTACACACGTTGTTGACGTCACACGGAGGACCAGCACCACAGCACACAGAAGCGATTGAACTGAACAACAGAAATTCTTGCTTTTACTGACAAATTTTAACTTACCTTTTTATAAGAAAGTTAGCCATGTCGGTGAATTACGCCGCGGGACTTTCTCCATATGCGGATAAAGGCATCTGCGGCCTCCCGGAGGTGATGTTTACATTGTTGCTGTTAGCTGGCTAGCTAGAATTAGCTTAATTTACTGCACATTAGCGTCATATTTGCCGTTTGCTTTGTGAAATGTACTACTATTCTGTATTGAAAGCTGTTGCAGTCTCTGTAGACACACGTAGGTATGACAATTGTATGCAGTTCATAACTTAATGGGTACCAAACAAACAAACATTAAACAGTTACTGAATTAACATGGAAATAATTAAGACATGAGAGATCGTGTGTTACTTTGATTTTACCACAGTGAAGGGGAAACGGTATTAATGTGATAAAAGTTACCAAATTACCGCAAATCTAACGCCATGTAACAGTTCACTAGCCCAAATGCACGGCTGTTTATGGTTGCCAAGCAACGTAGCACGTTGATTATATCAAGTTAAACAGGCTCCGACAGTAACGTAACACTTCTGTATTTATATGCTTGTGTGTGTACGTTTGCAGGTGTTTGACAGCCCAGAGGAGTTGAAGACTAAAGTGGAGACACTGGCCCAGTGGATCAAAGAGTCGCAGTACATGGTGGTGCATTCAGGAGCTGGAATCAGCACGTCCACAGGGATCCCGGACTTCAGGTACTCCTCACAACTCGCAGAAGAGGGTGACAAACATGCTTGCATTGATGTTATTTTCGAAAGTCTAAAAACAACATATTTAATGTGATCATAGAGGTGTTTTGTGTTTTTGTGGGAAAGCTGGTATTGGATGTTATTGCTGTTCATCTGTGTTATGATAGAGGGCGCTCCAACTGCTCTTTTGAATTCATGTATGTTGTCTAGCTGTCAAGCACCAAAATGGACAAAAAAGCACCATAAAAGTAGTCAGCGTCAATAATTTTTTTTTTTTTTTTTTTTTTTTTGCTTTATATGTTATCTGAAGCCATACGATAGTTTTTTGTATAATTTTCAGCTATTCACTGAAAATCTTGACTTCTTTATTGGCTTTCAAGTCTTGTTTTATGTACATAATTCACATAAGAATTCTTAAAGGAATAGTTCACCCAAAAATTAGCTTACTGAATTTACTCACTCTCAAGCCATCCTAGGCTTTCTTCTTTCAGCCAAACACAATCAGAGTTATATTAAGTAATATCCTGGTAATGGTGTTGAATAGTGCCTGAGCTTTTGAATCTCCAAAAAGTGCATCTATCCATCCAGGCCCGGATTAACACAGTGTAGTACCCTAGGGTGACCACATTTGAAGTGCCCCAACCCCAACCCCCAACCCCCCCATACAATTTATATGCTAGTGCAACATGAGAACATATCATACTAAATATCTTTATTTCCATTTTAAAAGGCATGTATGAGGACCAAATAAGCAAGCCCAAGGAAGACTGTTGCAAGCAACCATATTAACAGCTGAATTCAGCACTACAGACGCGCACAGCAGCAAAACACACACACTGAACTTTACAAGCATCTAAGCAACCATCTAAAAGAGAAAACCATTCCACAAATTTCAAATCGACAACAGCGTCACATATTTGCCCAGAAATAATGGTAAATAAGCCTTACCTTTAGCAGAAAATCTTTTTTCTAGACTTTGTGCACCCAAAATCGTTAATTAATGCTGCTTTCACGTGCTATTAGAATTATCATAAAAACTATGAGCTTCCTTGGTAAAAATTGCACATGAACATATATGTGTAATCATTTAGGTCTAGTCATTATCTTAATCAGTTGGTGCCCCCCCTATTGGCTGGTGCCCCAGGGCACTCGCCCAATCCCGTCTATGGATAATCCGGCCCTGCATCCATCATATACACCAAGGATGGCTTGAGGGTGAGTAAATTATGGGATAATTTTCACTATTCATTTAAAGGGATAGTTCAACCAAAAATAAAAATTCTGTCATCAGTTACTCATCCTCATCGCTCCAAACCCATAAGATTTTTGTTCATCTTTGAAATACAAATTAAGATATTTTCAAAAATGACCTCACTGGTTCATGCTTGAACTTCTGTTTTACCAAACTTGAATGCTGATCAATATTTATATGTGAATAAAAGCCTAAATAAAATCTGTTAATTAAGCGATCATGTCTCTTCAGAAGACTTGGATTAAACTGCTGAATTCATATGGATTTTTTTTTTTACAATTTCTTTATGAATGTTTTGAACGATCTGAGTTTTTCAGTGGAGGGACAGAAATCTCTTAGATTTCATGAAAAAAATGTCTTCATTTGTGTTCTGAAGATGAATGGAAGTCTTATGGATTTGGAACGTTCATTTTTGGGTGAATTAACCCTTTCAGAACAGTGCACTTTTCTTCATAGAGTCGTCGTGTAAACTTAAACATGTTCACTGTCTCTTTAAAATCAGGACTAAAATATTTATAGGTATTCTCATTGTAATGCCATCAACTGCGCTAAAGCCAATGGGCAGTGATGCATTTATGTTTTCCACCCACATTCCTAATCTTCTGGCAGCCCAGTAGAAGGAAATAAGGATAATCCTGTGGATTTAATCCTTCAGAGATAACTAAAAGCATGGCTTTCTTAGCCAGGAATAAAGCTTTTGTTTGTTTCCATATTTCTTTGCTTGCTGGTTCAGTTTGTGTGTTTGCTCTTTTTTTTTTTTTTTTTTTTTTTTAAACTGTACAAATGCAACCCGCTTGTGCAATAGTAATGAAAAATATCAATGAACTCCCACATTAATATGGCCTCAAAGATGATTAAATTGGCGTGTGTTAAGAATGACATGTTATACTTGTCTGCCATAATCACAGTAATCCACTAGAGGGAGATATGAAGTTTTATTACAAATAACAGCTGAAACTCTCATTCATCTTTGGCTGTCTACCATATTTGCATACTGCACAGTATATGCTGCATACAGCTCACAGTTTTTAAGAATGTGAAGCAGTAATATCCAGCAATGAATGTTTCAATCTTTTGTATACTCCACATTTAGTCAAATGTAGTGGGTCATCCAGGTATTCAGTATTGCGGGAAATAAAATCAAACTTCCATTTTGTCAGACAAACTCTATTTTAAATGTTGATTGAACTATCGAATGTGGAAAAGGATGACATTAAATAAGGAATTAAAGTCATCTTTTAGGCCATTAAGTATGAGAAACTTAAAATATTAAACGGGAAGAACTTAATGTGAGGGTCGAACTAGTGCTTTCAACATGGCAACCCATAACATTTTACACTGAGCGGATTTATGCGTTTCTATGGCAACACTATCCATGTTTTTTGATCTTTGAGTTATTTTGGATCTACGCACCACCAGAAGTTTTGTGTATGAGTATTCGTTTGGACTGTGATCTGGCGCTACGCTTTTCCAGTTTCCATGACACTATCCATGACGAAATGCATCTGCAGCAATCAGGTGGTACAAGTCAGAGCTCTTTAAGTTGTTTATGTTCATAATTATTCTAATGTTATGTGCTTTGAGACATAAAGCCATCTCTCGTGACACTTTGCAGACTCTGGCTGTGCGCGTTCATGTGTTTTGGAGGAGGCGTGGCTTTGGAGAAGGGAAGGGTGGGATCTTATGCATTCAAAGCTAGATTGCTTTTGCTGGCCTCTCCAAAATTGCCTACCCTACTTTGAATAGATTGTTTAGCTCTATGTAGTGTTTTTATTTTATTTTGTAGTAAAAGTTCAAGTCACCATTAAAGTGATTATGTTCACTTAAGTTTCATCCATTTTCAGTAAGTATATCCAACTTGTTTTGGTATATAGAAGTAACTATTACCTTTTCAGTTTGCTTAACAAACTTATACACAAGTTAGACAAATTAAGAAAGTTTTATTTCACTAATATGTTATGTTAATGCTCAGCTTAATACAAACTTATTGAACTTGGATCCACAAGTTTGAGTTTTAGACCTTATATCAGTTATGTTTGACGAAAGGACAGACAAATTTTAGATTTTAAGTTTTAACAATATTTTCAAAGAGTTTAGTCAAAAAAGTTGTGAAACTGGTTGCCTCAAGTTTTTGAGTTTTCTCAACTTCTGTGTAGTGTACTAGCATGCTATTCTGAACATCGCCTGATTGTCCAGTCAGCGAGATAGAAGCTTTGATTCAGCTCTCATGATGGCTTCAGCATCACAAAGCCAAATCAAAAAAAGTAGAAATCATTCATTTTAATGAACGCTATGATAACCTTTTACCTGTCTGATTAAAAATTCATGGGAGAATAACTGAACAATAATTCTGGTCTCAGTATTTCCATAGAAAGCTCTTGGGCAGTTTCTAAATGAAGCCTGCCGCTGTACTCTAGTGCTTCTTTTCTATCTAATATTGAATCTTCCAGTTTCACACCACATAATTGATCAGCTCTGACTGATGCAAAGATGAGCACTTTTGCTTTATTGATCTACTCGCCTAGTTGGGAGCCTGTAAAAGTATTGACTTGCTTAGAACTATTTAAGTACTAAGTACTTCTATAAATCAGTATAGCAGACATGATCCTCATCGAGTTTATTTAATTTGTATGGTCAAGCTGCCATATTATGCATTGTTTCTTTTGCAATATATTCTGTACTCATATTTGGGGGACTTTCAATAAGAACATCTGCCTTATATTATACTCCAGAATCAACAAAGAAATAATAAGAAACTACTTTATGAACCATGAATCAGATTTTATTGCACTGTGACATTTGGGACCCCAGTTGTCAGTTGCTGTGTCTTATTTCGAAGGCTGCGTCCTCCGGAGGTCTCATTTATCTGCTGTATTGAGGCTGCCTCGTTTCAAAAGTAACCATTACATTCATAAATCATAAAGAATCATAAATAAATTACAACAATTTACGCTTGATTCACAAGGAATAATGGAAAATTTTATAACTGTTACTTTTCTGAAATGAGACCTCCTTGATGACGTATACGGTCGACAAATGCGAGCTCCAGAAGTCTCAGCCTTCAATATTACACGCAGCTATTGTCATTATGTGTCTGAATGTTTTACTTGTTTATTTGTTAGTAATTCTCATTATTCTCAATAATAATTCTTATTAGATACTCATGACTTTTTAGAGTAATGTAAAATTGTGTTTGTCCAGACGTGATTGCTTTATCAATTAAAACCCTTTTGTTTAAAATGACCGACCTTTTAAAAATTGCTTGTAAATCACTTGTTATGCTATATTATCACCAAATATTGGATTCAATCTTTTTGTCAACTTGTTTTCTTTTAATTAGGACAGGTTTTGTATTTGTTTTTGGAGCTGATTGATCGTAGGCCTCATTGATCTGAGCTTATGCACCTCATTTTTTTGAGGTGAAAAAAAACAAAAAAAAAAAAAAAACATTTGTGGATAAATTTGTCGGTATTCAACAAAATATGGAAACAGTTTGCACTGTTTATCACACTAGTGTGCTTTAATTTTTAAGCAGGAAGTTTGTTTTGAAATGCTTTTATTTTGTACAAAATAGAACAAAGTCATACTTGTGGTGTTCCTGGTTAAAAATGACCGGCCTACAAAAAATAGCTTAAAAATCTCTTGTTATGCTATAATTATCACCAAATATTGGATTCAATCTTTTTGTCAACTTGTTTTCTTTCAATTAGCACAGGTTTTGTATTTATATTTGAAACTGGCTGATTGTACGCCTCATTGATCTGAGCTTATATTGGCCAAATCATTGGGTGAGATTGAAAATAAGAGAAACATTCAGTTAAAGAAATTACAAAAATTCTCAATCTTTTGGGCAAGTAGTTATACCCTGGGTGAGTAAAGTCAGTAAGTTTAAGTCCAATGTGATAACGTTAACTAGAGGTGCGTCCCAATTTGCATACTTGTGCAATATTCTATGACGTTTTTAAGTACAAATCGTGCGAGTAGTGCGTTCACACAGAAAATTCCAAAAAGAAAAAGTGCACTTTAAATACCCGGATGATACACTAAATTAACGGAAATAACAAAGTGTGGAATGTTGGACACTTCAAGTTTTTGCAGCTTTAATTACGTAGCAGAGCGGGAGGGGGTATCGGACTCCGGTGTTAAATGACAAAATAACCTTATACAATTCACGCACACTACATGGATTAGTGCATAGTGCATGAGTGCATAGTGTATAGTGTGTCATTTGGGACGCAACTTAGCATTTTCGGATATATGAAAAAGAAAATCCTCTCTGTCAAAATGACCTGAACACAACCTAAGGGTTAACATGTCATGTTAATTTATACATTGTTTTTTGTTTTTTACATTGCGATAATGAGGATGAGGAGTTGTGCTTAAATGTCACAATGCAAAAAAATCATAATGGTTGTAAAGTAGCATTAATTTCATATGCAAAACATGTATTTATTAGTTTGTATTGTACTTATGCAAAAAATGTAAATGTGTAATTTCCATTCAAGCAAAAGGAATTAAAAAAAACAACTGCAACTATAGACCGTGGCTTTTGGTGTAGTACTGCAGTCTCATCTCATTTTGTACTACAGTCTCAATCTTGTTCATTATGAGTGTGTGTGTGTGTGTGTGTGTGTGTGTGTATTTGCACTGCTTTTCCATGCTGCTGATCCAAGATGACCTCAATTCACTTAGGTTTACTTTTCAGATTTGTGTTTGATGTACAAATTTTTAATGTTCCATGAATTTAAGGGTGATTTAATTGGATTCACCTTTATCTAGTTTGTCATTATAATTTGGTAACACTCTGTGCAGGGGTTTTAATTTTAGAGGGTGCTGACATCATGTTGAATGATGCCTCTTACATTTATTCTCCTTCTTTCATCTGGCTGGTTTTACTTTTTCCCCTCTTTGTTATTCCATCGGCTTGGTATCAGAGGGAACGTATGTGATGCAGTGGGCAGCTACACATTTTTCCTCCTGTGTTCTCTTATATGAAATTTTCATTAGAACACCTGTCTATCAAATCATGATTGACACACTATTTTCAAAGGTGATGCTTCTATAGGTGCAAATAGGGCTCTGCCTGACTGTCAAGATCACATATAACACGCAAAGAAATCCACTTAAAAAAAAAAAAGACAATTTTGTCACCATTTATTCACCTCATGCCATCTGAACTAAATTAGATTTGTCTGTGGAATGCAAAAGGAGTTTAATTCCCAAGGGACAGTCCTACTGATGAAATGTGTAGTTTGAATGCAATGCAAGTCATGGATAAAGCTATCT
This sequence comes from Ctenopharyngodon idella, assembly GCF_019924925.1. NCBI lineage: Eukaryota > Metazoa > Chordata > Actinopteri > Cypriniformes > Xenocyprididae > Ctenopharyngodon > Ctenopharyngodon idella. Next base: position 39,787,932 of record NC_067221.1, on the reverse strand, counting down.
GCCAATTGCAGAAATGTTACTTATTTAGAGTTATTTAGCAGAATGTCCCTGCCTTTTTTTTCTCATCAAAACTAGATGTAAATAAAAAAAAAATATATATATATATAGCAAGTAAAGTACCATTCAGAAGTTTGAGATCAATTTTTAAAAGAAGTCTCTTATGCTCACCATAGCTGCAGTAATATTTTGAAATATTATCACAATTTAAAATAACAGATTTCTATTTTAATATATTTTAAAATGTAATTTATTCCTGCAATCAAAGCTGAATTTTCAGCATCATTACTCCAGTCTTTAGTGTCACATGATCCTTCAGAAATCATTCTAATATGTTGATTTGCTGCTCAAGAAACATTTAATATTGTTATTAGAAACAGTTGTGCTGCTTCATATTTTTGTGAAAGTTGTGAACTGTGATACTGATATTTTTTTTTTTTCTCAGGTTTCTTTGATGAATAGAAAGTTTAAAAGAACAGCATTTATTTGAAATACAATTTTTTGTAACAATGTAGTATTTTCTGTCACTTTTTATCAATTTAATGCATCCTTGCTAAATAAAAGTATTAATTTCTTTAAAAAAAAAAAAAAATTACAGACCCCAGACTGTTGAATGGTAGTGTAAATACAAATGTTTGCATTAAATAAAACGCATCTAGTTTAAAATAATCAATGTTTTATTCTATGCTTGTCACTTAGCACAAGTATAATGAAATGATTAAACCTTGCCCTGCAATCTCATTCCAATTTCCCAAATTGCACAACTATACTACCTCCTGTTCTTAACACCGGCCTGTTTAGTCAGCTTTGTTGGTGTGCCATGCAGTATTTCATAAGTGGAGAGCTTAGTGAGGACATATAGTCTGAGGCTCAGACGGCAAGCCCACGGACTGTTTACTGACCTTTTGCTTATAGCGCACATTCTGAGCTCCATTCTGATTGCCTGACTTTACGCAGTTTTCAAGAGTCAAGGTGCACAGGTTTAAATGCACAAACTTGAGTCTGCTTTGGGAAGAACTTAACACTGCATTTGTTAAAGTTTGTGATATTGAATCTTTGCAAGACAGTCAAAAGTTTCATTTGAGATACTTAGTTCGCAAGAAATCCTTGAACAGACCTGTATGTTCCACTTTGTTTTCATCCGATTTCAGATTTACCCACCCCTAAATGTCACATTAAGCAAAAGCTAACTGTGTTTGATGGTTTACATGTCAGTCAGACGCCCTCTTTCTGTCTAAGCGGGTGGTTCTTGGCCAGAATAAGCTGCAGTGTGTACAAGACTTTGATCAATAGCCTAAAGTCTGACTAGGACTTATTTAGGGGTTTATGCAGTACTTGTAAGAGCTTATCCAAGTTTAGTAAGAAGAGAAAACTTTTGATAAGTCAGGCAGGGAAAGCTGCTGTATGCGTGTAACTAGGAAGGCATGAAAAAGCCAACTGAATTTCAGAAGGATTGGCTGTTGTGTGTGTACGTGTGTGTGTTAATGCAAATTCCCAAGTGCACAAGAGCAAGATTTCTGCCCGCAAGAGCTTGTTTAAGTGAACTTTTGAGTCTTCCCTCTTAGTAACTGCATCTGCAGTCATTAGAAAGCACAGTAACCTCCTGCTGTTCTCCATGATAACTAAAACCCTATCTTTGTCATCTGAGATTCACAGCAGCTCAGCTCAGCAGTGCTTACTGAATCACAGAGGGAGAGGAGGATCAGACTGGAGAACAAGGGTTGTGGAAATCCATAATCATTTGTTTTTTTTTCCCTCTCAAGTTCACTTATATTGTTAGTCAAGGTTTTTTGCACCAAAAACAGACGGAATGTAGTTTTATATAACGGTTTTCAAACCTTACACCAAAAACAAAACAAAACATGAATGCACTGTAATTCTGGAATAATTTACATTTATGCATTTGGAAGATGCTTTTATGCAAATAACATTGCATTTCTCAAGTTATGTAATTTTTTCGATTTGCTTTATTGATTCTCTGGGATTTGAAACCATGACTTTGGTGTTGCTATTACTATATGCAGTAGCCTGAAACCTAAAAGTTTAGGATTTGTATGATTTTTTTTTTTTTTTTTTTTTTTTTTATGTTAAAAATGCTTAGCAAGGTTGAATTTTACTTGAACAAAAATACAGTAAAACTGTAATATTTTGAAATATTATTGCTATTTAAAATAACTGTTCTATTTGAATATATTGTAAAATGTAATTTAATTATTCTAGTGATGCAAAGCTGAATTTTCAGCATCATTACTCCAGTCTTCAGTGTTACATGATCCTTCAGAAAGCATTCTAATTTGCTGATTTGCTGCTCAAGAAACATTTGTTGAAAACAGTTATGCTGCTTAAAAAACCTTTTGTAATATTATAAGTGTCTTTACTGTCACTTTTTATCAATTTAATGCATCCTTGCTAAAAAAAAAAAAAAAGTATTTCTTTAAACAAAAATCTTACTAATGCCAAACTTTAAATGTTAAAGGTGGTCTATTATGCCTCTTTTCACAAGATGTAACATAAGTCTCTGGTGTCCCCAGAATGTGTCTGTGAAGTTTCAGCTCAAAATACCCCACAGATCATTTATTATAGCTTGTCAAATTTGCCCCTATTTGGGCGAGAGCAAAAACATGCCGTTTTTGTGCGTCACTTTAAATGCAAATGAGCTGCTGCTCCCGGCCCCTTTTCCAGAAGAGGGTGGAGCTTTAAAAGCTCACGCTTCGGTTTCTCAACAACAACAAAGCTGGAGAATCTCACGCAGCCAAAATGAGGATTGTCAGTAACATTGTTCAGCCTTACATTGTTCAAACCGGAGTCGGACACTGATGGAGAGACTGCAGCTGGACGGTTCTGAATGGTTTGTGAAGCAGTCCGGCGTAAATTGACGGCATGACAACAACACTCTACTACAACAACTCTTCCTCTTCTCTAAAGCAGCCCAACATGGCCTCACCCCCTTTGTTGCGTGTTCTCAGGGGCAGGGTTTATGTAAATTTTGGAGTTTGTGATGTCACCAACCCGGGAAGAAGCTTGTTGTAGTCCCCACCAGCAGTTTGTTGTAGTCCTTAAAAAGTGATTTCTGTAAAAGAAAATATCTCCCTTTGCATTGAACTTTGAGCGTCGTAACTTTGCAGATGTTGTTTGTTCAAACAGCAACATTACACACTAACTGAAGTAAAAAAAAAAAAAAAAAAAAAGTGAAATTATAATCGTGCTCCATTAATATGTTCATTATTATGCACAGATTTCAGAACTAGATCTGTTTGCAGTAAATTGATTTTTTTTTTTTTCACCCATACTTTTTAAGTTTCGAAAGTAACAGTATGTTTTCAAAGTTCATTAAGGTCTATATTTCAAAAGATCAAGGAACATTCAGTTTTTTTTATAATTTCAGTGAGCAGTACAGTCTTTCTGAACATTAAATGGGTCCATTTAAATGCTTAGACAGACTGTACTCCTCACTGAAATTGAGGCCAAGAGGCTGTATATCAACAAAGGCATGTTTGTGATCACTGTGCTGTGATGTCTGTGATTATCAGAGGTCCTAAAGGAGTGTGGACAATGGAAGAGAGAGGCGAGACGCCTCACTTTAACACCACGTTTGAGGATGCGCGTCCCAGCGTGACTCACATGGCTCTGCTACAGCTGCAGAGGGCGGGACACCTCAAATACCTCATCAGCCAGAACGTAGACGGCCTTCACCTGCGCTCCGGCTTCCCCAGGTAATGACGGATATTGCACACAAAAATAGCAAAAGCTTTCTCAAACAGTTGCAGTCTGATTGGCTGGCTTCATGCAGATCCCACGTCTCTCATACGGTTTTGATTAAAGTTTTGACCTCTGTTCCGCATGTGATGTCAGATGTGTCATGTTGATTAGCTCTTCTAATTTTCCCCTCCCGTAAGCGAATGCAATCAGCATGTCTTATTCTGGTCAGATGAGCATATTGACATGATGAATTGCCTATTATATTCAGGCAGACCTAATTAAAAGCCCTTAGTCTTCATATATTGTCTTTTTATTAATGTTTTGTATTTGAATCAGGGTATTTATCTTAAACTAAAACTACCATTAAAAAGAAAACGTATCGCTATTTGGTATAAAATAAACGTTAACTGAAATAAAATGAAATGTTAAATTCAACTTGTTTTTAGTGCAGTTAGTTTAGTGTGTTGAAGTTAGTTGAAGTACTAAAATTAAAACTGAAATAAAACTTAATAAAAACTATAGGGAGGATCTAGAAAAAATTGTATAGGGTGGCATGAGGACTTTGATGGGTGGTGACACAGAAGAAAGCATCCATACATAGTTCTTGTGGATTTATGGCTTGACATGCACATTTGTGTCCATGAATATGCAAAACAGTTGCATTACCACAAAGTTATCATCTATACTGTTTAAAAATAATTAAATCATTAACAAAATATCAATATCCAGGGCACCAAAACACTGCCTTTTAGACGCATCAACAAATTCTTCATGCTTCTGAACTCGTTAGAGTAGGTTTATTATTACTACATAAAGAAGAGTTGTTCTATTAATATTATGTACACTGTAAACCCAAATAAGTTGGGCTAACTCTAAAAATTTGAGGTAATGTTACATCAAATTTTTTGAGTTAAGATGTTCCCAATTTTAAGTAAACTTCTGCTTTGAGTTTGTAGTACTCATGCATGTTAATGGCTCCTAACTACTGAGTTACCTAACTCATACATTTTGATAGCAATTAACATAAAAGATTGTTAATTAACTTTTTTTATTTTGAGTTCTTGAGAATCAAATGAGTTATTTAAGGGCTACTTGGATGATATGTAAATCGCAAGTTTTAGTGCATGAATAAAAAAGCAGCAAAAACTTTTGAATTTGCTAACATTAGCATGCGTTCAGCCAATCAATGTACACTTGCGTCACTCATCCATCCATCCATCCATCCATGGAAAGACCTAGTTAAGCCAACATAAAGTTTGCCTTTCAAAAAAATCTAGTTGATCAGGATTATATTCTTACTTAACTATTAGTTTCTGTGATCAGGATCTTCTGATTTCATTTTATTTTATTTTTTTGTCTCAAATGAAGTTATGATGAGAGTGAGATAGTGCTGCGCAATCGGAGAATCTACGCACCGTGTGGGTGGGGTTAGGTTTCTCTCAGGACCTCTGTGTTAGCCGAGAGGCCGGGAGTTCCCATTCACAAACAAATGTAAAAACAGTCCATTTGTTTGTGAATTGAGCTACAATGGTTGCACTGTGTGTTTATGACTTACCAAGAAGAACCGGTTCATACGAGTCATCTGTTAATGAAGCTGAATACACATTGTGTGCAGCCAGCAAAGGCAACTTATAGAAAGATGTTATCTTGTCGTATTTTTGCAGTACAATTTTTTTTTTATTTCATCACTTTGAAGCACAGCTGCTGAAAAGAGGTAGAAGAAACACTGCTTATTTATATTTTATACTGGGATAAATCTGGGTAGATCCGGATATAGATATAGGCATATTTAAAAAAAAAAAAAAAAAAAAAAAGAAATGACAACAAAAAAAAAAATTACTAAAACGTTTATTAAAATTAAATGAAAATAGAAATTATAAAAATTAAAACTATTACAAAATATTTATAAAAACTGTAATGGCGTATGAATGACAGGATTGTCATCTTTTCTTTAATAGCTCCATTCTCTCATTATGAATTTTGATTCATTTCTCATTCTTCTTCTTATTGGGTTTGTTTATTTTTCTCTGTATCTGCTAGGGATCGATTGTCGGAGCTGCACGGGAACATGTTTGTTGAAGAGTGTGAGAAGTGTGGCAAGTATGTAATCGATCTCTCTGAGCATATTAATGAAGTCTGTCTGCACACGTCAAGACCAAGAATAATTGCATTTTCTGATGTAGTTTAATAAATCATTTACAGGCAGAAGACATTCAGAACTGTTTTAAACTTGTTGCTGTGTTACTGGTTGCTAAGGGCAGATAATGATGGAAAAAGACAGACTTTAACTCATTTATTTGACCAGCAGCATATAGTAGCAGAAACAGCTTTCACAGGGTTTCTGCAGGTTTTATGAAGGTACATTTAAGACATTTTTTTAAGACCAATTAAAGAATAAATTAAAATGAACACAATACGTCAATATGTTCTCTAAATGTAAATGTCTAGGGAGAAACACAATGAGTTGTATTAACAACACAAAATACAACTTCCAACAGATATCCATTCATTTAATTCATTTTACAAAAAAAGTAGCTTGAATGGTAGATATTTTAGATATTTGCATTGGAAAACAGGACAAAAATACTGAACAAGGTGTCCATTTTTTTGCACAGCATGCAACATTTAATGACATAACTTTAAAATTGAAGACCTTCTACTCTGATTTAAGACTTTAAGACCAGCAGAAACCCTGTTTCATATGAACTTCATCTTTTTTTTTTACATAGTTTTAAATGACTTTAAAGTGTGTACTTTTGTATGTTATAATACTTTCTCTTATCCCAGTTTAAAGCAATATTCCAGCTTCATTACAAGTTAAGTTCAATCAACATCATTTGTTGTTCATTACCACAAAAAAATTATTTCCATTTGTCCTTCCTTTAAAAAAAAAAAAAAAAAATTGACTTGCATTGAGGCACTTGCAATGAAAGTGAATGGGTCAATCTGTAAACATTAAAATACTCTTTCAATAGTACAGCAACCAGACAAACAATGTGTTAACATGATTTTAGTGTGAGGAAAAAAAAAAACATACTAACCTTTATATTCCAACTTTGTTGCCATTAACCCCTAAAAAGATTATTTAAACAGCTTTAGAGATCAAAGAATGTACTTTTTTTTTTTTTTTTTTTTTTTTTTAGGTCGACTTAATGCTGTGTAAGTGCTTTCAAAGCAGTTTTTGTTTGTGAAATTCTGGCTTAAAATCACTAAATGCTAATTAGTTTAACCTGGAGTGTATACGCAATAAATCCTGCATCATATCCTAAAAATATATAATTTGACCAGTTTTGGACAGAAAAATAGCTAAATAAAGGAGAAAAAAAAAACATTTTATTTACAGAAAAGTTTTTGGTGCTCAGCCCTAAAGCTGCACAAATTTATATCTCTAAAAACACTGATTTCAGGCTTATTTTTGTAGTGCACACTGTATGTTTGACAGTGAATAGGTGCAGTATTGATGCTGTGCTATTGATCACAGACACAAATCTTTATCAAAGGCGGCAACGGGTCGTGTGCAGGTTCTGTCACTGCCACAGCGATAAGCACTTGTGCCCTGGGCTGTTTCAGGCAGTATGTTCGGGACACGGTAATCGGAGTGATGGGTCTGAAGCCAACCGGACGCAACTGCGAAGTCACACGTTCCAGAGGACTCCGATCTTGCAGGTGATTGCACCATTTTAGAGGAGTAGACCATAATCAGGTCCATCATGATTTCCCATGATGGTGGGAATTTCAAAACTATGTACACACAAATCATTTCTACGTGTTTATTGCTGTGAACTACCATAATGGAAACCCTGGGAATATCAGTCATTTTTAAACTGGTGTTTCCTGGCCCAAAAACTTATGATTTTTAATTATGAAACAATTCATTGGCATTTCTATAGTGAATATACTGTATGTCCAGCATAGGGAAATTGACATCTTCATCCTTTTAGATATTATTAACAGAGTTTGATATTGACATTGATGCGCTGCTTTCTTAACTTGACATGATGAAGCACTCAAAGACGTCCATCTGACGCATATGCACATAAAACTATTTTAAAATGCAAGAACGCATCCTGCCCACGCGCCCCCTCAGATTTCTGTGCTTGTCATGAGCTATTTGTTCTGTCTCATCACTGTGTGTGTGTGTTTTCTCTGCAGAGGGAAGCTTATCAGCACTATATTGGACTGGGAGGACTCACTGCCTGACAGAGACCTGAACAGAGCTGATGAGGCATGTAGGTAAGGAAGATGAATATCCCGAGACTGAGACTGAATGAGGAAGGTGGGTTCTAACAATACAGAGAGAAGGACATTACATTTAAGGAATCGAGAACAAGGCAAGCAGGTTGAGCACATTCGTTTGGTGATTGACAGGTGAATTTAGGAAATGCAATTCGAAGGCAGTTACTAGGTTTATTATTATGTATACTTTATAAGTAACTTTTGACCAGTTGCTGGCTGGGTTATTATAGTTAACTGAAACCACAAAAAATTGTAACTTCAAATAAATAAATGTTAACTGAAATAAACTAAAATATTTTATTTTAGCTAGTTGAAAATGTGAAAGGCTACCTTGGCATTTAGTTAAACTTGCTGTACTAACATAACTAAAACAAAACTGAAGTAAATGGCATATAAACATTAAAAAAAAAATCTAATAAAACTGACAAAACACAACAAAATTGCTAAAACTTATTTAAATGAAAATGGAAAATATAAAAATAACAAGTAATTCAAACTATTAACAAAAACTATAGTAGTAGTAGTAGTAGTATCTCAGTGAAACTAAAATAACACTGGTTTGTGGAGCTGTGACCCAATTTATGTGGTATTCTCAGGGAATTGTGACGGTGATACTTGCAATGATTTGTGAAGATCGAGTAAAGAAAAAATAAATAAATTGCAGTAACGTATGCAAATTGGTTCAAATGACAGACATTAAAATTGACTTTGAAAACAGGACAATTCTTTTTCTTTTCTTTTCTTTTTTTTTTTGTTATGGAACGTTGTTTATTATAAACAATTTATCCAATTTTTAAAAATCTTATGCCCTCATAATATTTAATCAATCTGTTTGAGTGCAAAAATAATTGAAATCACATGTCGATTTTAAAGAATCCCTATGATTGTGCAGAGAGATAAATCATGATTTAGGTTAAAGTATTGCAAAAGTAAAATGAATTTTGCATTTATTTATATAGCCAAACTGCTACAGTGTGTTCTGGCATTGATGCATTGTAAATTTGACCTCGCTTCCTGTACAACGTCCTCAACGATCAAAAAAGAACTGCAGTATATTGAGGTACAACTGCAGTAAAACTATAGTATAATTAAGCACAACCATAGATTTGCAGTATAATGAAGTATATAATCACAGTACAACTGCAGTACATTGAAGTTCAACAGCAGTAAAACTGCAGTTGTATTGCAGCTATACTGCAATATTGCAGTTTTTTCACAGTTTTTTTTTTTAATTTTTTTTCAGTTTTCTATATGTAAAAACTGCAGTAATCTTTTGTAAGAGTTGTTGAAGTGTCGCATGCAAATGGTTTATGCTTTTAATTACTTATACGCATACAAAACAATCACACAAAACCAACTGCACATCTGACCTGTGAGTCGCGACTTTCCTCTGGGCTTCCACGTGCTTTTAAAATCCACTGGAGTTTAAAGGAAAATAAATGTGAATTTGGAAATAGACATTGCTTGAATATGGTTTTTCCCCTTTCTTTTTTGTAATTCACAATAGTTACAATTTGAGTTCCTCCAGTGATTTATTGATTCATTTCTTAGTCTGTCAAGAGTTTGCTTTAAGGCATAAGCTGCATGTGGATGCACAGTATTCTGGGATTGATGGTGTATTCAGGTCAAATCAGGACGGTGCTGACGAGTTTCCTCCAATCACATGAGAAAACCAATCAAACTCCTGCAAGCTCCTGTTCAGACTTAAAGGAGATTTGTAATTCTCACTTTCACTCTTTTTCACTCTTTCAATTTTCTCTCTCATGGTCTGAGGTCACGTGTAGTTTCTTTAGAAGAAAACTTGTATCTTCTTAGCGTACTGCAATAATTCATTTTGAAAGATGTCTGGATTTTTTTTGTCTGGATTTTCAACCAATCTTTTACACATGCATTCAGAAAGTTGTTCTTCATCTAAGTCATAATAGTTAATGGAAAATTAATGGAGCTTTTAGTGAACCAGTATTCTTTATCTTGTAAGCAGCTCTTTTATTAATATTTAATCAAATATAAGTGTTGTGCGGTTTCTTTTGAATCTTGTACTTCATAAAGTTAATGACATTCAGATGAAAAGAGATTTCAGGAGTGATAAAAGGTACAAGGTTGCGTTATTACAGCTTTGCTCATTTTACAGTTCAGTTCAGGTCTGTGAAAATCTTACAGCCTTTTCCCCACTACTGTTGCAGTTTGCTATTTGTGTTTGTAATTAAATATTTTCTAAAATGTCAGGATAGCAATGACATTTGTTAAGGAGACAAAATGGTCCATCCAACAACTGACTAGTTAAACATTTTGACCCATTCTGCTTGTTTCAGAATTTTTTTGTATTGTGTTTTTTTTTTTTTAAATACTGTATTTCTCCTCTAAATCTAAAGAAATTTAAAATTAATTAGTTGGTAATTAATTGTTGTTGTTTTTGGGGGGTTTTGCATAAAGAAAATGCAGCCTTATACTTATTTCAAGTGGATTTTTTGCATTGTGACATTTTTGATTAGCACATGCCCTCATCTAATTCTCATTACCATAATGTGTTTCATTTAAAATTTGTTTTCATTAATTGAAATGAAACTCAAATAAAAAATAAAATATAAATATTAGATGAAAACTTGCCAAGGCAACATTTCTGATTTTCATTTCAAGTACCATAATTATTAATACTGAACTAAAAATAAATTGAATATTTAAAAAAGAATTATAGAACCACATTTTAAAAATTACTTGTATTTAAATTTTAATGACAGTGAAAGGCAGTACAAAAAAAATTAGAATGAATTTTTTTTTTTTTTTTTTTTTTTTTTTGCCATTACAGTAATGAGAATTTGGTTCTTAACATCTTAATTCTTTCTTTATGTGAAATATAATTTATTTTTTTTATTTTTATTTTTTTTTGTCTTTGAGTTGAAATATGACTGAAACATGTTCTTTACAGGTTTTGCATATTAATGATACAAATTTGCATTAATAAATGATGATGAATGGAATCAAAGAAGAAACTGGATAGAAACAGCAGAATGTTTGGATTAATAGTTTATTTGCAGTATATAATGAGCACTTGAAGGTAGTTGTGACTTAAGCCTTTTATTGGTCTTAATGAAGCAGGAACAGATCATTAAAAGGATCAAAACACTTCCACAATGTGATTGCTGAAGCTGTTCAGACTGAAACGCGTCATTTGTGTGTGTGCATTATGACTCAGATGGCCTGTGGGTGTACTGACTGAGGCTGAGATTAATGTGAACGGTACCAATTCACCAATTCTGAGAAGAGAACAACAGACCCTAGCAGCTGATATTGTGTGTCTTTCCACAGGCGAGCTGACTTGGCCTTGACGTTGGGTACATCTCTTCAGATTAAACCAAGTGGAGATCTTCCTCTTCTAACCAAACGTACGGGAGGGAAGGTGGTTATAGTCAACCTTCAGCCTACAAAACATGTATGTCTCACCAACACTCAAAATGCAAAATAGTTTTGACTATTTTACGTTTTTAGCATACGATGTCTTTTGAAATTCATTGTCAAATCTCACTGTTTGTATGACAGTGTTTAATAGTTACTTACATTACTGTTCAAAAGTTTGAGGTCAGTAAGACTTTTAAAGAAATTACTACATTTATTCAGCAAGGATGCATTAAATTGATCAAAAGTGACAGTAAAGACATTTATGATGTTAGAAAAGATTTCTGTTACAAATAAATGCTGTTCTTTTGAACTTTGTATTCATCAAAGATGAAAACATGTATCATTGTTTCCACATAAATATTAAGCAGCACAACTGTTTTCAACATTGATGATAATCAGAAATGTTTCTTGAGCAGCAAATCATCATATTAGAATGATTTCTGAAGGATCATGTGAGACTGAAGGCTGAAGTAAAGATGCTGAAAATTCTGCTTTAATCACTGGAATAAGTTACATTTTAAAATATATTCAAATAGAAAACAATTATTTTAAATTGTAATAATATTCCACAGTATCACTGTTTTTACTGTATTTGTGATCAAATAAATGCAGCCTTGGTGAGCAGAAGAGACTTCTTTCAAAAACAATCCTACCAATCCCAAACTTTTGAGCAGTAATGTATAAGAATCAATTTCAGTTAGTATTCTGACTATGCAGACAGCCGAGTCTTTATCTTAGTCCTCACCCACACTAAAATGCATACACTTACACAAACACATTTTAGTTTGAAAGTTTGAAATCTGTCAGCACGTGCGAGCTCTGAGCACACAGCATCACACGCTCAGATTAGTGTCCTAAACCCTTTCTGACCATTCATTCTCATTATTAAAACAATTTTGATTAAGAAGCTTTGCAGCTTCGTCAAAGAGTCGGGATGGATTTTCTCTTAAGCTCGTATCATCAGTCTTTCGTTTCCTTTCTGATCTCATCATGTGGCTGGAATGTTTTTAATGGATTAATCCTATTAATTTTAAGACGTGTTATCGGCCCATGTTTGAGTCATGTTTCATCTGAAGGTTATTTTTGCCGACTTACCTCATTGATTCCACTTCCTGTCAACATCTCATTTCCCAAATTGGATTTGTTTTTTATAAATCTTGTTTAAAATTCAAAGCCTGACATATATACGTGTTATTCCACATGTCAGATTTTGGGTGGGGGTGTTTATGGTATTATAGCTGCTTAACATGTAAAGAAATAGAATTTGACATTTCTTGGGCAGTTTTGTAATGCTGGTAATCTGGCTGTGCTGTGTTTGATTAAAGTGTGCATTTCACACAGACTGGCTAGAGAATGCAAAAAAAGAATGAAAGAAACAGGCGTGTAATTTTCAAGGAGCACGTATACACTACTGTTCAAAAGTTTGGGGGTGTTAAGATATTTAAAATGTTTCTGAAAGAAGTTTCTTCTGCTCACCAAGACTGCATTTATTTGGTCAAAATACAATAAAATCTGTAATATTTAAATATTATTACAATTTAAAATAGCTGTTTTCTAATTGAATATATTTTAAAATGTAATTTATTTCTGTTAATCAAAGTTGAATTTTCAACATCATTACTCCAGTCTTCAGTGTCACATGATCCTTCACAAATCATTCTAATATTCGGATTTTCTGCTCAAGAAACATTTCTTGTTGAAAACAGTTGTGCTGCTTCATATTTTTGTGTAAACATGATACATGTTTTTCGGGATTCATTGATGAATACAAAGTTCAAAAGAACAGCATTTTATTTGAAACAGAATCTTTTGATCAATTTGATGAGTCCCTGCTGAATGAAAATATGAATTTCTTTTTAAAAAAATCTTAGTGACCCCAAACTTTTGAACAGTAATGTATATGATTTTTCAAATTTATTAAAAACAGTTCTGTTTATCCAGGGAATTTTGCATCTCAGTCGCACTCTTAAAAGTGCAGTAAGAGATTTCTGAGAAACGCTGTTAAAAGTGGATCAGACTGAATAGCACAACACACTTGTAGCCAATCAGCAGTAGGGGGCGTATCCACTCATGTTGGGGGAGGAGAGTGAGCCAATCAGCAATAGGGAGTGTGTCCACTCATGATGTGGGAGGAGAGAGAGAGTGAGCAGGAGGGAGATTTGAAGAAAGACTATAGAAAGAGAGATGGCTGAGTGACATTACAAAAGAGAAAAGGTCAGAGGAATATCACTGGATAAAGAAGAGTTATGATCAGGCAAAAGCTTTAGGACACTTGTAGTCAATCAGCAGTAGGGGGCGTATCCACTCATGATGGGGGAGGAGACAGAGTAAGCCAATCAGCTGTAGGGGGTGTGTCCACACATGATGGGGGAGAAGACAGAGTGAGCCAAACAACAGTATGGGGCGTGTCCACTCATGTTGGGGGAGGAGAGTGAGCCAATCAGCAATAGGGGGCATGTCCACACATGATGTGGGAGGAGACAGAGTGAGCAAGAGGGAGATTTGAAGAAAGACTGTAGAAAGAGAGATGGCTGAGAGACATTACAAAAGGGAAAAGGTCAGAGGAATATCACTGGAAAAAGAAGAGTTATGATCAGGCAAGAGCTTTAGGACTTGCATTAATATTAGAAAAGCTTTCCAACACTGGAGAGACCTAAGTGGGAAGGCCTAAAAATGGACTTTTGTGCATTTTGGGGGCGGAGCAATGAAGGGAGGGGCGTGTTTGTTTGGGTTGTACTTCTAGTAGTCAGACAATAGCTGTGTGATGGTTTTTAGTGAATAATGGCTCAAATTGTCATTCACAAAAAGCTATTGTATGAGATCATAAGTCATAATGACTATTTGTATATGTTTATGGCACCTTTTTATTTATAACATGGTTCTTCATCATTTATCTGACAGAATTTTAAATTTTAGTGAACAATCCCTTTAAAATCTGTCTGGTTGTTTTTACTTCATAGTGCTACTTTGTTTTTGTAGGACAAGCACGCCCACCTGCTTATCCACGGCTACGTAGATGAGGTCATGAGCCAGTTGATGAAGCTGCTAGGATTGGAGGTTCCAGAGTGGGCGGGGCCGACGCTGTGTGAAAGCTCAGGTGGAGACCTGGACATCCTCCCCTTTGGAGCCTGGAAGAAGGAAGTAAAGATCGAGCTGAAGATAGAGGAAAATAAAGATGCTGTCCCAAAGAAACGAAAGAAGAAAGAGCAGGGTGGTGAGATAAACTGCAAGAAAGATGTTAAAGTAGAAGAAGAGACAAAAGAAGGGGGAAAGGAAGCTGCGTTTAGTGACTCTCGACCAATCAAAGCGCAGACGGACATTGAACAGCCCTCTTCTTAGAGCCGTATCACAATCAGACAGAAACTGAATGACACATCTCAGGAAGTGTGGTCACCATATGCCCCGTGTTTACATCGTCAGGAGGAAAGCCTAGACTCAAACCTGTTAGATGCTGAGTTCTTGTAGGCACACTGAGCAGAAGGAAGTGATGTCATAGAGTGCATGCTATTACAGCTAGTTAGTGGATAATTTAGTTTGGTATGATTTCTATTTGCCAGCTGATCTCTGCAGTTATTCTGGATGGAGGTTTTGGTGAATCATGGTTTTGTGCTATAAAATAATGTGATCTTTTTTTTAACCTCTAATAAATCAGGTTTGTAAAAGTAAGGTTCACTGCATTAAACACGTCTGATACAGTTGAAGACAAAATTAGTAGCCCCCCTATGAAATTTCAGTTATTTTTCAAATATTTCCCAAGTGATGTTTAATAGAGCAAGGGAATTTTAACACATTCTTATTATATTTTCCACTGGAGAAAGCCTTACTCATTTCGATTTGCCTGGAATTATTAAAAAAAAAAAAAAAAAAAAAGTCAATATTATTCGCCCCCTTAAAGAGGAGGAGAGAGAGTGAGCCAATCAGCAGTATGGGGCGTGTCCATTTAAGCTGAGGATTAGTATCTTGCAAAACAACTAGTAAATTAATATGTGCTGATGTGATACTGTACTGATAATATGTACTCATGGCAAAGACAAAAGAAATTTGTTTAGACTTGAGAAAAAGAATTGTTAAAACTCACAAGGGAGGGGAAGGATATACACGTTTATCAAAGCCTTTTTAAGTGTCAAGAACTACCGTGAGATGTTTTATCAAGAAGTTTGAAGAGACCCACACAGTGGAGAACAAGACTGGCAGAGGCAGGAAGCGAAAGATTTCAAAAACTTTGAAAAGAAAACTAGTGAGAGAGGTTTCTAAAGACCCAAGAACAACTGCCAAGACACTAGTGAATGATTTAGCCAAGTCTGGGATTGATGTCTCAACGAAGATGGTCACTAAAGCCCTGCACAGGAATGGACTGCGAGATTGCAGACCAAGAAAAACTTCTGAAGAAGAGACACCTCCAAGCTAGACTGAAGTTTGCCAAGGATAACCTGGAGAAAAATTATGCATACTGGAAATGTGTCCTTTGGTCAGATGAGACCAAACTACAGCTCTTTGGCCATAGAGATGTTGCATATGTTTGGAGAAAGAAGGGGAAGACGCTCAACCCAAAGAACACCGTTCCCACAGTAAAACATGGCAGTGGGAGTATAATGCTGTGGGGATGTTTCAGTGCGTTTGGGACTGGGAATCCTGAAAAAGGAAGACGGTGAGAAGATTTTGAAAGACAACCTCAGGCAATCTGCAACAAAACTTGGTTTGGGCCGATAATTTGTCTTCCAGCATAATAACGACCCAAAACATACCTCACTTCTGGTGAAGAACTACTTCCAAATGAGCACAAAGCCCAGAATTGAATCCAATAGAAAAATCTGTGCACAATGAAGACCAGAGTCCATGCCAGGAGACCCAACAAATCTGGAGGAGCTTGAGAGATTTGCTAAGGAGGAATGGGCTGTGGTGACTTAGGAGACATGCCTGAAACTTGTTGAGAACTAAACAACAACAAACGACAATACATTATTGACTATTAAAGGGGTCCTTGATTATCCTATGATTGTCCTATGATTATTTCACTTTTTTAACTTTAGTTAGTGTGTAATGTTGCTGTTTGAGCATAAACAACATCGGCAAAGTTACAACGCTCAAAGTTCAATGCAAAGGGAGATATTTTCTTTTACAGAAATCACTTTTTAAGAACTACAACAAACAGCTGGTAGGGACTACAACAAGCTTCTTCCTGGGTTAGTGGCATCACAAATTCCAAAATTTACATAAACCCTGCCCCCAAGAACACACAACAAACGAGGGTCAACTCAATGCTGGATTTGCACAAAAGATTAACATGATGGCACATGCTAGTCGATGAGCTGAATCAACTCCAAAGAAACTACATACATGAGTCTCTCCATCAGTGTCGACTCCGGTTTGAACAATGTAAGGCTGAACACCGTTACTGACAATCCTCATTTTGACTGCGTGAGATTCTCCAGCTTTGTTGTTGTTGAGCAACCGAAGCGTGAGCATAAAAACGGCATGTTTTTGCTCACACCCAAATAGGGGCAAATTTGACAAGCTATAATAAATGATCTGTGGGGTATTTTGAGCTGAAACTTCACAGACACATTCTAGGGACACCAGAGACTTACATTACATCTTGTAAAAGGGATATAATAGGTCCCCTTTAACATCAGAGGGCTAATAATTTTGACCAGTAGACTTTTTTAATTCTTGGTTATAATTTTGTTTGTATTTATTATAATTATTATATATTATTATAAACACTCCAAGTTTCCTAAATAAACTATTATGTTTAAAAATGCTGTTTTGAAAAAAGTCTTTGCTCCATTAAACAGCATTTGGGAATTATTTGAAAAATAATTAAATATTTCATAGGCGGCTAATAATTTTGTCTTCAACTGTATTTCACCCCAATATCAAAAGAAATAAATACAAGATTATAAAATGGCAATTAAGCACATTTACCCAC
The DNA here is from genome assembly GCF_019924925.1 of Ctenopharyngodon idella. Lineage (NCBI taxonomy): Eukaryota > Metazoa > Chordata > Actinopteri > Cypriniformes > Xenocyprididae > Ctenopharyngodon > Ctenopharyngodon idella. Next base: position 39,770,675 of record NC_067221.1, on the reverse strand, counting down.
AGTGTAGCCTTATTTTTCGTATTTTTATTTATATAATTTACTATATTCTCAATGATTTTTATTAGGTTCTCATAATACAATGTATTTATGATTGTACACCAAATATTACTAAAATCTATGAGTATGTACAGTATCTCACAGAAGTGAGTACACCCCTTTTTTATATCTTTTCAGAAATGACACTTTGCTACGATGTAAAGTAGTGAGTGTACAGCTTGTATAACAGTGTAAATTCGCTGTCCCCTCAAAATAACTCAACACGCAGCCATTAATGTCTAAACCGCTGGCCACAAAAGTGAGTACACCCCTAAGTAAAAATGTCCAAACTGGGCCCAAAGTGTCAATATTTTGTGTGGCCACCATTATTTTCCAGCACTGGCTTAACCCTCTTGGGCATGGAGTTCACCAGAGCTTCACAGGTTGCCACTGGAGTCCTCTTCCACTCCTCCATGACGACATCACAGAGCTGGTGGATGTTAGAGACCTTGCGCTCCTCCACCTTCTGTTTGAGGATGCCCCACAGATGCTCAATAGGGTTTAGGTCTGGAGACATGCTTGGCCAGTCCATCACCTTTACCCTCAACTTCTTTAGCAAGGCAGTGGTCGTCTTGGAGGTGTGTTTGGGGTCGTTATCATGTTGGAATACTGCCCTGCAGCCCAGTCTCCGAAGGGAGGGGATCATGCTCTGCTTCAGTTTGTCACAATACATGTTGGCATTCATGGTTCCCTCAATGAACTGTAGCTCCTCTCCAGTGCCGGCAGCATTCCCACCATGCTTGACTGTAGGCAAGACACACTTGTCTTTGTACTCCTCACCTGGTTGCCACCACACACGCTTGACACCATCTGAACCAAATAAGTTTATCTTGGTCCCATCAGACCACAGGACATGGTTCCAGTAATCCATGTCCTTAGTCTGCTTGTCTTCAGCAAACTGTTTGCGGGCTTTCTTGTGCATCATCTTTAGAAGTGGCTTCCTTCTGGGACAACAGCCATGCAGACCAATTTGATGCGGTGTGCGGCGTATGGTCTGAGCACTGACAGGCTGACCCTCCACCCCTTCCATCTCTGCAGCAATGCTGGCAGCACTCATATGTCTATTTCCCAAACACAACCTCTGGATATGACGCTGAGCACGTGCACTCAACTTCTTTGGTCGACCATGGCGAGGCCTGTTCTGAGTGGAACCTGTCCTGTTAAACCGCTGTATGGTCTTGGCCACCGTGCTCCAGCTCAGTTTCAGCGTCTTGGCAATCTTCTTATAGCCTATGTCATCTTTATGTAGAGCAACAATTCTTTTTTTTCAGATCCTCAGAGAGTTCTTTGCCATGAGGTGCCATGTTGAACTTCCAGCGACCAGTATGAGAGAGTGAGAGCGATAACACCAAATTTAACACACCTGCTCCCCATTCACACCTGAGAGCTTGTAACACTAACAAGTCACATGACACCAGGGAGAGAAAATGGCTAATTGGGCCCAATTTGGACATTTTTACTTAGGGGTGTACTCACTTTTGTGGCCAGTGGTTTAGACATTAATGGCTGTGTGTTGAGTTATTTTGAGGGGACAGCAAAGTTACACTGTTATACAAGCTGTACACTCACTACTTTACATTGTAGCAAAGTTTCATTTCTTCAGTGTTGTCACATGAAAAGATATAATAAAACATTTACAAAAATGTGAGGGGTGTACTCACTTCTGTGCGATACTGTATATGTAATTATTTTAACAATGAGAATGATACATTTGTCACATGGGGAATATGCTTAATTGTCATGGCACAATGCAAAAAACAACTTAATAATAGGCTTTGTCTTTATGCAACATTTTTATTGTTTTGTTTTATTTTGAGATGAAAAATGACTCAGAAGCTTTCAAACTTAAAGGAAAAAAAAAGTCAAATGCTTTTGCATGCGATTTAATAAGTTTGTTAAACACATTTGTGTGTGTGTGTGTGTGTGTGTGTGGAGACTGGAGAGAATGAGTGTTTGCTTGAGCTATTCATATTAGTTGTGTAACGTGTAATGCTTCATAACGTCCTCTTCTTTACTAATTTTCCTACATTGATAAGATGTTTATTGATTATTTTGTTTCTGTCTTAAGTGACATACTGTTTAAGTTCATTGTTTTTGTACTTTTACAATAAAGTTGTATAAAAAAGATGATGAAACTGTCACCGGACTAGTGTTTTGAGTTATTTAGGACCCCCTTTTGCCTTCAATACTCCCTTAATTCTTCATGGCATAGATTCAACAAGGTGCTGGAAACATTCCTCAGAGATTTTGGTCCATATTAACATGACAGCTTTACACAGTTGCTGCTGATTTGTCGACTGCACATCCATGATGCGAATCTCCCGTTCCACCACATCCCAAAGCTGTTCTACTGGGTTGAGATCTGGTGACTGTGGAGGCCATTTGAGTTTAGTGAACTCACTGTCATGTTCAATAAACCAGTTTGAGATCATTTGAGCTTTGTGACATGGCATATTATCCTGCTGGAAGAAGCCATCAGAAAATGGGGACACTGTGGTCATAAAGGGGTGGACATGTTCAATACTCAGGTCGACTATGGCATTTAAATGATGCTCAACTGGTTATAAGTGGCCCAAAGTGTGCCAAGAAAATATCCACACCATTACACCTGATAAAAGGCAGGATGGATCAATGAACTTCTGACCCTACCATCTGAATGTCGCAGCAGAAATCGAGACTCATCAGACCAGACAACATTTTTCCAATCTTCTACTGTCCAATTTTGGGCCTGTGTGAATTGTAGCCTCAGTTTCCTGTTCTCAGCTGACAGGAGTGGCACCGGTGTGTCTTCTGCTGCTGTAGCTCATCTGCTTCAAGGTTGGATGTGTTGTGCATTCAGAGATGCTCTTCTGCAGACCTCGTTGTAACGAGTGCTTATTTGAGCTACTGTTGCATTTCTGTCAGTTCAAACCAGTCTGGTCATTCTCCTCTGACCTCTGGCATCAACAAGGCATTTTCTCCCACAGAACTGCAGCTCTCTTTTTCTGACCATTCTCTGTAAACCCTAGAGATGGTTGTGTGTGAAAATCCCAATAGATCAGCAGTTTCTGAAATACTCAGACCAGCCTAACTGGCACCAACAACCATGTTCAAAGTCACTTAAATCGCCTTTCTTCCCCATTCTGATGCTCAGTTTGAACTTCAGCAGATTGTCTTGACCATGTTTTCATGCCTAAATGCATCAAGTTAAGCTATTTAATCTAATTAAAATGGATTATTTTAGTCTAAATGTGCATGCTATGTATTTATCAAGTTGTTAGCTTAAACTCCATTGGAATTAACTGAGTAATTTGTGTAGCATACCGAATATTCAGAGCATTCAGGGTACATTTACATTTAAACATTTGGTAGATGCTTTTGCACACAAGTCAGTCACTTGTGGGGTTTCATTTTGATTACAACTCTCCCTTAGAAAGAAGCTGTTTGCAAACGTATCATCTCGCACAACGGAGCAATGTAGAGAATAACAGCAGCAAACCACTGAATTCTCCAGACGAGCCTTTCAAAGTGCTGCATTAAACTGAGGGTATTCGTGTTGGATGGTGAGCGTCCGGCTGATGAGCGGGGACAGTAGAAGTCAACCATCCATCTAGCTGCCACAGAGACTATTAACATGTCCCCGAGGTGCCATCAAGACTGTTTTGACAGTCCTCTAGTGATCCAGCCGCTTCTGAGAAAAAAATTGAAAGCCTTTCTAACCCTCTTGTGTCATTGCCTGTTCAAAAAGCACTCATGCAGAAACCCCAAATGAAACAACAGAGGCACGGGGAAAGTGTGCTTCAGCTCATGTTGTGATCGCTCTAGGGACCAGAGCTGTTCTGGTAATGTCAGCAGAAGCTTCTTATATGATCAAAGATGAATGAAAGCCGGACCAAGAACTTTGACAATGCAAAGAACAAAGTCTTCATATACGCTGCACTGCCCTGGATTCCTTCCAGAAAACCCTGTTGTACGTTCACCGCATGAACCCTTAAAAGTTTGCAGAGATACTTTCAACAGCACAAAGCCTTTAGTCAACAATAGCTCTGACAAAATCCCTGCAGAGACCTTGAAAAGTGGGACATCCTGTCTTAGAAGAAGCGTCCTCTATTTTATCCACTTCAGACTGTCTAAATGAGTTCATTTTCCAGGCATGGCAACAGTTGAGTCATTGAAGTGATTGTCAACAGATCGATCTTTGTGTGTAGAACCAACTGGTTTCTGCTGTGTTGCAGGAAGCAAATTATATAGTTCATACTAGACTGAAGCACAAATGTTTTTAGAGGTGTTTAATGGTGCATCAAGTCCGGGAACCAGAAGGCTGCTGGTTTTATCTGGTTCCTGATTGACATCAAATGCCCAGCATGGACTGCAAAAAAGTATCTAAACATTCTTAAATCAAGAGACATTTGCTTAAAAAGCAAAATCACTTAAGATATTAGAGGATTAGTTCACTCCAGAATTTCGTGTTTACTAGCGTGAGGGTGGGGCAACCTGTCACTCACATGAGATCCACCAATAGCAAACCACAACCATCCAATCAATTCCCCAGGGACAAAATCATTTCCCACCTTACATTTGTTCTTGTTCCAGAAGCCGTTTCACTTGGATATATGTCACAACAGGGAAGAAAAGACTATCGCAACTTCCGTTACATGCCGACTTTAAGGGTAAAACACCACCTTATACATCTCTTTTGCAGAATTTTGTACAGTCTGCCAGAAAATGACACTGCAGAAATTGCTTTATTGGAAGGCAAGTGTTCTGTGTTGACAGACACCTGAATTGCCATGTTGCAAGCTCAGACCACCTACTGTTGAACGTTTAGACAGCTTGGATCATTTTCCAATCCAATCATTCCCGGTCTCCACATCCAGCCCATCTCAGTATGGACATCTCAGCACCCCCTCCAGGCTGTTCAACAATCCTGTTGCCTCCGCAGCATACTAACACCTTCCTGCTTTGTTACCAAACCACCTTGTCATGACTATCAGCAGAAAACTTTTCATAGACTTCTACCTCTCACACACAGAAATTCACATCTCTGGGGAAGGTGTTTTGTTTATAAATTACAGGAACTGCACCAAATTGCATATTTTTGCTCAGTTTGACACAGCAGTTTGCTGTTTACGTTTACAGACATAACTGACTGTGTTTATGTGAAGTTTGTGTGTTTTTGATATAACCTTGTGTGTATTTCACAGTTTAAGTGCAATAAAACATGTAAGAGAATTAATACTCACAGGACGTGCCATCTGACAGCCAGCTTTCTGCTTTGGATAGTGTGCTCAGAAAATCATGTATCAAAAATTTAAACTGTTATGGCTTTAAAACACCTGCAAATAATTACCTAAATGATAAAGAGCTGCAATGTCACGTGAGTGTGGCTGCGATAGAGATGATAACCAAAACCAAACAGATGTTTTGTTAGTTTTTGGCAGAGTATATTGAGGCGCGAGCTGTAAAGGCTCACCCTCCTCTCGAAAGGGATACACACATCTATTTAAAGACGTGTTTTCCTTCCGCTCAAAAATGGGCATTTAAAATATGGTATAATAAATGATCTGTGGGATATTTTGAGCTGAAACTTCACAGACACATTCTGGGGACACCTGAAACATATATTACATCTTATTAAATAGGTCCCCTTTAAATAATTTTATAGTTTTATATGACCAGGCATTCCTGAGTAGCCTAGCTGTTAACACAGGGTTGGACTAATCTAATGTCTGTCAGCACATAGATATAAAAACATATACATATCTATGTGTCATCAGGTGGCATTTCGAAACTGCAGCACCACCAGCATGTGACGCACACTGGACACTGCATCGTTTAAATGGATTTCTTGCAGAAGATAAGCTGCTCTCTCTCTTTATAAATGTCAATGAGTGTAAATGTCAACATCACATCTAAAGGACTGAAGTCTGTCAGGTAAAACATGAGCTAATTTATCACTGATTTATCACTACTGATCTGCGTTAGTTTATATGTGGGGTTACGTTTTAACTGATTTATTGCTAACTAATGCTGCTCTCATCACGGAAGATATGTCACTTGTTTTGTAAAACATACACAAAATCACTCATTATGCGCTTCTGCGAATTTATTAGGTATATAGCGCTTAAAAATTCAGTTGCGGTTCAGTTAGCCTACCGAAATTTCGGTGAACAAGGTTCATTGTCAATAGCATAGTGATAATGAAGCAATTATCTTGATCTTGGAGTACATAAGAGCCTAGTTAAAATGACTCACAATAATTAATTTTTATTTTTGGTAACACTTTACAATAAGGTTCATTAGTTAAACATTAGTTAATGTATTAACTAACATGAACTAACCATGAGCAATACATTTGTTACTGTATTTACTAATCTTCGTTAATGTTAGTTAATGAAAATACAGTTGTTCATTGTTTATAATTTACTCCCCCCCCCCACGTCATCCAAGATGTTTATGTCTTTCCTTCTTCAGTCGAAAACAAATTAAGGTTTTTGAGGAAAACATTCCAGGATTTTTCTCCATATAGTGGACTTCACTGGGGTTCAACGGGTTGAAGGTCCAAATGTCAGTTTCGGTCCAGCTTCAAAGAGTTCTACACAATCCCAGACGAGGAATAAGGGTCTTATCTAGTGAAACAAAAGGTCACGCGTGATGTAGGTGGAAGTACCGCGGTAAGGCAAAAAACTCCATCCCATTTTCTCCTCCAACTTCAAAATCAACCGATATCGTTGTTTTACCTTTTTTTTTTTTTTTTTTGTAAAGGGGGTTTGGCTCAATCTTTGCACACTCTCTATGTAGACACTAAATCTGTACTTTCACCTACATAACGCTTGACCTTTCCAACGTGATTACGTAATGCGTGGCGGATCGCAGAGCAGTGCAAGATGAGCATTTGTGGTTAAAAAGTATATAATTTTTTATTTTTTTTTAGAACATGTCCAATCATTTTGCTAGATAAGTCCCTTATTCCTCATCTGGGATCATGTAGAGCTCTTTGAAGCTGCACTGAAACTGACATTTGGACCTTCAACCCGTTGAACCCCAGAGAAGTCCACTATATGGAGAAAAATCCTGGAATGTTTTCCTCAAAAACCTTCATTTCTTTTTGACTGAAGAAAGAAAGACATGAACATCTTGGATGACATGGGGGTGAGAAAATTATCAGGAAATTTTAATTCTGAAGTGAACTAATCCTTTAAATTTAAGGGTTTTTAAAAAATTTTAAGGGTATCATTTAGCCTAAATTATTTACTAATGAAATATTGTATATACAATTTAATTACCAATATAATATATAATTTACTATTCATATGTACTTATATTTATACATGTATTTATACTTGTATTTCATGTCATCATACCCAAACCCCTAATTTGCATGACTCAAGTGCCATCTGTATTTGATGATGTTTCACCCCTGCTGAGTGTGTAGGGAGCAGCGAACACTTCCAGTTTTACAAAGATGTGGGTGTGTGTGACGTCACAAGAACATTGCAGCACCCAGGGAGATGTGCATAGAAGTGATAAACATTCACTTCTGAACAAATGAAATGCGGTCTTTGAGTCAAAGCATAGCATAGCACTCCACTAATGAGCCGAGAAACACATCAAATGTGCATAAAAGTGGCCTCCAGGAGCAGTATCAAAAAACACCAAATAAATAATCTGAAAATATAACAACAGCACAGGCTTCTTCAAATCACATCAGACACCTCTCTGGCATATCCCATGATCCTTGGCTCAGATGCAGTCACAGCCATTTGCCCTCAGAGATAGAAAGACTCAAAATACCTCCAACCAATTTGGAAACCGCATCGCTTCCGTTGTCGCAGAGATGCCGAGAGCCATAAGTGTTGCCTTATCTCACAGTGAAACACCCTACTTTTGCGTCACCAGGAGTTGCTCCCTCTGACACACAGCCCTCAGGCCAATTGCAATTTAATTGAAAAGGTTCACTGCAGTTTGCAAATAGCAAAACAAATCTGGTTAAAAACAAAAATGGCCTCTTGGGCTGTTTTAAAATGAATAACCTCTTCAGCAGAAGGGCCTCTTTAGGGGCTCTTGCGTTCTCGTCAGTTGGTGTCTGCGCAAATGCTGATAATGCAATTCTGCTGCAGAAGGTGAGATTGCAAGGTGGGCAGAAAGACATGCAGAAACATTGATTACGGAGGTACCATGGTTTTATTTTTAAAGGCAATCTTTACATGAAATAGCCTCAAGAATTGAAATTCACAAAATTCTGTAACCATTTCAGTAAAGTTGCTGCATTCATCTGTTCCAGCCATTTATCAGACGCTTCAAGATTTTATTGACCTATCCACAACAGCAGCATATTTTTCTTATTTCTATTAAAATTTGATTTTATTTAGCTGTTTACATCTGCCACAAGGAGAAATTCAGTTCAATTGTATCTTTAACATTCTGTCCTTCAACATTCCACTTCCATTTCCACAAAAATATGAAGGAGCAAAACTGATTTCAACATTGATAATAATAATAAATGTTTCTTGAGCAGTAAATCAGCATATGAGAATGATTTCTGAAGGATCATGTGACACTGAAGACTGGAGTAATGATGCTGAAAATTCAGATTTGCATCACAGAAATAAATTGCATTTTAACATACATTCTTATAGAAAACAGTTATTTAAAAATGCAATATTTCACAGTATTACTCTTTCATAAATGCAGCCTTGCATGGTGAACATAAGAGACTCTTTTCAAAAACAAAATATCTTACAGACCCAAACTTTCAATTCACTTTAAAAAGAAATTTTTTATTAAGAAATATTCCAGATGTTTTCCCTGCTCTAACTGAAATGCTTCAAACAACTCATATTTTCTTGGGGATATAGTTTTTTTTCCCCCCCTGAGTTCTCAGACCAGGTCCTAATGGCATCATCCTCCACATTAATTAATTAAAATGAGCTAAAGCAACATGATTTTTTAACATTTGTCACAACCTAATTTCACTGAGTTCACCTAAAATCTTAAAACTGAAGTTTACTTAAAGGATTAATTCACTTTAAAATGAAAATTAGCTTAAGCTTTACTCACCCTCAAGCCATCCTAGGTGTATATGAATTTCTTCTTTCTGATAAACACAATCAGAGATATATTAATAATATCCTGATGCGTAAAATATCTAGCTTCAGACCACCTTCCATATTCAACTTACGAAGAAAGTGTAACACCTCTCGCCGTTCACTACGTCCTACGCCTTTTCCATATTCAACTTACAGAAAAAGCTTAACTGACACGACATCAGTTATGCTTTTTCCGTAAGTTGTATATGGAAGGCGGTCTGGCAGAAGCTAGATATTTTACTTTATAACTTGTTAAATATGGATATTTTTCTTACACAAACACATCGGTTCGCTTCAGAAGGCCTTTATTAACCCTCCGGAGCTGTGTGGAGTACATATTTATGGTGGATGGATGCACTTTCTTGAGCTTCATACTCATTGGTCCCGTTCACTGTCATTATAAAGCTTAGATGTGTCAGGGTATTTATTAATATAACTCCGATTGTGTTCATCAGAAAGAAGAAAGTCATATACACCTAGGATGGCTTGAGGGTGAGTAAAGCTAGGGGTAATTTTAATTTTAAAGTGAACTAATCCTTTATTCTATTTGTGTGGGACTACATAAATCATTTTTGTTTACATGGCTAACTGAGGAGTGGATCTAAATGCTTTGCTAAAGATTAGGTGTTATTTTATGTGTTTTTTTTTCAGTAAAGGGAAAATTGCAACCCATTTTATTTCTATAGTGAAGAGGGTGGATTCTGGAATCCACTGCCGCTTCAGTGTATCTTCAGTGTATATATTTTGAGTGATTTATAATCAAGTTATTAATCAATATTTATCCTTCTAAATATTAAATGATTTTAATGATTCTTCAGCGTATTTTAAAGCATTTATTTTACTTAACTACTAGAGAATAATGATGAATATTGTCTGAACCTTTCACTGAGAGAAAAGTACAATTTATCTGTATGTTTTGGGAAAGTTTCTGATTAGAGCAAGAGCTCGGCCAACTTCAACCTCGAAGAAGCTTTGTATCTGTGTATGTGCGCTAGTATTTTTGTTAAAGATCCTGTATTGGAGAGGTGGGCAAACTGGTGCCAAACACATATCTGTGACCTAGGTCACTTTGTGGCCAAAAACCAGGATCCTGGTGTCAGCCGTATAATAGATGGAGACGAGTGACTTGTTTTCCCCGACAAAGACCATATGTGGACATTTTCTAATCTAGCACTTAGCCAATCAGAATCATTCAACCTGAAGTAATGACATATATTGAGCGACCTGTGTGAGTGTATAATTGTTGTGGAAATGTGAATGTACGCAGCGCGGCCTACGAACTCCTTGTGAATGTTAAAGCTGACTTCTGCTGATGAAACTGCAAACTATTCTTCAGTAAAGTTTTCTTCAATTTATTTATTTATTTTTTAACTCTGACTCTGGGTCTTCATTCATCATATCTGGTCATTGGTCCTGTCAAATCCCCTAGTCTGGATAGAGGATAGTTTACATCATCCTGTTATATCAGTATTTAAAAGGTACATGATTTATAATCCATCCATGTGATTCATTTCATATGTTTAATATTCACTTGAGCTACTAAACTGAAACCTTACGTTTGATTATTTTGTACTTTGGGCACAATTATGAATCATGCCGTAATGTGTATTTAAATTGCTCATACTGAAGTGTTATTCTTTTCAACATATGACAGTTGATCCTCCCCCCAACAATGAACCCAATTTCCTTCTTTTCAAAACTCCACGTGCATTATCACATGTAATTATGCAAATGGTTAGAAGAATTATGTTTGAAGGTGAGAAATGTCAGGCTCTTGTCAGGCTGCGAGAGCTGATACTGTGGAAGTGTTTAGCATGGCTGAATAATAACATGCTGCCAAAGGTTCATATTTAAAGTGGTTAGTGGGTAGAGATGGAAATGGGCTTCCGTAGATTTGACTTTGATTCATAGGTTATGCTGTCTACTTTAAAATGTATTGCATTTGCATTTTTGACTGTCCTCTGGGGGTTTGTTAGAAATTAGTTGTGGTGTACATGCATAGTAGTCAGTTTTGTGTCAGTTGCCAAAAACAGTTTTAAAAAGCCAAGTTTGGAGGGTCACATTAGAATCAGGCCAGTAGAATCTGAAATAACTGAAGCCAGAGGAGACTGTGAGTAATGTCTCAGTGGCTGACATTTCAAGCTCCAATTACAGACATGAAATGTCAGTTTTGCCACCACTGGGATGAAGTGCTCAACTCATTCTGTCCTAAAACAACAAGCCAACTGTCTGTTAACTGATGATGGCCTTGATGTGGACAGTGGCCCTCTTGACATGTCTGAATCTGCAGAAAGGACTGGATGTTCTAGAAGCTCACTCTGGCCTGCAGGTGTTCTGTAGGGAGATACAGTATCTACAGTAGGTTTGATTTTGATTTTGATCCATCCATCCATCCATCCAGTCTTGAAAAACAATAGATTGCAACAGTTGGGTTCCGGAAGTAAAATAATCATGTTTAACAGTGGAATTCATGGTGAAAAACTACATTACCCATGATGCTGTACAGAAATTCCACCAATCAGAGAGTCGAAACAAGAAAAAATCACTAAAAGATCATGTTAGCTCCGCCCACTCCCATGAATCACCGTGATGACGTAACTGAGTTGGTCTCCCTACTCTCAAAATACTGAAATATTTGAATTTATATATATATTTTGCAATAAACTTAAAATATATTGTTATGCTTCATAGTTCTTTCCCTCACTAAAGCCGTTAAGCACACAGTCTTGTACCTTTGTATTTTTATCTGATTTTCAAACACTTTTTTGCTTCAAATCAAAGTTTGTAATGTTATGATTCACCTCGTAGCTGATTGACTTGGTTCATGGCTTAAAACGCTTTAACTAAGTCTTTTTTGAAATCCCTATGGGAGAAATGAATGGAAAAAATACTTCCGGAACCAGTGCCACTGAAAAACTGTCTGTGAACTAATGCACTCTATTGCAATTTAGTAAATTCCTCTTCCTTTTATTCCAATTGAAATTCCAGCACAGCTCAAATTCCAGTTCCATTTTTGGGTGCAGCCAGTCAATTCAATTCAATTCAGGGATTGTGGCTTGTAAATTGAGTGGGTGCAGTATTGCAGTATTATATACACCGATCAGGCACGTTCCTAATATTGTGTTAATAGCATCACACTGCCTCCGTCAGCTTGCCTTCTTCCCATAGTGCATCCTGGTGCCACGTGATTCATCAGACCAGACCACCTTCTTCCATTGCTCCGTGGTCCAGTTCTGATGCTCACGTGCCCACTGTTGGCGCTTTCGGCGGTGGACAGGGGTCAGCATGGGCACCCTGACTGGTCTGCGGCTATGCAGCCCCATACACAACAAACTGTGATGCACTGTGTATTCTGACACCTTTCTATCAGAACCAGCATTAACTTCTTGAGAAATTTGAGCTACAGTAGCTCGTCTGTTGGATCAGACCACATGGGCCAGCCTTCTATCACCACGTGCATCAATGAGCCTTGGCCGCTCATGACCTGTCGCCGGTTCCTTCCTTGGACCACTTTTGATAGATACTGACCGCTGCAGACCGGGAACACCCCACAAGAGCTGCAGTTTTGGAGATGCTCTGACCCAGTCGTCTAGCCATCACAATTTGGCCCTTGTCAAACTCGCTCAAATCCTTACGCTTGCCCATTTTTCCTGCTTCTAACACATCAACTTTGAGGACAAAATGTTCACTTGCTGCCTAATATATCCCACCCACTAACAGGTGCCGTGATGAAGAGATAATCAGTGTTATTCACTTCACCTGTCAATGCTCATAATGTTATGCCTGATCGGTGTATGTATTTAGTTCTTTTAGAAATATTTTTCGCATTTGCATCTGCTGAAGTCTAATATTTGGGGTTAGATGTTCAGATGTTCAGTGTAAGCGATACCTTAGAAAACGCCACTGAAATACTGAACTACAAAAATCAAAGCAATAGAAACCAATGGTGTGTTTGAGAAAATCTAATTTTAAAAATGAATATCAACCAGACCGATGCTCCCATTACCACTTCAGAAAGAGCGATTCAAATGTCTCTGCTTACAAATAAACTCAATTCATTTCCAAAACACAAGCTCAGCTGTTCTGCCGAGTTGAGAACATTTATTAAGTTTAGGGGGAAAGGACAAAAAGGAACGATTCTCCAAATGGAAGCACAATTTAATATAAAGCCATAATTGAAACACCTTGCACTTTTTAAAATGCAATTACCTCGAAGCATTAGCATTATATTTGCTATGGTCTAAACCAAAAATGAATTGGTGAAATAGTCATATCCTTAAAGTGGACCAGGCCAAATTCAATAAATTACCCTTCAGAGCAGAAGGACCAATGGAGGCCAGTTGGACAAGATTTCAGAACATGAAGTGAAGAACAGAAATCTTAGGTTATTTTCTTTAGTATATGAATAGCATGTATCATATATAACTATCTGTCTGATACTGTAATTAATTAAAGAAGATTAATTAAAGAAGAAAGCTCATACAGAATTACACTAATACTCATGCAGTAATCCTCAGGTGAACTTCACCCTTGCCAATTATGTCCCTTTATGCCACGATGTAGTTAATTTCCCTCTTAAGTGGCTTAAGTGTAGGTGTTAGGTGTTTAATTAGTGAGATTCATGCGAGCATTTTCAGCAGATTTTCTTTTCATTTAAAGACTCATTTACACAAGGGTTTCGTATTTTTTATGAGTAATCCATTATTTACATTTGAACATTTGATGTTAATCATATCATTTATTTTAAAAATGCAAAATGTATTGAATAATTTAAGTATCCATATAGAGCACACTCAGTACAAAATGAGGCTGTCCAGATAGTTTATACACTATATTGCCAAAAGTTTTGGGATGCCTGCCTTTATGTGCACATGAACTTTAATGACATCCCATTCTTAATCTGTAGGGTTTAATATGGAGTTGGCCCACCCTTTGCAGCTATAACAGCCTCAACTCTTCTGGGAAGGCTTTCCACAAGGTTTAGGACTGTGTTTATGGTAATTTTTGACCATTCTTCTAGAAGCGCATTTGTGAGGTCAGGCAGTGATGTTGGCGAGAAGGCCTGGCTCACAGTCTCCGCTCTAATTCATCCCAAAGGTGTTCTATCGGGTTGAGGTCAGGACTCTGTGCAGGCCAGTCAAGTTCCTCCACACCAAACTCGCTCATCCATGTCTTTATGGACCTTGCTTTGTGCACTGGTGTGCAGTCATGTTGGAACAGGAAGTGGCCATCCTCAAACTGTTCCCACAAAGTTGGGAGCATGAAATTGTCCAAAATGTCTTGGTATGCTGAAGCATTAAGAGTTCCTTTCACTGGAACTAAGGGGTCAAGCCCAACCCCTGAAAAACAACCCCACACCATAATCCCCCCTCCACCAATACTTTACACTTGGCACAATGCAGTCAGGCAAGTACCGTTCTCCTGGCAACCACCAAACCCAGACTCGTCCGTCGGATTGCCAGACAGAGAGGCGTGATTCATCACTCCAGAGAACACGTCTCCACTGCTCTAGAGTCCAGTGGCGGCGTGCTTTACACCACTGCATCTGATGCTTTGCATTGCACTTGGTGATGTAAGGCTTTGATGCAGCTGTTCGGCCATGGAAACCCATTCCATGAAGCTAATCTGAAGGCCACACGAAGTTTGGAGGTCTGTAGCTATTGACTCTGCAGAAAGTTGGCAACTTCTGCGCACTGTGTGCCTCAGCATGCGCGGACCCCGCTCTGTGATTTTACGTGGCCTACCACTTCGTGGCTGAGTTGCTGTTACCAATTGCTTCCACTTTGTTATGATACCACTAACAGTTGACCGTGGAATATTTAGTAGTGAGGAAATTTCACGAATGGACTTATTGCACAGGTGGCAACCTATCACAGTACCACGCTTGAATTCACTGAGCTCCTGAGAGCGATCCATTCTTTCACAAATGTTTGTAGAAGCAGTCTGCATGCCTAGGTGCTTGATTTTATACACCTGTGGCCATGGAAGTGATTGGAACACCTGAATTCAAAGATTTGGAGGGGTGTCCCAATACTTTTGGCAATATAGTGTACATCCATGAAAATCGACTCATAAAATCTCATTTTCACATATGACACTATAAGTGAAATTAAAGCAGTGACATTATGAAATCTCACATGGAGTTGAAAGCACATC
Source organism: Ctenopharyngodon idella (assembly GCF_019924925.1). Lineage (NCBI taxonomy): Eukaryota > Metazoa > Chordata > Actinopteri > Cypriniformes > Xenocyprididae > Ctenopharyngodon > Ctenopharyngodon idella. The sequence goes on along the minus strand of NC_067221.1, from coordinate 39,755,415 downwards.
AGAAATCGAAGGGATTAGGGATTTTCTGACAGTGTTTCAGGTATAATCCGCTGTTCATTAGAGTAGATTTGTTCAGTGAGCAGGTATTTTAAGTCATGTCGATACTTGAGCTCTTTGAATGAGTTGCTTTCTGCTGCACAGCAGCTTTGATCTATAAACTCACATTCTCCTGCTCTTGCACCTCTTGCCTTATTGAAATCCATGCTTTGCTCTTTCGGATGTGGAATCTTCCACAGACGCAGCAGGTGTTTGCTTTCGTCTGAAGGAACATGGAAGCTTCCTTGCATCTTTATTGATGAATGCCCTTTTGCTTCTTTTTTATGTCTCAGTTCTCATTCAGTTTTTATGCATGTAACCTTTTATTCATCCAAGCAGGTCTGTAATACCTGGAGAAAGCTGTACGTTTGCATTCCCACTCATCTCAATGGCAGTAGCTCGACTGGTGCAGGAAGCCTTGCATAAGCACAGAATTTGAAATCAGCCATCTTTACTTATTTGAACCAATCAGCTGAGCTGTAAATGCCATGTGACTAATGACTCCGGAGCAGAAGGAACACACACAGGCTGAGCATACTATCATACTCTTATTATATCTGACAGAAATATTATGCTAATGTTATTCTGAACTCAGTTACAGTGTCAAACCCTTAGCTATCCTGAGCTGTGACTTAAAGGATTAATTCACTTTCAAATGAAAATTAGCCCAAGCTTTACTCACCCTCAAGCCATCCTAGGTGTATATGACTTTCTTCTTTCTGACGAACACAATCGGAGTTATATTAATAAATATCCTGACGTATCCGAGCTTTATAATGGTAGTGAACGGGACCAATGAGTATAAAGCTCAAGAAAGTGCTTCCATCCAAAGTAAAACGTACTCCACACAGCTCCGGGGGTTTAATAAAGGCCTTCTGAAGTGAAGCGATGTGATGCGAAGAAAGTCATATACACTTAGGATGGCTTGAGGGTGAGTAAAGCTTGGGCTAATTTTCATTTGAAAGTGAACTAAATCCTTTAAGACAAAATTTCTTAAGACCTTAATACACAACAGATGTCTACTTATCTTCCCGCTGCTCCTGGTTTTCTTCTTTTCAGATCTGCACTATTCCTCCCCGCTGTTCCACATTCACTGAGCTCCAGATTAGCTTTAGCTAATTAGCTTTAAGTAGTTTCTGAGCAATTATGCACTGGTCACCTTCAGAATGAATTACGGAAAATTATAAAATGCCATGTCCTCATTACCTCATTTGCACCGTACCTCGGAGACAGCACACTTTGGAGCCACACGTGGCAGTTTTCCCATGGGAATCACGAATGAGATCCATTTATCTCAATTACTTCTCCTAGACAGGAATGAGATTAAAAGAAGATCAAATATATCTCAATATAAACTCAAATGTTTCTCATTAAACTCTTCCAAGTCTGAATGATAATTTTGTAGCTCTATACTCTTGCCATATGTCAACTATTCATTTATCCTTTTTTGTTGTTGTTGTTTTTGCCTCAGAATTGTAGGAGAAACATCTGAGATAATAAAAGATGAAAACTGAGATCTCCTTGTGACATTAAATAACATCAGAAATACATCAGAATAATGGATGACTGATGCTTAACCAGATTATGTCCGGTAGGTGTCTGACGTCTCAGCATTTAACTCTTTTTCATTCAGTCATCACTGTGTAACAATAACCCTTCTCATCTTTACAGCCATTTCACGATATTTTCCACTCCACTCTTCTTCATTCATCTCCTCTGGTTTAGTGTGATTCAGTGAGCTGTAACATTGTCACGTGCCGCATGTCTGTGACGTGAGTGATAACAGCTCGTTCCTGTTCTGAAGAACCTCTATAACTCAGTAACTTTTAGTTTCAAAGTCACCATGAAATCAAAATGGACAATTCTTGTTTTTGATGGAATATTGCAGTATTTATTATAAATTATTATTTTTTAACCCTCTGGTCGTGTGGTGGTCAAAAATTACTGATTTTTTATTTTATTTCAATGAAATGAATGTACTATATTTTAGTTTGATAATGTATTTTTAGGGGATTTTATGGTACTAAATTATATTTATGGAATAGATATGATCGGTCATAAATCTTGAATGCTTTGGAGCACAAACTTTTCCAGTTTGGCCTCTTTTTATAGAAGACAGATTATTTCTGAGGTGAAAAAGTAAAAAGTGAAACTAAAATAAGGTTATATAAGTTTAATTATGAAAAATGCATACAAAATTTTTATTTGTATATGAAATATATTTTTTTTCAAGACATGTTTTGCTCTAAAGCCATACATCTAAACAAGTTGTGTTCCAAATTTGTGGTTATCTAAAAAATTTAGCTTTCAGTAAGAATTTGTTTTGGTGCGGTACTAAACGTTTCCATTAGATGAAATTCGTCTCCCATTAATTTCCAATGCGCTCATTTTTGACCATAAATAATACAACTGTGATTATTTTTTTAGGACCATTTAACCTTTTCAAATCATGTCCATTTTTTGTTTGTTTGTTTGTTTGTTTGTTTGTTTGTTGTGTGTTCACACAGCAAGTGCAAAAACCTTTACCAAGTTTCGTTCCATTCCCATAAAGTAAAAAATTCTAAAAAAACAAAATGTAAAATTTTTCAAAAATGAGTTTCACTCAGATATATAGGGAAGAAAAGATAATCGCAACTTCCATTTCATGCCGACTTTAAACTTAAAAGAAATGCCTCTCTTTTTTTGTCCATTCAATGGAAGTGAATGATCACCAAAACTGTTTGGTTACCAACATTTTTAAAATGATCTTGTGTTCATACAGGTTTGGTACGACATATGGGTGAATAAATGATGACAGTATATTTCATGACAGTTTATGACAGTGAATCATCCCTTAAAGGAAATGTTTCTTTTAAAAAGCTACGTCAGACTTTCAGAAATATACTCAAGCTCAGACACTTTATTAATTATAAGTTTCATTATTTACACTGGCAAGAAAATGAACAGGATGTTCATAAAAAAGTAAGGGATTGACAGATGGTTTACATGCGGATGTCACATTTTCATATTTTTAATCATCTTTTGAAATTTTAATATCACGCCAACTTCTATCATTTGATCAGACAGGATGGAATGTTCTAATGACAAAAAACAGCTTTTTGAATCTGACAGCTCTTTAGTTCCATGGCCTCATGGGATAATGAAGTGTCAGTGATATATTTTATCAATTCAAACAATATTCTAAAGAAAACATGTTTTGTTTGAAACATAATAAATTGGACATGACAAAACATCTGCTCAAATCAGTTTTAAATTCACCCTTATGTTAACTTGTGTTGTGTATACATAACCTATGATAAGTTGTGTAATTGTGATAACCTAATTTGATTTCCAAGGTTTAAAAATTGTTTTAATATTTTATTCAATATATGAAGATGTATGTTGAGACCATGATGATGTGTTATATAGTAGGAATGACATTGACAGCCTCTTCTTTTGCTTTTCCATTTACAGATTATAATATTTGTAAATGATCTGATAGAATCTGATTTTAAATCTCTCTCTCTTCTCCTTTCCTTTCCTCTTTTTGTGTCTTTCATTTCCTCTATTCGTTCTCAAAGAGCTCCATATGTCACAGTCGCCTGCTCTCACCTCTGCTTCTTTTCTTCTCATTGTTTCTCATTGTCTGTCGGTCCATATCCTGCTCTTTCAGAGTCAGTCGCTGTCTATCTATCTCTTACTTTCTGTCTTGTGTTAGTGTCTTGATCTGTTTGTCTGCTTAGCTCCCTGTAATTCTATTTAATATTGTTTGCATGTCGAAGCATTTGCATTTAGATAATGTAAATTCCTTATTATTTTACAAAGAGTTTGTACAAAAAACTACAAAGTTTCAGGATGAAACAATCATCTTGCAAGCAAACAGGTCATGCTGACTTTCAATGATGAAAAGCCTTCGTGTCTAATTACAGTGCAGAGATGAAATGTGTATCTATGGCTTTCTCGCTATTAGGCAGATGAATGTAGGGATGTAGGCTCACAAGGTCAATTACAACACATTTAATGGAAATATGTGCATGAAGCTTCACTGTACCGTGCATGAGAGTTTTCCCAGCTAATAAAAATATGTTCTAAGAAAAACGCTCCCATTAGGTTCTGAAAATTATATTCTCTGAACGTTCAAAATGTCCAGTTTTTTTAATGTTTTAAAAACTTTTTTCTTGATTATGCAGACATTAAAGGGAACATTCCATTTTATCATTTTGCAAAATGAATGTTCTCTAAACATTCTGAAACAAGTAGTAACACTTAAAATTTTTCAGAAAAAAGTTCCATGAATGATGTATAATGTTTTTACATGCTAAGGCTTTGAGAACATTATTAAAGGCCAGGTAACTATTAACATGGGAGAACGTTTGTTCATAATTTTGAGAGAACCTTGCCAGAATATTAGCCAAAGTTCTGAGAACATTCTATGTTGGTTGGGATTACAATACCAAACTACAAACTTACAACTACAAGTAAAAACTCAATTTGCAATGCCCATTTCAATAGGACAGCAAACATGAACATGCAGATGTTAAACATTATAAATATAAACAAATTAAAACTATGTCATGTACCTTTCAGAATCCATTTTTGCATGTACTTAAGACGAACCAGGTGTGTTTACATTAATACTGTACCTTGCAAAGACTATTTTCCTTGCATTTGACATCATGTGCACAGGAGCATGTGTTCATATCCACACATTGCATTCAAAAGCAGCCTGTCAGTCTGGTACAAAATTGAATTGGTACTTAGTGAAACACGCCGATTCAGTGATCCGGTCGTGTGCTTCTTCAGTTAACAGCTCACTGGAGGGGAAGATTGTAAATTAAAAGTACCTTACATGTCGGTGTAGCTGTCGTATGACTTGGAATATAGCACAAGTCATATGGACTACTGTTGTAGCATTTTTTAGCAGTAGTCAACTTTATTTATATAACACTTAACATATAATTTTACAGCAGCTTCATGGTAATAAACATGTTAATAGCAATCAATGATGCAAACTTCATTAAATATGAGACAAATTCAAATTCTGCTATACAGTAGCTCTAAAGACAATAGTGTCATTATTCAACTCAAGTCAGTTTAGTGTTGATTTAATTCAGTTCAATAACTGTGTAAAGTTCATCAGTTATAAAATGAGTTCAATTCGGCTATAAACAGATCTGCGTAACACAATAGTGTCATAGTTCAGCTGAACTCTGTTCAAGTTTTGTTCTTATCCAATTAGTTTTTCACTAATTCCCAATGAATATAAAGTCCTTCCCCATTAAATATATCCAATTTCAATCACATTACAGAAGTGAAATGGGTTGAACCGCATGAAGATTCGTTAAAATAGCTATACGGGCTTGGAACGGTATCAGGGTGAGTAGATGGTAACAGATTATTGCATAAAAATAAACCTTTAAAGGGCACCTATTATGCAAAATCCACTTTTACATGGTGTTTGGACAAATGTGCGTTGGCAGTGTGTGAACACAACCACCCTATAATGATAAAAATCTACAGACTCCTTTTTTTTTTTTTTTTTTTTTTTTAATTACAGAAAATGTACAGTAATTCCACGCAGTGTGTACGGAACCGAACTGAACAACTAGTTCTAGTTAATGACGTTTAACGTTCATCGGAGATATGTCTCTCTTTGCGCGGTGAATCCCAGAGAAAGCACGAGCCCTGACTCATTCGAGTTGCCAGATCTTGCTAGAAAAATCAGCGAACAAGAATGAGCCCAAAATAAACCGAAATAAATCCAAATGCTTTATGCTGAAAATAACACCAAAATATCACGATTCATGTCTGCACACTTTAATAATTCCATTAACCCGCTAGCTTTATGAGACGAGCTTAAACAACAAGCCCGAAAACGCTTATAATGAGTGATCATGGCAACACAGAAAGAGCGCGCTCTGTGTGAAACAGGCTGTACAAGCATAAACCAGAGCCGTTAAACAACACAGACTGTGTTAGTGTGTTAAGTTTAAATTGCTGAAAATAACGTGTTTTATCACTGTAATATTTTTGGTCACAATAATGGATACCAAACACGAGAGACGCCAGAACGTCGCTATGGTTTCCAAGCTGTCAATCATCGCATTTTCGAGAGTGAGTCGTGTTCTGTACACACATGTAACGATAATTTAGGGGATTCACTCCCGCATTTAAATGCAGTGTGACGCTGACTGACAGTCCTGTATTATCATAGTTTCTGCCCTCAGCGAGTTGTACGTTGTCTGCCATTTTCTCCGCGCTTGAGCAGCTTTACCCACAACAATGTCTCGTAAGCAATCTTGGTGTTCTGTTTTTTAAGACTGAACATAGGACTCTTCATTTTCTCCCAACATCAGAGCCACTGAGGATGCAGTGGATTAGTTTTATTTTTGAAGATAATATGCCCCAAAATCTACCTAAATTTGTTTATGTCTGCGCAAATCATTTCAATCCAGACTGCTTTGTGAATGATTGGCAATACAAGGCAGGCTTTGCTAAAAAAGTTGGTACTCAAAGATGGATCTGTACCAACTGTTCGTGATCCAGCTTCACCTCCAGAAGAAGTAAGTGTCACACTGTTTATTTTTTTATGATTTTTGAGCAAATCGCCATTTTAGTCAGTGTGCCTGTTGGCCAGTTCCACAACAAATGCGGCTAAAGCTATTGTTTTTTTAGAGACCAGATGTGTTGTCTATTTTAAACCTTGTTTATATACTTTATAACCACATGTTTGTAAAGAGCAGTGTAAAAGGTGATTGTCTTGAAAAACTGTGTACGTTTTCTGTAAAGACAACAATTAAAAACGCTATGTTTATTTGCAAAGGCCAGCACATTTGTCCACTAACCATTCAGAAACGTCCAGTTTCATTCTAAAAGTTGTAACTTCTTCCTGAGTCTCTCCATCAGTGTCGACTCCGGTTTGAACAATGTAAAGCTGAACACCGTTACTGACAATCCTCATTTTGGCTGCGTGAGATTCTCCAGCTTTGTTGTTGTTGAACAACCGAAGTGTGAGCTGTTAAAGCTCCGCCCTCTTCATTTGCATTTGAAGGGACACACAAAAACGGCATGTTTTTGCTCACAGGCAAATTTTAAAAAGCTATAATAAATGATCTGTGGGGTATTTTGAGCTGAAACTTCACAGACACATTCTGGGGACACCTGAGACTTATATTACATTTTGTGAAAAGGGGCATAATAGGTCCCCGTTAAAGTGCTCCTATTATGCTTCTAAAGGCTTCTAATTTTGTTTTCAAGATTTCCTACAATAGGTTTACATTTATCCAAGGTCAAAAAATGTGTTAATTTTTTTCATAACATACATTGCACATCACCTCATTTCTCAAAGAGTCTGAAAATGGTTAGTTCGAAGATTCGGTCTCCCTAAACGCCTCCTTTCCGAGAGCTTCTTCTGCTCTGATTGGTCAGATGGCCCAGTCTGTTGATTGGCCTACCGCTTACAGTGCATGTCGGAAAACGAAACGCCCATTACCATATCTGAATTTCAGCTCTGGAGGCTCGTAAGTTTGTAATAGGAAGTGAGACTGGAATTACTGACAACTCGAATTCAGAATCGATTCTTTCTTTTAGGAGACAATAACTTTAATTGATCTTTAAAACTCTGCAGACCTTTTACATTCACAAACAGCTTTGTTACACACTGCATGAAAGGTAATATTTGTAAAAGCATAATAGGAGCACTTCAAATAATTATCAAGAGGTTATATGCTAAATAAGATGAATTGGCCCTTTCCTCTTGTGATACGGCTGGCATTCATGTGGTGTCGTCTGGTGTTGGAGTGTGCGTCACCCTTGACTCTGGTCTGATGGCTGTGGATTGTGTCTGTAAATGTTTTCTTGTCCTCTTCTCCCTGGAGCCTGAACCTTGAAGTCCCAGATGAAAAATCAATATGTGGCCAGCTTCTCTAGGTCACCTCCATGGACTGTCAGCAAACAGACGCAATGCACGACCAGTTTGTTTGCCTGTGCAAGTTTGCACATAACTCTTAGGGAAGAAAAATCACAAATGAGATCTCTCTAAAGTCAACATGAATGTTTGCAACCCATTTCACTTCTGGCGCATTTCCAATTGAAATTGGATATATTTAACAGGGAAGGACTTTATATTCACTGGGAATATAAAGTAAAATGTCAGTTTTGATTTCACATTGACTTTAATATCTGAATTATTTCTCCAACAGTGTAATGAGATTATGTGGAGTACAAATGGTGATGAAGTCTCCTGCTTCTGATATGTGTCTCCTGCAATAACAATCCCAGTAATTTCACAAGTGTCTCCTCTAAAGTTTCAGAAGAGATCTCAGCAACGTCACAGATTTGCTAGACAATCAAATTATCTGATCTGCTATCTATATTAATTTTAGCTCTCTGAATGAAAAATATTGACTTGTTTGTGTCTATTTTTGTTTGTCCGAAAGAGAGACGAAGTTTGTACTAAAATTAGACCTAACACTCAATTAAGTCTTCTGAGAAATTAAAGAGCAACCTTTGATGAATCAGATTTCCCCCGGGCTGATTTTTGCTCTGTTAATGTTGTTATTGTAGTTTTTCATGTTGATGTTATCCCAAAATGAACTCAAATATTTCTCACCAAACTCTTACAAGAATAAATGATAACAACTATACTTACTATAAAGTTCATAGTTGTGTTTTTGTTTCAGTTTTATTTCTCCAATGACATTTCAGAAACATCTGAGACAAAGTTGACACTTAAATGAGACATAACTGAAAACACAGATTTCTGCATGAATAATGCAGATGTGATTTCTGATAAATGTTAATGAGTTGATGTTAATGTGACTCCAGACATATGTCAGGGTCTATAAATATGGGCCATCACCATGACAACACGATTGAAGGTCTGAAGGTCCTTGTGATGACAGAGCCATTAAATAAAATTTGTTTCTCCTCTTTATTCAAACAAGTTACCAGATTGGGAGGGGGAAATGCTTTTCTTACAAATAAAGCTGTAACTACCTCATGCTGTTTTCTATTTCTTGGCAGCTTGTTTCTGTAATTTTACACCCTTTTAGAGGGAAAAAGCAGTAACATTGTGTCCTCTGTGTTTTCACAAGTGTGGGTGTTCATATTTTTCTGTACTGATCAATGAACTATCTTCCTGACAGCTGGGAGCCACAGAAAAAAAGAGACGTTTACTGTGCGACTGGGATTGAATAGACAAAAGACCAACTACTGTGGTCCGGACACAGATCAGACAAATCATCCACAACCACCAGAGGAAAACAGAGGTAGTATGAAACCACAGGATTTTCCATCTCTCATCTGAGGAAATCAAGTGATTTTTGAGCTTTGTTGTGATGAAAGCTCATGTTGACTCTTGTGAGATCTTAAACACCTGTCTGAAAGGACTGAATTTTGGTATTTTCCACTAAATTATACACTGCCCGGCCAAAAAAAGTCACTGTTTGGATTTAAATAGGCAAATGCTTGAGAGTCTATGATTGGATCATTGTTGCAGTGATTATTATGTTTCTAGCATGTTATATGTTTGGCTAACTGATGGAGTGTGTAGCTTTTAATTTCTTAAACAACCATGTAGGAAGACACATCATGGCCATATTCCAGGATGACAAAGCCAAGATTCATCAGTCTCAGATTGTGAAAGAATTTTCTCACATGAATTGGCACCTTAAATTCATTTACATTTTGCTCTCCCTGGTTTGGCCATCGCATTCGTTCCTGACTGTGACTACCACATGCTATTCCGACTGATTAGTAATTCCAGTTTTATTGCCTGCCTGGTCATTATCTTCTTGCTTGTTGGACTCTAATCCTTCGTTCCTGGATCTGCATAATTGTCTGCTGATTAAGACTGAGATCTGTTTTGATCATCTACCTGAGTTGGTCTGGAGCCAGCTGAGTTTTTGCTCAAGAGTATATTCCAGCTTTTGTCAATAACACTGTTAAGCATTCTTCTGCTCTTGCGTCCAATATTATATAAAACACCACCCTGCCTCTTTTTGTTTTTATTTAAAAAATATGAAACATTAGACCTATATGGTTCAGGCAATGTGCATACTGTTATTAACTTCACTGTATGTATAATCAAATGAAATATACATAAAACACAACCATGTCTCTTTTTGTTAAATGTTAGTTTTAATGAACAATAATAGCCATTATAAAAGTATATGAAATGGAGCCCCGCACAAGACATGCAGGAAAAAACAGTAGGCTAAATCGTGTGCATGATTTACTAATTTGCTCTCTCGATTTAAAAAATCGTGTGCAAGATTTAGCAAATTGAGGGAATGAAATAGTAAATCATGAGTGGGGCTCCATAATAAGAAGCTTATACAATAGAAAAAAAGACTAAAGCAAAAAATGTATAAATAAAGACAAACAAAAATTCAGTCAAACTTACAAAGTCAGTGCTCTAGTACAGCATTAATAAAAAAAATGCAAAGTTATGAAACTTAACAGGAATAAATAAAACATTCATGAGACCAAAGATTGCCCGTTAGATATGCCCAAAATGAATTATGTTTCATGTTTAACCACTACAGAGACATCAGAGCCAGCGGCACATGTCAGAAGGACTTGCTGAGGTAGGACTGTTCTCGGCGGGTACATGAGCGCTGAGCGTCCGGTGATCGCCGGGCCTCACAACTCCGAAAACGTTAAAGCAATTTTTCCACATTTATTTATAAATAAACCACAGATTTGAGGTTTAAACAACTATAATCTTGCCTGAAAAACTACATTTCGTGACAAATCAACAATATTTTGAAAATTATGCGGGCTTCTTGGTGCAAGATGCATTCTGCACAAGTCACCTCCTGATGCATCCTCAATAAAGGGACACATATGGGGATTTGAACTGTACTTCGCTAGATGTGAACTTTGAATTGGAACAGATGACGTTTCACAAGAACACAAGTACAGACAAGAACACATAGTGAGAAAAGGCTTTTGTCATTGTATATCCATCCCAGCTAAGCACTGAAGTGCTGCCAATTTAGCGATTTTGTCACTTGATTTAGTGAGTTCCCCGCACCTTTTGAGACTTTTTCCAAAAGTTTAGGGACAAATCTAGCAACTTCTTGGACAAACCTTATCGAGATTCTTATTTTGCTCACTGATCTATATTCATATTTATATAGATCAATGAATTTGCCATTATGATGTCCTCTAGTGACATTCAGCTACCAGTTTTAGCTACTTTCAATTGAAAGCAATTGGCAACACTGACCATATTATGTGATTGTTACGTAATTGCAATGCAATCTGATGACCTTTGTTGTGTCATCTAACTTTTGTGGTTACTGAAATATTTTTAAAAATTCATTCAGTTGGAACCATATGATAACGTGTTTTTTTTTTTTTTTTTTTTGAGGAAACAAAGCAAGCAAGGTAGAAAATGTGTAGGTTTGTTCCTTCTCTTATTGAGTTTCACTGACAGGAAGCGTCGCCCACTTGTAATGTGGTGTTATGAGCGATAACACTGTGACGGTGTGGGTGGAAGCCATGACAGAGCTCTTAAAAGATTATTTTGTGTTGGACAAAATGTCAGTGGGATGAAAGTGTTTAAATGAAGCCAAATAAGTAAATAAAAGGTTTATTAGAAGAAATAGAATAGCTGAAGCCAATTTATGCAAACGAGTGATGAAGTCGTGTGACGAAAGTGTCAAGCTGTAACAGCTCTCTGATTTACAGACCAGACAGAAACCAAATGATTAAAACGAATGTGGTTTGTTTCAGGCAGTTCTTCGCAGGTCAGATTAATCATGTCACTGACGGAGCAGATGAAGAGAGTTAAAACACAGTCGCATTGATTCGTCTGTCAGAGGAAGCAGCGAGCCAGAGCGCAAAAGGGAAAACAACAGGCAGAAGAAACAAAGTCTGATCAGTTAAGTCATGTAAACCTTGAGTCTGTCATTTTCTTTCTTTTGATCTATCTGTTTTTTGTTTTTTTCTCCTGCAGTACAAACCTGAAGTTTCCTACATTATGAACAACACATCCTAATACTTTTTGTCTTGCATTTGAGCATTGCAATTATATATTGTCGGAACACAGTCCAAACAATTGGCAGGGAATGTTGCACTCTTTCAGGCAAGCAGAAAGAGCAGCTGCTGTATCTAGCTCAAGATTACGGTAGGCTGGAGAGCAGATATGGGCAGAGTGAGACTACAGGATAGCAGCGATGACCAGGCAGGTACTCGATGCACAACTGGATATACACTCAGGTATCTCAGGCTGGTATCACCGGTCAGGTATCACCGGTCTTGCTGCTAGGCAGGGAGAGTAAGCGTCCAGAGAATCTCTGTTTGCAGGACGGGAATAGAACTAGAGACACAGCAAACACAAGACAAGACACGGCAAGACAGATGGCAGTAGCTAATGCAATACAATGCCAAGAGAAACAACAACTAAGTAATAAAGCTACTAAACAGAGAACTAAAGTTAGGAAACTAATAAAGAGAAAAAGAACTGAAGGTAGGAATAAACTAAAGGAGCTGATAAAAGAAAAGGCTAACTACTAAAGGAGAGAAACAATACTGAAGTAAACTAAGAACTGTAGAAAAAGCAGAGAAAACTAAAGAGGAAAACGCTAAACAATAGTAAGGATACACTGGAACACAAGGCAGATCAAGACACAACTAGAATAGCTGAATTATAACTACAACAACTAGCAACCAACTATCAGTAATGCTGTATGAGGAAGCATAATGATTATCACACAGTAGCACACAACGTTTAGCACACAATGTATAAAGAACGGGCAAAACATGAGGGAAAGAGAGCAGGGAGCTGAGAACATGAGGAACAGGTGACAACACTCAGATAAGGACTTGATGAGACTTCATTTTTTGCGCATGAAGGTACCTCGCGAAACTGATTTCGGACAGACTTCTGAGGCAGTGTAATGGTTTAATGATATACAGCAAAATAGCACAAACTTTGATGATTACCAAGCTAATATTTAATTACTACAGTAGTAATTTTGTGTTTACCGCTGTGTGTTGCTTGGAGATGCACAACAGTTCTGCTCTGGCTTTGTAGATAATATTTTCATTGGTAAAACTGAGCAAAAGCAATAAAATATAACACAATATTAACTTCTTATTTATTGAACTGTTGTATAAAATCAGTACCACATTTGCACTCATGCTATTCGGGACAAAAACAGCACTCGTATGATATTGCTTAACTATATCATGATATAAATATGAGACAAAAACATACTGGGAATTTTTTCCCTGATATCTTGAATTTTAGGGACATATAACTGCATTCTGTAGGCTTCATCACGCAGTGAGTTGTTGACCTCCTTCAGGTTTGTTATCAATCAACTGTATGAAATATAAGATGACCGACGTGGGGCGGGTGCGTTAAATGCGTTAATAATTTTAACACATTATTTTTTCCCATAACTAATTAATTAAATTAACACATTAAACCGACAGCCCTAATAATAATACAAATAAAATATGATAATGTATAATGTCTGTTTTTGCATGTCAGATCATTCATTACTCTTCTTTTTTTCTCCAGTAGACACACACAGAAATGTTTCCCAACTCATCTGACCCCTACACTTCACCGGTTTTTGATTCTTTGCTTTTGGGTTCATTCATTTTTATGCATCGAGTACAGAAGGTTCTGAGAAATTGCTGTAAAGGTCAGTCCAGTCAAATGGTAATGGCTCTAAAGCCAGTCTGTTTTCACTGCCTGTCTTTCATGCAGTGAACTGTGAGAACAGCTTTGTCATAAAAGCAGCCAAGTAATTTCTGACATTAACTACAGATAAGCAGGGCAGAGAAGCCAAGAAAATAATTTTAGGACATTAGAGAGCGTGTGACATCCATTCAAATGGATAATAAGGAGGAGTTAGAAAAATAATAGTGATTGTGACATCAGTGGAAAAAGAAAAAGAAATTTCAGAGATGTCATTGCATTTTTACCAAAGATTGCAAAGAAGGCAAATATTACTTATCGATGATTTGTTCACAATAACACAAGGAACATGTATGAAAAAAGGTAATTCAACAACAGAAAAAGTAGATTTCGATTTTCATTTTGACTAAACATAATACATGTATTGAGTAATACTGATATTGTAGATCAATTCTAAATATACATGTTTGCTTTTTGCATGTCATATCATATCAATTGTTTGTTTTTTCTCCAGAAGACACATAAAAAATAAAGAGCTTGGGCCAGTTGCCATAGGAGCGAACTCGGATCTCACACTGTTTTTGTAAAAAAAATGGCATTATGCATTAAACAAAATCCAGTTACATCGAGTTCAATCCACCTTTACATACCACTGCTTTAAAGAACCCAGAAACCAAAACACTGATGCAAATAACAATGATACATCAAGAACTATATTTATCTGTTTAGAGCCATATAGCATATTTGCAGCATATTTCTGCAAAGAGCCTTTGAAAAACCTTTATTTCTAGGCGTGTAGAAATAAAAACCCTGCAGGTTGTTACCATGGTAAGCAAAGACACAACATTCACCGGCCGCCTGTGTGACAGCACACTATAAAATGGCTTCTACTGCTTCCATTATCTGTGGTTAATTTGCCAAAACACTTAAATGAATTCCCTGACAGGTCTGTTTTCCGCTGGGAACGCTCATTATTTGTGTCAGTTCTGGAGAGATTGTGCCGATAACAACTGTTCCTGCTACATTAATTGATCACAATAGTTTAGTGACCCACAAATGTCCAGAATATCAAATGTATTATTAATCACGTCCACAGACACTCAGCGTACATTCTACCTGTTAAGCCCACTTCATAGTCCTCATAGTCATAATGATCAATTTAACCATCATGCGCTTTGGCAGTGGTGGACAGTAACGTTATTTCTTTGATACTGTAGTACATTTTTGAAGTATCTGTACTTTATCAGAGTATTTTTATTTTGGGAAACTTTTACTTCACTATTCCAAAGCATAATATTGTACTTTTTACTCCACTACATTCTAAAAAAAAACATATCATTCCTTGTTATTTTGAACCGCCCCCTCTGAGACGCAAGATGTCCGATTCATGAATGAGTTGATTCTTTCCAATGACTCTGCTGAATTGGTTCACAAATAACACTGAACAGTTCATTCACAAATTGGACTGACCCAATTGCAGTCAACAACTCATTGAATCCAGACAAAATGAGCCAAGAGCATGCAAAAAAAGGAAGAAATCAAATGTTTACGTTAACAATGTAATTAATTTTCTATTTATTAAAACCAAGTATAAATCTGATCAAGTTAGTGTTTTTAAGCATTTTTACATTTATTCCATAACAGTAAGGCTGTAACAATTTAAACAATATATTTTATTTGTAAACTGATGTTCAGCTGTTCTTTTTAATAGTCAACTTATTTTCGGATTTTCACACAGTCATCATGTTTTCAGCCCATTTTCAGTTTGATTTTGACATGACATAAAGCAGTGATAAGTGGGTTTTACTTTTTAATTTACTTTTTAATTAGTCTTGCAATTAACTCCATAATTTTGTTCATTCAGACTGATTCGCGAACACGAACAAAAACAAGAGGCGAGATTTATTGCACGAACCAATCATATCCAGTCATAACCAATCACATCAAATCATAGCGCGACGGAGGCATTGCCTCTTCTCACATGTCTTTCCTCTATTCATTCTCAATTACCCCCGACCAAACCCAGCGTACACACTTAGGGGGTCTGTTAAAACTCAATGGGCTCAGGGGAGGCAAGATAAACGCAGCCTCCCGACATAACTTTAACTGCTGGTGTCACTGTTAGACAGTGTTCCTGTAGAAAAATGAGTGATTTATGTAAGCAATAAGGTACAAGAGGCGGTCTGAACCGTGTCACGGCTGAAGGCCATTGTTAGGCACAACGCGAAGTGGAGCGCCTGCAACCCCTTCAGCCGTGACTTATTCACGATACAGCACTAGCCTCGAGTACCTTATTGCTTTTATAAAAAGGGTTACCACACAATACAAATATTAAAGCCAAAAATATGCATCAATGCAACTTTCATGAAGTAAACTTTCACTAAAAGCCTTCCTTCCGCCGGAAAAAATAGTCCCTGACCGTGAACAGCAACAGAAGTTACATTATTACGCCATTAGATGGCAGCAAAGACTGTCTTTATGAGTGTGTCAGTCAGTAGCGAAGACTTTTACATTGAAAAGACTGAACTGGTGTGAACACGGAACAAGACGCAACTGACAAATGCTTTGACTAGCGCTGTCAGTCATGGGAAAACCCCTTAACTGTTAAAAGGACAAGATAATACATCGGACATTTAAACAGATTTTTTATTATGAACATAGGACTGACCTGAAGGAAAATGCTAAATCTGAATGCAGGTAATAAACTTGCTCACTCGACCTCTTTCTCACAGTACTCTTCTACATAATACAGAAAGCTTCAATGAACAATATCAATTGAGAACATACAGTTTACGTTGCTAAGAGTGGTTGTTAAGGGTGTTGTGTAGTGATACACAGAACCGTTGGGTGAAGTGGTCATAGCCGTGTTTTATGGTGAATAAAACACACCTATTGACCAATCAGAATTAAAGATAGGAACTAACCATTTTATAAACACTTTTTAATGTCACATTTTGTCATATTTGCATTGTTTTATTTTTGTAATATAGATTATTTTCTTAATTTTTTAAGGAGGCACTGCTTCCCTTGCCTCCTCGGAGGAAACTCCCCTGAGACTCACATCAGATTACTTGGATCGTTTTCTTATGAGAAGTCACATTTTCTCTCCTTTTAATGTCATTTCTTAGGAGAAACAATTGAGGTGTTTAAGACCTCTTTTGGTGGGTTTAGCACACTGAATCATGGGGGAATTCACTTCTCTCAAGGGTTTAGAATGCTAACAAGCATGAGTCCTTCTAAAGAGGAAGTCACTCATAAGTATTTGTGCCGCTCTCCCAAGATCCTTTGTAGGCACCTTGATTTTCATTCATATTGTCAGAAGACTTGGCACTGCTGTTGATCTTAATAGAATTCAGCATCTTAGCTGAGCCTACAAGACCTTCCCTGTCAGCAGATACAGACTGTCCCGCTAAATTACTATAAATTCACTGTACACCTGACACATACAGTTTCATTCGTTACACTTAAATGAGCATTGATCCTGCGGTACACAGGTGATGGCTCACCTTCTGTTCAGCATGCACTCGCTGTCTGATTCCATTCTGAGAGAGAGACAACTAAAGTACTATTTTAATGATTATATTTTATGAATAGCATTAGTATTAGTGGACAGCATGTCAACATATTAAGTGATAAACATTATTGGGGAAAAGCACAGTGGATTCAGCAAAATTCAAATGAAGTGCTTTGACTACAGGTATAGGCTGCTTATTATTCCAAACTGATGCTGAACAAAATGTATTCATGGATGAAGAGCAAAAGACACTTTACCAATTACGACAGACCCGCAGACAGCCATCAGTCACGTAGGCTATTCCAGTTATTCAGATTCAGAAAATAAACTCTTCATTCAAATACATTACGGCAATTTAATTTGAAATCCAATTTCTATACACAATGTCAGTTCTACCACTTTCATATAAAATTCTTTTAAATTAAAAATCATATCTTTAAGTAGACTTATTATTACTTTTTTCCCCTTTGATCTTACATGTGTAGAGTCATAAATGTTTTACATTTCAGTGTCCCCATCGTCATGTGCTAATAGAAAACGACAACATATAAAGCTCACTGAATATTTTTACTTTAGTTTGAGCAGATGTTGTCATTTCATGCCCTTTTAAAATGAAAAACTATTAAGGAATATTCCAAGTGTTTCTTTAGATTTTCCCAACTCTTTTTATTTCAATTGTTTCTCCTAGACATTAGTGAGATCAAATGAAGAGCAATGTCTCCTGCTTCTCCAATTTTCTTACTTAGAAAAAGACCCATGTAATCTCACAAGTATCTCCTCTTAAGTTTCAGGGTATGTTTACATGACAACAATGTACTAAAAACGAAAAGGTTTTTCCTTTGTGTTTTTTGCGTACATACGACAATGTTGTCAAAATGATCCCCAATCCACAAAAACGACTAAAAACCTGTTTGAAACCCGTTTGTGTTTTTAGGACCCCAAAATGCTATTGTCATGTAAATGAATGGCCAAAACACATAAAAAAGTTTCCTGTTTTTAGCTGAGAATGGTGTCGTGTAAACAGCCCCTCAGAAGAGATCTCTATAAAGTCTCAAACTGTGCTCAGATTTGCCAGGATAGTCAAGTCAAGTCACATTTATTTATATAGCGCTTTATACAATACAGATTGTTTCAAAGCAGCTTCGCAGTAATAAACAGAAAAATAACAGTATCAATAATGCAAACTTCATCAAATATGATACAAATTCTGCTGTGAAGCAGCTCTAAAATGACAATAGTGTAATTATTCAGCTCAAGTCTGTTCGGTGTTGATTCAGTTCAGTTTAATTATGAAATGAGTTCAGTTCAGCTATACGCAGCTCTACAGAAGACGATAGTGGCGTTGTTCAGTTCAGTGCTGATTCAATTCAGTTCAATAACAGTTCTGATTTTGCAAAATTGGTCAGTTATGAAACAAAGTAGAATCAGTATAAGGCAGCTCTACAGAAGACAATAGTGTCATTATTCAGTTCTATCATGACAACTCTCGGAAGAGTTTAGCATGTTTTTGATGATGTTCATGTATTTGGTCTTGGCGTAATAGATCTGCTATGCTGCTTGTGCTACAGAGCAAGTACAGAGACTTGCTACTGCTAATAAATATATAGATACACTGCTGTAAGCATGTCATACTGCTGCTGCACAAATTTATATGAAATTACCCATAGCAGATCTATACAGGTGGAGCTGGGGAAGGTGGAGGGTTTCAGAGGAACTTTGAAAGTGCGATGCAAACTGCTACAGCAAACACTGACCAACTATTTAAATGTTGAGCAGCAAGCTCATTGGCTGCAGATGCAACAGGAACCAATCAGCTTGTGCTGCGTAATTAAAGGGTTAGTTCACCCAAAAATGAAAATAATGTCATTAATTACTCACCCTCATGTCGTTCTACAGCCGTAAGACCTTCGTTCATCTTCAGAACACAACTTAAGATATTGTTGATGAAATCCGATGGCTCAGTGAGGCCTCTATTGAGAGCAAAGCCATTCAAACTCCATAAAGGTACTAAAAACATATTTAAAACAGTTCATGTGAGTTCAGTGGTTCTATCTTAATATTATAAAGCGACAAGAATACTTTTTGTGTGCCAAAAAAGCAAAATAAAGACTTTTCAACAACATAATGATGGGCCGATATCAAAACACTGCTTCGGAGCTTTATGAATCGAATCAGTGAATCGGAGCGCCAAAGTCACGTGATTTCAGCAGTTTAAATACTTTTGATAGGAGATCCGAATCACTGATTCGAAACAAAAGATTCAGAAGCTTCATGAAGCAGTGTTTTGAAATCGGCCTATATAGATATTGTTGAAAAGTCGTTATTTTGTTTTTTTGGCGCACAAAAAGTATTCTTGTCGCTTTATAATATTAAGATAGAACCACTGAACTCACATGAACTGTTTTGAATATGTTTTTAGTACCTTTATGGACCTTGAGAGTTTGAATGGCTTTGCTCTCAATAGAGGCCTCACTGAGCCATCGGATTTCATCAACAATATCTTAATTTGTGTTCCAAAGATGAACGGGTCTTATGGGTGTAGAATGACATGAGGGTGAGTAATTAATGACAGAATTTTCATTTTTGGGTGAACTAACCCTTTAACAAAGTATTCGTAAGCAGGTTGCGTTAAGGACCCATCAGCTTGCATCATCTAGAGTTTACATGACAGAACTTGATATTCCAATGTTGATTTAGTTCAGTTCAATAACAGATATGGTGTTGCAAAATTCATCAATTATGAAACAAAGTTGATTCAGCTATAAAGCAGCTCTACAGAAAACAATAGTGCCATTATTCTGCTCAATTCAGTTCAAGTTTTTCTCGTCAAATAGTGTCTGTGCAGGCAAATCAATAATGCAGTATTATTGAATATAAAGTGTCTTAAAAACCAACTAAATCCAAACTCCATCAGGTGAGAGAAATGGAGAAAAAACCTTGGGAGAAACCAGGTTCAGGCTTCTCCTCTGGCCAATTGATCGAACATGGTGAGGTTTATTCCAGGCTGCATCACAAGTCAGATTTGTGGATTGATATTATTCATACTAAAGAATGCAATTAAAAGTCAGAGATCTCAATAGAAACATTTTCTTATACTCTTCCACGATCAAATGATCTGAGCTGCTGTCCACATTCATTTCATAGCATCTATGTCCAAAGGATTTTTAGGAGAAACAGAAAGTTGACATTGAAGCGGCTATAAAACCTCCCAAGCTTTGAAACATAGCAACAAACTTTCCAGACAATATCATTTTAGGTGTGTCTTCTTCTCAGGTTTGAAGCATGAGCATGACATCCTTGAATAAAATCTATAATTGGCAGGTCCTGAGGAAGTGGACAAAATGATGGATGAACACATAACAGAGTTTCTTGGCTGGAACATTTTGAGCTCCTGCGTGAGAACCATAGCTGTCGGCAAGATTCAGACTTCATAAAGACAGTGACACAGCCAACCCCGCAAAAAAAAAGACATTCCCCTTTAGACTGTCATAACTTGGAGGATTTTGTTAGGTGCAATAGACCTATTTTTTTGGAAGTGAACAATTTTGAGAGACTCGAGGGTGATGATGTTGTATTAATCTGATATTTTGCTTTAAAGTATGTTTTGAGGACATCAATCATCACAGGATGCAAATATTGGGCACATTTCAGATTAGACACAATGGATTTGCCTCTGGACAGCAACAATGCCATCCTATCACAACCCAACTAGGCACTTTATCAGAATATATTCAGGGATTTCTTTGCAAAAGCAGCACAATCATTTTACTTTAAACAAACTTTTCTTCAGCATAGAGTGCTGCAGGCGTGACGACAAAACCCGGAAGATTAATTTGCCGCTGGTTCCCTTGAGATTTTCCTCTTTTTTTTTATGTTGGGTTTTTTCAGTTTATGAGTAAAATAAGGTCTGTGGTAAGCATAACTTGACGATGCTTGGATGTTTTGCTCTACAACATAAATTACAAGTTATGTTTACCACGGACCTTGTTTTACTCATAGATTGAAAAACCCCATCATAAAAACCCATGGGAACATCTCGAGGTAACCAGTGGCGAATTAGTCTTCTGGGTTTTGACATTGCGATTGCAGCACTCTATTTTCAGTATTAAAGAGGCCCTCAAAAGCATTTAGACACTTAATTCACACTTAAAACTATCTTAATGGCAATTTGAGAGTGTTTGACTACCTGATGAACTTCCTGTTGCTTTAAAACACGCCCCTCTCCCTCTGCACCAATCAGATGTTCTGGTAATTATTATGCGCATCTGTTGGTGTGGAGGTGGAGTATAAAACACAATGTAAAGCATTAAAAAGTGAGGTGAATGTTGTTGAAGTAGCTGCTCTGTATGCGGCTCTTATTTTCTTTTGGTTTTTTTATTCTGTTGCTTCTTTTCGCATTAACGAAACATTAAGTTACACATTAAGTTAGTTGTGAGAAAAGATGCAGTATTTATCTAATGCAACAACATTCAGTTTTAAGTGGAACTGAATTGTCATATATATTTTAGACCACATATATTATATAACTTAAAGCTGCAGTCCGTAACTTTTTTGGTTGAAAATGATCCCAAATTTTTTAGGCAAATACATAACCAGCCAGTGTTCAAAACTATCTCCTTACCTTAGCCCGATTCACAACGGTAAGCTTGTAATAATATTTTCTAATTTGAGTGGTACTGGTAGGTTTCTGCGGGAAATTAGAGCATGCAGGGTAAATCCAAGCTTGAGTTGAAGCTGCTTCCTCGAGCCCCTCCAAGCCAAATACACTTAACCTTATTAGCTTAAAGATTATATGAGGAAACGAAATCACCATTGGCAGCGCGATTTATTGTAATGCTTTTTTTTTTCTCAGTTGGTCAGAACAAAAGTGTCAGACATGTTACTTGCTTGTTCAGATGACATTTTCCAGTGAAAATTCTTACTTTGGTCATACTTCAAGTCTACAATCTGTGACTCCACAGTACAGTATCCACACCAATGTTGTTACTGACAGCAAACATTAGATTCAACCACGCTGAGGATCCGTGCCGATGCACAACCCACGTAAAGATGATAATTCCACAAATAACTGCAATTGTAGGTTTCAAACAGAGATGGCGACAAAGAGGCAAAACTTATGGACTGTAGCTTTAATATTCTCTGAAATATTCTCTAAAAACAGTCCTTACACAATGTTTGCTTTTCCAATTTTACTGGATAACAATGGCAAAATGCTTTTTGCAGTGAATATAAGTATTTTAATAGTACTAATGCTTTTGGCACATACTACCACTCAAAAGTTTGGTATCAGTAAGAAATTAATACGTTTATTCAGCAAGGACACATTAAATTGATTAAAAGTAACAGTAAAGAAATTTATAACAAAATATATTTCAAATAAATGCTCTTCTTTTGAACTTTCTATTCATTAAAGAATACTGGAAAAAAAGTTTCCAAAAAAACTGTCTTCAACATTGATAATAATCAGAAATGTTTCTTGAGCAGCAAATCATCATATTAGAATGATTTCTGAAGGATCATGTGACACTGAAGACCGGATTAATGATGCTAAAAAATTCAGCTTTGATCACAGAAATTAATTACATTTTATGTGACTCGAGTGCAGATAGCTGGACTCTTTTATGTTCTTCTTTGATCAGTTGAATGTCTGTTTTGTTGTAGTGAACAACAAACTCGAGATCTGCAATAGATATATCCTGTTCATCCATATCAGCACTCAATAAATCCTGCAAGTCAGGTGTTTCACTGTGAAAAATAAAAAGAGATTGTCCTTAGTGTTTTTCAGCAGACAGGCTTCTTCTCTGACTGCTGTGTTACTCGTGGCCTGAGCCGTGTCGATAACATCTGCAGGGAGACAAGAGCGCAAGCGTGTCGTGATAACCAAAAGCCACGTCCAGCGCTATCTGAATGCTGAGCTAAACTACCCGCTCTAACCGGATCACTATCATCCGGCCAGGCCAGATGGAAAGGTCATGGCCTGACCGGTGTGAAGGGACACGGAAGCAATTACGATAATCTTTTGAATGCAATTACTTGTTTAAGCGAGGAAGAGTAGAGGCGTGAGGGGTGTTTGAAGACGTGGCATCACGTGACCTGTGTAAAGCTCACAACACATGTACAGAAGATGTCCAGTGGGATCTGAAGTGTGTGATCTTACAGCAGTGTGTGAGATGTGAGCAACTTTTGAGGAATACATATGAAGGTTCAAGAGTAATAAAACAGGAGCTGAATTAGATTTTAAAATGATGTATTTTAGCAAGTAGGCCTTGACCATTTAATTTTACTTAAGATTATTTTATTTGTCCATTATATTGAAGAGACCTTTTTGAAGGATATTGGTTTACTTGTGCTCTTTTTGTGCACTTGAGCTTAACTGAGACAAGTGTTTGTAGACATTTAAGAGGATGTTGTGTCGACCTTGATTTATTGTAATTTTGAGGTGTTTATTTCGACTTTAGAAAATAAACACATGATTGCTCTCCTCACAAACCTTTCTTGTTTTTCACTTGTCTCTTCTTAGGTGTTGAGGACTATAGTGCATCTTTGAGCCTACATTATATGAGTAAAATACTGAAGTACTGTTAAAATCAGATACTCTAAGACTTTTACTCAAGTCATTTGGAGTCAGTGGAGTCAGATACCGTTGTAAGGTATCTGTACTTTTACTCAAGTATGGTTTTCAGGTACTCTTTACACCTCTGCCCAACACAAAATGATTAACTTGAATTTAACAAATTTAAGTGTATTAAACATAATAAAATTAAGTTATGACCAAATGTTCAAGAATTGTGTTGCTTCAGCTCGTGTTTTAACACAGTAATTTGAATAAGCATCAAATATAATTTTTTTGAGTGAATTTGTGAAGATTTGAAGTTGGAGTCTGATCTTTTCTAGCAACCCACACAAAACTAGTAGTCTCTACAAGTATAATTACAATTGATAAAAAATATTAATTAATTTATTTAGTGTTTCTTGTGATCTTGAAGGCCCAGTGAATTGCCATGGAATGCGCAGCATTATTCAATGTGTTGACGTAATTTCATCTGAAACAGGAAGACAGGGAGGGACATATCGAACAGCACCGCCCCTTTTTTAAAATAGCCAATAGCGTTTCATTTAAACCACAGCTCGGCCAGAGCCGTTAAACTCAGTAAAACCTCTATTTCTATCTAATCTTTAACAGTTTATCCTCCTAATCTCCTCTATATCACTTTAAAATACAGCATTCTGTGCAGAATTTAAATGGGTCCGATACCTTTTGTGGTCTGAGCCGACTCGCGGTCCGCGGATATGATCCGCTCGGTGCTCTCGTGTCCCTGGGCCAGAGCAGACTGTGCTCGCGCTGCGGCAGTTCACGTGACACTAACGCGAAATGGGACTTCATTCGCGTCAATGGAAAGCATATTTACACTGTCTGAATCGTTCCCTATTCTCTATATAGTGCATGTGCCATTCACCATGTAGAAAATAGTAAATGTGTGAACAAATGACCTATTTCAGCTGCAGCTTCAGCGTCTGTTTGTAGCGTAGGAGGGGGCGGGACTTCAGATTCTAGAGAGCATTTGATTGGACAGAAGATTTGATGAGAAGCTGAAGTGTGATGTGATGTCATGAAAATTCATGATCCATTTTTGCAGAAGTGAGAGAGTTTTGAATGCTTATTTCTCCTAAATGCAAATTTTGTCATTGTTTTGGAACACACCAGCTTATTCATAACCTTAAGGCTAACATATTCATACTAAATCTAAAAAACTTATATTTTGATTTCGGAGGACTTAAAACATTTTTAGAATTATTTAGAAATTAGTAGACAAACATAAATTGTGCATATGTATACATTTCTTAACAAAACAAATTATTATTATAATTAATAATAATAATGACTATTATTATATGATTATTATGCATAATGATTATTATGCATTTCGAGTCTGAGTGAAGGATCTTTATTGTGTCGCCTCAGAATAGAGTTTTCACCACTCTCCTCTGCCACCAATTACCAGCAGCACATCCAACAGACCAGAGCTGAAGGTCTGCAGAGAATGCCATCAATGCCTGCTGGGAGCGGAAATCTTTTCTTGAGTCTGCTTTATGAAAGCTCCTCAAGGTAGCAGTGGGGTTGAGCTCTGTTGATTGGAATCACTGGCTATAGAAATATTTGGCAGGATTTTGATTTGATTTCAGGACATTACTCTCTCTTCAGCCTTCGGCTCCTAATTCTGAGTGGCCCGTCTGAACACTAACTCTTTAAATTCTGAAATAAAATCAACAATTTGGTCATGTCTTCTTGCTATGCCCTGTCACCTTTGCTGTTTATACTTTAATGAGAGACCGTGCTTGTTTTCCTCAGTGGTTTTACAGAGGCAAACACAGCCATGGCTTCAGAGTTTCGATTCACTCCATA
Organism: Ctenopharyngodon idella; assembly: GCF_019924925.1. NCBI lineage: Eukaryota > Metazoa > Chordata > Actinopteri > Cypriniformes > Xenocyprididae > Ctenopharyngodon > Ctenopharyngodon idella. Next base: position 39,729,822 of record NC_067221.1, on the reverse strand, counting down.
ACACAAAGATAGGGATCGTGCTCACAAATCTCAAACTCAAAGGAATTAATACAAGTGAAGCTCTGAGGACAAAACTGTGTCCTGCTGTCAGTTAAACAAAAATATATTTGCAACGGTTTCTTAGTTTTTTTCTACTGCGGTGCATGCAATAAAAAAAAAAAAATCATACTTTTAAAGAAGTGGTTGATTATGATTTCACTTGTTTAACTTTAGTTAGTGTGTAATGTTGCTGTTTGAGCATAAACAACATCTGCAAAGTAACGACGCTCAAAGTTCAATGCAAAGGGAGATATTTTCTTTTAAAGAATTTTCTGTTGAAGGACTACAACAAACGGCTGGTAGGAACTACAGAAACAAGCTTCTTCCTGGGTTAGTGATGTCACTAACCCTAAAATTTACATAAACCCCACCCCTGAGAACATGCAACAAAGGGGCTGAGGCCAAGTTGGGCTGCTTTACATAAATTTATCCACTAACCATACAGAAAGTTTCATCCAGTTTCATTCTAAAAGTTGTAACTTCTTCCTGAGTCTCTCCATCAGTGTCGACTCCGGTTTGAACAATGTAAGGCTGAACACCGTTACTGACAATCCTCATTTTGGCTGCGTGAGATTCTCCAGCTTTGTTTGCAGCTCATTAGCAGCAGCTCGTTAGCATTTAAAGGGACACACACAAAAACGTCATGTTTTTGCTCACACCCAAATAGGGGGAAAATTTGACAAGCTATAATAAATGATCTGTGGGGTATTTTGAGCTGAAACTTCACAGACACATTCTGAGGACACCAGAGATATATGTTACATCTTGTAAAAGGGGCATTATAGGTACCCTTTAAACTAACTCAATTCAGTTGGTTCCATATAATGGAAACATGGGTAAAACTTCAGAATATTCTTCCACCATTCATGAGTATCTCCACAGGAACAAATGAGAAACACAATATTAACATTCTAGTAACTACTAACTAACAAGAAACTCTTAAAGCTTAGTTGAATGAGGTTCACAATTAGCTATCAATAACTGAAATAACACTGTTGTTGAGCAGTGTATGAATTTCTTTAAAAACTAAAAATGTTTACCCCCTGGTGCTCTTCTGTCATTTTTGACTGAAAAATGTGACATTTTACGTTAACGGGTTTTTTTTTTTTTTTTTTTTGCTTTTTTACAAAACTTGATTTTGGCACTTGCTATGTGAACACACAAAAAAAAAATCATGATTCAAAAAGGTTAAATGGTCCTGAAAAAATAGTCACACTTGTATTATTCATGGTCATTTGAAATGAAAGCAATACGAATTTCATCTATTGGAAACTTTTAGTACTAAGCCCAAACAAAATCTTACTGAAAGCTCATTTTTTTGAGATATCAAGCACAAATTTGGAACACAACTTGTTTAGATTCACGGCTTTGATTATCTCACAGTTTTAGAGTAAAAAATGTTTTGGAAAATATATATTTCATATAAAAATTGAAAATAGTATTTTTGTGCATTTTTTTATAACAATAAACGTAAAAATTCACTTCTTTAAACTTTCACTTAAGCAATAATCTGCCAAGTGTTATCTTTAAAAAGAGACCAAACTTTAGTCTGTGCTCCGAAACATTCAAGATTTACAATAGTTTACATTGGAAATTTCATTTTCAGGTCTATTCTCAAAAAGTGATTAAAAGGATTATAACTACTGCATAAATATAATTTAGTACCAGGAAATCCACCAAAAAAATACAAAATATTAAATAAAAAACGGTATTGAACAAAAATATACAGTAGTACATTCATTTCGCTGAAATATATAGCTTATATTTAAAAAGATTCAGTCATTTTTAACCGCGACACAAGGAGCACCAGAGGGTTAAATCTCACTAGGTTTTGTGTGTTATTTAGTTGTCAAAATGATCCATGCAACACATAAATTGCAAGTACTTGACTAGTGTAAATGTTTAGCAGTGTCTAATCTTTTAGGAGCAGCTGTCATTAAGATGATGTGAATGCTAACAGCTTTCCTCAGGTCTCATATGGAGCTCTGGAGTATTCACTATAATCTCAGCCCACGTACAAGGAGCAAATGTCACTATGTTCTTTAAGACTTTTCTCAGTCATTTACAATCACAGTTTTCAGCTTCCTGCATAATAAGTGCACATGTTCCAGAGCGAGTGGTATGAACTACTTCATGGTTCTTTATACAAGGTGTGTGTTAAAGGTTAAGTGCTCATTTCAATGCACAGACTCTGGTTAATTAGCAGCAGCAAGGGATCACGTCTCACAGGGAATCCTGGATAATTACATGGTTTAATTTTAGGCCATTTGTGTTCTTGTTTGCTTGTGTTGCATGTTACAGGTGCTATTGAACTGAAGCTGCTGTGATATTGATCCCTCTTTAAATTAAACCCTTTTGAATGCATTTTAGGAGGATTTTCTGCCTGGAGGTTGTGTATTGTGTTGTGTGTTTGTAAACAGTTCAGAACAGTTTATTCAGGATTTAGAATCCTTCACTTTGTGAAGAATCATTTTCATACATGAATTGGTTTTTGGGATGTGCTGGAGGAGACTTTACGGAGTGCTCGACTGTCAATACAAGATCTTGACCAAAAATGTATGCACCCGATTTCCATCAAAAGGTGCATCAATTTTTGGTCAAGATCTTGTATTGACAATGCAAGAGTCGAGCACTCTGTAAAGTCTCCTCCAGCACATCCCAAAGACTTTCAATGAATTTAAGGTCTGGACTCAGAGGTGCCAATGCATGTGTGAAATGATTCTTCATGCTCCATCCAGACCATTCTTTCACAATTTGAGCCTGATGAATCTTGGCTTTGTCATCTTGGAATATGGGCATAACGTTCTCCTAAATGGTTGTTTAAGAAATGAAAATCTACACACTCCATCAGTTAGGGTTAGAAGAACTGTTCCCAAACATAACATGCTAGAAACTTCAATAATGATCCAGTCATAGACTTAAGTATTTGTGTATTTAAATCCAAACAGCAACTTACTATTATGTTGTGACTAATACCACTTTAATTCTGAATTTCTAACATCATACCATGATATTAACGCTATATTTCTCTGTCCTATAGATATTCCACTCTGAGCTCCTGCTTAAACTGACAGCAGAGCATCAATGACCTTTGCAAAAAAAATAAACAAAACAGCTTAATTTAATCAAACAGCTGCTGCATCCTCCAGATTCACAAGAACGACACTTTTAAATGGCAAATCCACTTCAGAATTGCAAAGCGGATCATCTCTGCTCTCTTACACTCCTGCAGTAAACAAATCAGTTCATTTTTCATTTAACCTTTATTCAAGAAGGGTAGTCACATGAGATTTCCTTCTCGTTGGCAATTCAGCTCTGACAAAGAAAGCTGCATATGTCTCACAGTGATGCTAAACTTAACAGACAACGATGACAGTAACACGCCAACCACATTAAACTGTCTTGACCCGGTCTGACTGAAATTAAAACCAGTGCTTTCATGTTTTGATCTGGATATTGATAATGGAGAGCAGTCTCAGGGGAATGGAGATCATACACACCTACTGTCAATTGTTAAATGATGTGAATTGTCCAGCGATGGCCTTGAGCAAATGAACCTCAGTATATTTATTTTTTCCTTATTTCAATGCTGCTACTTCGTGCAGTTGAGGTACAAAAACTATTATTGGTTTTATAATATTTCAATTCAAAGATTTTATTTGTCCACGTTGTGGAAATCTGTCTTTGGCTTCACAATACAGAAACAAACAACACTAATTTAAAAAAAAAAAAAAAAGTCTTTACACAACCTTACTCATGAATGAAAAAAACTTTAATTATTTGCAGATACACACTCACTGGCCACTTCATTAGTTACACCTGTTCAGCTGAACGTTAAGGCATATATCTAATCAGCCAATCATATGGCAGCAACTCAATGCATTAGGCATGTAGACATGATCAAGACGATCTGCTGAAGTTCAAACTGAGCATCAGAATGGGGAAGAACGGAGATATGTAGACCGATCAGGCATAACATTATGACCACCTGCCTAAATACTGTGTTGGTCCGGCTTTTGCTGCCAAAACAGCCCTGACCAGTCGAGGCATGGACTCCACTAGACCCCTGAAGGTGTGCTGTGGTATCTGCACCAAGATGTTAGCAGCAGATCCTTTAAGTCCTGTAAGTTGCGAGGTGGGGCCTCCATGGATTGGACTTGTCTGTTCAGCACATCCCACAGATGCTCGATTGGATTGAGATCTGGGGAATTTGGAGGCCAAGTCAACACCTCAATCTCATTGTTGTGCTCCTCAAACCATTCCTGAACCATTTTTGCTTTGTGGCAGGGCACATTATCCTGCTGAAAGAGTCCAGAGCCACCAGGGAATACCGTTTCCATGAAAGGGTGTACATGGTCTGCAACAATGCTTAGATAGGTGGTACGTGTCAAAGTAACATCCACATGGATGGCAGGACCGAAGGTTTCCCAGCAGAACATTGCCCAAAGCATCACACTGCCTCTGCCGGCTTGCCTTCTTCCCTTAGTGCATCCTGGTGCCATGTGTTCCCCAGGTAAGTGACACACGTACCCGGCCATCCACATGATGTAAAAGAAAACGTGATTCATCAGACCAGGCCACCTTCTTCCATTGCTCCGTGGTCCAGTTCTGATGCTCACGTGCCCACTGTTGGCGCTTTCAGTGGTGGACAGGGGTCATCATGGGCACCCTGACTGGTCTGCAGCTATGCAGCCCCATACGCAACAAACCGTGATGCTCTGTGTATTCTGACACCTTTCTATCAGAACCAGCATTAACTTCTTGAGCAATTTGAGCTACAGTAGCTCGTCTGTTGGATCGGACCACACGGGCCAGCCTTCGCTCCCCACGTGCATCAATGAGCCTCGGCCACCCATGACCCTGTCGCCGGTTCACCACTGTTCCTTCCTTGGACCACTTTTGATAGATACTGACCACTGCAGACCGGGAACACCCCACAAGAGCTGCAGTTTTGGAGATGCTCTGACCCAGTCGTCTAGCCATCACAATTTGGCCCTTGTCAAACTCGCTCAAATCCTTACGCTTGCCCATTTTTCCTGCTTCTAACACATCAACTTTGAGCACAAAATGTTCACTTGCTGCCTAATATATCCCACCCACTAACAGGTGCAGAAATAATCAGTTATTCACTTCGCCTGTCAGTGCTCATAATGTTATGCCTGATCGGTGTATATCGTGTGTATTAAAGCATACCAAAATTAAATGTATTATTTAAAAAAATACACTATTACTTTTCTTTTATAAATGGCATTCCATTTCAATTAAAAAAGGTTTAGATGTATTATAAAATGATTAAATATACAAACCTGATTCCAAAAAAGTTGGGACACTGTACAAATTGTGAATAAAAAAGGAATGCAATAATTTACAAATCTCATAAACTCATATTGTATTCACAATAGAATATAGATAACATATCAAATGTTGAAAGTGAGACATCTTGAAATGTCATGCCAAATATTGGCTCATTTTAGATTTCATGAGAGCTACACATTCCAAAAAAGTTGGGACAGGTAGCAATAAGAGGCCGGAAAAGTTAAGTGTACATATAAGGAACAGCTGGAGGACCAATTTGCAACTTATTAGGTCAATTGGCAACATGATTGGGTATAAAAAGAGCCTCTCAGAGTGGCAGTGTCTCTCAGAAGTCAAGATGGGCAGAGGATCACCAATTCCCCCAATGCTGCAGGCGAAAAATAGTGGAGCAATATCAGAAAGGAGTTTCTCAGAGAAAAATTGCAAAGAGTTTGAAGTTATCATCATCTACAGTGCATAATATCATCCAAAGATTCAGAGAATCTGGAACAATCTCTGTGCGTAAGGGTCAAGGCGGGAAAACCATACTGGATGCCCGTGATCTTCGGGCCCTTAGACGGCACTGCATCACATACAGGAAATGGAATGGCTACTGTAATGGAAATCACAACATGGGCTCAGGAATACTTCCAGAAAACATTGTCGGTGAACACAATCCACCGTGCCGTTCGCCGTTGCCGGCTAAAACTCTATAGGTCAAAAAAGAAGCCATATCTAAACATGATCCAGAAGCGCAGGCGTTTTCTCTGGGCCAAGGCTCATTTAAAATGGACTGTGGCAAAGTGGAAAACTGTTCTGTGGTCAGACGAAACAAAATTTGAAGTTCTTTTTGGAAAACTGGGACGCCATGTCATCCGGACTAAAGAGGATAAGGACAACCCAAGTTGTTATCAGCGCTCAGTTCAGAAGCCTGCATCTCTGATGGTATGGGGTTGCATGAGTGCGTGTGGCATGGGCAGCTTACACATCTGGAAAGGCACCATCAATGCTGAAAGGTATATCCAAGTTCTAGAACAACATATGCTCCCATCCAGACGTCGTCTCTTTCAGGGAAGACCTTGCATTTTCCAACATGACAATGCCAGACCACATACTGCATCAATTACAACATCATGGCTGAGTAGAAGAAGGATCCGGGTACTGAAATGGCCAGCCTGCAGTCCAGAACTTTCACCCGTAGAAAACATTTGGCGCATCATAAAGAGGAAGATGCGACAAAGAAGACCTAAGACAGTTGAGCAACTAGAAGCCTGTATTAGACAAGAATGGGACAACATTCCTATTCCTAAACTTGAGCAACTTGTCTCCTCAGTCCCCAGACGTTTGCAGACTGTTATAAAAAGAAGAGGGGATGCCACACAGTGGTAAACATGGCCTTGTCCCAACTTTTTTGAGATGTGTTGATGCCATGAAATTTAAAATCAACTTATTTTTCCCTTAAAATGATACATTTTCTCAGTTTAAACATTTGATATGTCATCTATGTTGTATTCTGAATAAAATATTGAAATTTGAAACTTCCACATCATTGCATTCCTTTTTTATTCACAGTTTGTACAGTGTCCCAACTTTTTTGGAATCGGGTTTGTATCTGCATGAAATAGTTTTATGAAAAATATAGACACTTTAATCAGTATTCCAAGGTACTCGCATGGTTAAGCGTAAAAAGCATTTAATAAACTGGGCTAAGTCATTAAAACATTAAAAGTATTGATCAACACATTTCGGCTTAACACAGCCTTCTTCAGGATGCACCTGCATTTTTTTAATAGTGCAACGTTAAATATTTTAGTTGTGTGACGCACTTAGGTCAAGATGAGAGTAAGAAATCTCTTGCATCACATTGCCACAATATTTCAAAGAGTTTTTTTTTTTTTTTTTGAAAACTTTTTTTAGAGTGTGGAGTGTGTATAGGCCCATTTTATTAATGACTTAACAATAAGCATGTGAGACCATACATCAAAGCAGAAGCAGCACAGATTGCAGTGAATTACCCTCCATTACAGCATTCCACTGTAAACAGCAGGAATCAGAGGAACTGAACCTTTTGGCACTCTGGTTTTTCAAGCAAACTTGTCAAAATTGTTCTCTATCTTCCCAGCATCTGACACTTTGGCAGCTTCTGAAACTGATCTTCTTCTGGCAATCCAGCGAGAGATGAGGTGAGTAATGGCATGTCACTGTCAGCAGTGCCAAACACTTCAAAAAGATTTACAAACGCACGGGATGTGTGTTAAGACTGCAAATGAAGTCATTAGCATTCATGTATGGTAGTTGTCATTTTGATGGCGAGAAATTAAAGCATTGCAGATGTGTTTTTACAAATAGGCTATTTGTTAATTTGAACAAATTAATTTGTGAACGAAATGATTGAATAAATGATTTAATGACTCACTCATATCTGCATCCAAAAGCGCATCTCTCTGAGTAGGTACTTCTTTAGAACAAGTAATTACTTTGCCCGTTAAAAAGTATGTTCTGTAGTTTATAGTATGAATGTGTGTTGTATGACTGTAATCCGGACAAACATTCGTCATGTTGTCATTATCATGTGACCTATTAGCATCATTTGCATTGCTTCACTGCAATTCATAAATCTTCTCACGTGGCCTCACAGAATAGGAAACTGTCCATTGGATGCGCACTTCAGAATCTCAGTGTAAATAGTAGGATATATTTTGGCTACTGTTTTATGAATACTTTGAATTCGGACATACTACCATGTTCACATACTGTTTTCACTTTATTATAGAAAAGTACTATGTGATTTTTATGGAAGCTTGTTTCCACCACTGATAAAAACTAAAGATATAAAGTCACAAATGTGTGTTATAATGTCACGGTTGCAGCACAAAGGAAAGTTGTCAGGATCTAGATGCAGCAGCTTCTTTCATTAAACTTTACAAAATCTCTGGAACAGAACAACCAACATATATAATGATGAGCACAGACAGTACACTGAAAGAAACACAGGGCTTAAATACAAGAGCAAACAAATGAACTAATAAGGCTAATTAATGAGACAAACCTGAACAGAACTAATTTATTCTAACAGTATTCAGAAACAAACAGGGAGAGAATGAAGGAGAACTGAAATAATAAATAGACTAGAAGATTAACAGAGAAACTCAATCATGAACAGAACAGATCAAAAACAAACTCTAAACGTGAACAAGTAAACTCAAAGCGTGACACAAAATCAGAAACTCACAATTCTGAGAAAAAAAGTCAGAATTGCAAGTTTATATCTCACAATTCTGACTTTATTGCGAGTTATAAAGTCAGAATTGCAAGACATAAACTCACAATTGCAAGTTCTAAAGTCAGAATTGTAAGTTATAAAGTCAGCATTGTGAGATATAAACTTGCAATTCTGAGAAAGTCAGTCTTTTTTTCCTCCGGATTGGACTTTATATCTCGCAATTGCAAGAAAAAAAGTCAGAATTGCGAGAAATAAAGTTAGAATTGCAAGTTTATATCTCAAAATTGTGAGTTTATAAAAAAGAATATCATATAAGAAAGAAATGCGAGATGTAACTTGCAATTGTGAGAAAAAAAGTGTCGGAAACAAGCTTCCATAGATTTCGGATCCAGCCAGTTACTTTTGTTCTTGAATGAACGAGAATCAGTCGAGTGAATTATTCAGTGGTTCACTTCTTTCGGTCCTGAATTACAGAACCCTGCACATGACATGCAGGAAAAAAATAGTAGGCTAAATTGTGCGCACTATTTACTAATTTACTAATTGTTTGCAAGATTTACTTTTTTTCCTGCATGTCATGTGTGGGGCTCCGTACTGAATGAATCAGAGTTTTGAACAAATCGTCTGAATGAATGATTCAGTGACTCACTCATAAAGACATCTTTTTCCACAGTCACATATCGTGTTATACTGGCGTAACTGCATATCCTGCAAAAAAAAATCCCCACCACTAATACACTCTGTAAGTTACTAAATAAATAAAAAAAAATCACAGAGGATGTTTCTTTCTACTTCAAAACACTACTTTACTTATCCCCAATGTTTTGAAAATGATTTGAGAAAGTTACATGTCTGTCCATTAAATTTTTATTCAAGATGACACAATGACAGAAGAGGCCAGTCATACAGAATTATGATTATAATGGCACTGAAAGATATCTACACTACATTAGTTGTGCTGCATTTTGGTTTGACTGAATCAAAGCAAAGCCCATGCATTTGCTATGCTGCTTTATTTCTGTAGTCCATGAAAAATGTAGGTTAAGCTTCCAGCACAGAGTGTTCAGCAATTTCGTCCAGAGCTCCTGGTAACAGGCAAACAAATTTAAGATTCACCACAGAATCCCAAAATAAATCAACTGACAGCTCTGCTATAAAGCAATGCCATGCCACTCATTTAAAATTAATAGGCACAATCTAAATCATTTAGATTTAAATATACTGCATATAATAATTTGAATAATTTAAAATCAAAAATATAAACAGGATCCAGTGTATTGGGGTTAGTTTTATTATATCTCTTCAGTCGCAGCTGTAAAATCTAAAACTGATTTACAGAAACAGATGCAAGAGTGAAGATCTGTATTGCCAGTTGACAGACATGACTAATGAAGAGCCCTTCATGACCTGAGATTGTGCATCTCACATGAAATCTATCTGAGCATGTGGAGAGATGAGAAGACTTAACCATGACTGACAACTCACAATGATGAACGTCAGATGAGGGGTCACGATCATGCATATAGCAGTGAAATTTTTCTCCAAAGGGACCCTGAGGTGAACAGAATTCAGTTTTATTGCATTATTATTCTGCATGCATGAAGCTTATGGCTTTCATCAAGCGAAACGCATGTCATAGAAACCACATCATCACATTTCCATTCTTGCCACTGACCTGTTTACAAGCCAGGCTAATGTAAATGCACAATCACTCAAAATAATAATAATAATAATAATAATAATTCTTTGGTTAAACTTAATTTGGTTGTGGGCAGAGGTTTCACACACTGGAAATTGATTTTTTCAAAGGGATAGTTTACTCAAAATGAAAATCTTCATGTCGTTCCAATCCTGTATGAGTTACTTTGTTCTGTGAAACAAAAAGAAGATATTTTGGAGAAATATTTTCCCATGAAATTAAAAACAAATAATTTTAAGATTTGCTCTCTCTGTGCTTGCTTGCAACTGGAAATGACTGGCCTAGTTTCAGCAATGCTGTATTAACAGCGGCGGATATTATTTGTGTAACTCAATTGGATTAAGTAAACTTCCGTTTTACAAATTGAAGTGTATTGCATGAATTGAACTAGCTCATTTTTATTAAGCAAGCAGCAAAAATCATTTCTGAATGTTTCAAATGTTTGCTTTCTCTTACAGTTGTTTGTATTAAATACAAAATACTGCACATCATATACTGTATTGCACCTATTTTCATTGTTTAATGTTGTGTTTCATCTTTGGTATTTTGCTCAAATAATCAAGAGTGAGGAAGATGTTCAAAATTGTGACTAAATAAAACTGGTTATGGAAGGTCAAGTCAAGTGCTTCACTGAATGTAGACTGAATATTTAAATATTTTGTGTATACGTACAGTAATTCTTTAAATAAAGGTGGCAAAAGGGGTTTTTGCAGTGATACCATAGAAGAACCTTTTTGCTGTTGTTGTTCAAAGAACCCTTCAGTGAACAGTTCTTGAAAGAACTTTTTTCTTCTTAGTGAAGAACATTTTAAAAATCTAAAGAACCCCTTTCCACTATAAAGAACCTATTGTGGAATGGAAATGGATGTTAAATGTTCTTCATGGATTCATACAGTGAATGCCAATAAAGAACTTTTATTATTAAGAGTGTATATATGAATCTGACACACATTACAGCAAAGCCTGCAGAATTTATGTAATACATGTACATTGAATATCAACGCATAATGCAGAAATTGTTTCAAATTAACAATGCTTAATTTTAATTTTAAAAATGAATGACTTCAATAACTGGATTTAGATGTTATGACAAATTGTGCACCTCCAATAACAAATTCCATTTTTTCTCAATTTCATAGACTATCATTTGAACAAAAGTGAAGAAAAATAGAGAATTTGCTTGAAACGTTTTTATTTACACAGAGCCATGTACAATCCAGCAAAGTGAACTATTGCAATTGACTCATGCTATCAGAAGATGTATCAGAAGTGGAAATATATTTAAACATTTGTTTTTCCTCAAAAAAAACTTTGAAACTCCATCAGAAAGACAGTGTTGTTGATGATGTGCAGATTGTGTTCACACTGCAAATGGACTGAACTATTCAAAGTGCTTAAGGTCAGTTTAGAAACAGTTCCTCATGGCTTTCTCCTCTAAAGGTCCGAAAAGTTCAGTCAATATTTTACGGCCCTTTTTTCCCCAGCAGGAAAGAATAAACTCGGTTTCAGTGAATGTCCTGAAACTCAGCTTTTGGAAACACTGCATATTTTATGGAGACATTGGCTGTTTGAGACGGCCGGAAATCAAAATGTTTCCATGAATCAACTATCATGGTTTCATATATCACATTACCAGTCAGGAGGTTGAATACACCTTCTCATTTCTTATATAACTATTATTATTATTATAACTATTTCCAGGATTCTCAGAAGCACAAATCTTCATAGCTGGATAAACTTCTATAGTTGTGAACGGAAACTATAACAAATATCATTTGTGCATTCCCATATGCTGGACACTTGTTAAAGTTTTTACATCACTATCTGCTTCAATTCACTCATTAAATGAAAATAAATAAAAATATAGATAGATAGATAGATAGATATTTTGGTAACACTTTATTTTAAGGTGATGTAGTTACACAGTACTACATGTGCTTACTATATAATAAAAGTAAATTATGCATAATTACAACTAACCCAAAACCATACCTTACCCATAACTTATTTAAGTATTTACAGTACTTATTTGAGTAAGTACAATGTAACTACGTCACCTTAAAATAAAGTGTAACCCATATTTTTGTTTCTCCCATAAGCTTTTTACGAATATTTCCTTAAACTTGAATGGGAAAAACATAAAAAAAGTGTGTCCAAATGAATCGCTGGTAATGTAGATGTATTATATGATATTTCAAATCAGCAATGTCTGATAAATCCATGTTGTAGAGGTATGCGATAATGATGCATTTAAAAGTTCAAACAAGTTTCAGTGGCTTTTTCCCTAACGTCACATCCCGATCTCCATCTGCACCACGGCAACTCCAGACGGAGCCTCCGCCACCTTCTTCCTCCTGTAGACCAGTTTGGCCAGGCTCCGGATGGACGGAGTGGCTCTAAACAGCAGTTTCTTGAGGCCGGTGCGGTACTCCTGTCGGATCAGACAGTACAGCACCGGGTTCAGACAGCTATTGGTGTGCGCCAAGCACACGGTGATGGGGAACGCGTAGGCCTGCGTGTTGTAAAACGCGTTACTGAACGGCACCAGGTCGAATTTGATGAGCACTCCCCAAAGGGTCAGCGCCTGGTTGGGCAGCCAGCACAGAAAGAACGACAGAACCACGATGGTGACGGATCTGGTGACTTTGGAGCGGCGCTTGTGCCGCCCTCTCTCGCTGTCCGAGCCGGGAATGCCGCTGACGCGCCGCCGCAGAACGAAGCGAAGCAGGAGGAGGTAACAAACGCAGATGATGACCAGCGGAATCACGAAGCCCAAAAGGACCTTCTGGGTCTGATAGAGACCGAGCAGCAGCTGCGGGTCCCAGCTGCCGGAGTCCGGGAAGCGGACGAGGCACAGCTCGTCGTCGGACACCTGCGCCGTTGTCGAGTACACCGCGTGAGGGATGGTGGCCACCACGGACACGAGCCAGATCCCCAAGCTGGCCCACTTGACCTCGGCCGAGGCCGTTTTGGGACTTTGCATCCGTAGGGAAGAGGACAGAGAGCAGTAGCGCGCCACGCTCATGGCCGTCAGGAAGAACACGCTTGCGTACATGTTCATGGTGGTCACCGAGCTGATGATCTTGCACATCACCTTTCCAAACGGCCATCTGAAGTCCAACGCGGTGTCCACGGCCCAGAACGGAAGGGTCAGGACGAACTGCAGGTCTGTCACAGCCAAACTCATGACGAAGCAGTTGATGGACGACTGCTTGAGTCTGTGGCGCGACTGGAGAAGGTAAAGTGCCAACAAGTTCCCGACGAGCCCCAGCGCGCACACGATCAGGTAGACGAGCGCAATCACAACGCGCATGGCCATGCTCGAGCTGTCTCCGTAGAGCTCCGGCGCGGACTCTCTGGAGAGCAGCTGCAGCCAGCAGCGGAGCGACAGGTTCTGGACAGTCCGGTTCGACAGCGCATCGCCCTCGTCCAGTGCCGGACCGCACGACGCTAAACCCGGTGCCAACACGCTGCTGTTCCCCTGCATGGCACGGTTTTACGCACCCATACGATTTCTATAACATTCCATGCGCTACACAAATGTTTCCCTAAAATTCATTCTACAGGTGCAGCATGCGATCCTAATGTGTGTAAACTCTTTATTCCCAGATTCAGATGCTGCTGCGTGAATCTGTGCTGCTCCTCTCTCCTCTGACTCACCGCACCTGAATGAGCTCGAGAAGCATCACTGAGCTTTTATAGGGGAGACTGGCTGCTGTCACATGGGGAAGTTTTCACTTATATCGTTAAAAAAAGAGATCATAAATATAGTTGTTTTTTATTGTTATTTAACTTATTAGGCTATTTACCAGACATTTGAGTATGGATGAAAGTATCTTCCAAATCAATGAATGTATATTCTACAAGACTGAAACTCCACAAATACTGTAGGAAATTATAGGAGCAGTTGGCATAAAACATGTCTATAAACTGTTTTTTTTTTTTTTTTTTTTTTCACATTATGAAATAAAAATCATTAGGATATTAAGTAAAGATCATGTTCCATGAAGATATTTTGTAAATTTCCTACTGTAAATATATCAAAAATGTATTTTTGTGAGTGGATATGCATTGCTAAGGACTTCATTTGGACAACTTTAAAGGCGATTTTCTCAATATTTTGATTTTTTTGCACCCTCAGATTCCAGATTTTCAAATAGTTGTATCCAAATTTTGTCCTATCATAACAAACCATACATTAACGGAAAGCTTATTTATTCAGCTTTCAGATTATGTATAAATCTCAGTTTCAAAAAATTTACCCTTATGTATGGTTTTGTGGTCCAGGGTCACACACATATATATAGATTCTCTAAAAATGGCATTAGATATATATATATCATAAGTTTTGAATGATTAAATAAAAATTAAGCAAAATATAACATCATTTATTTGTTTGATTGTTTGTTTGTTTATTGGGGTTAAAAATGACTCAGGCATATTTTGTAACACCCAATTTCTGTACCTTACAAAACATTTTAAACAGATTTTTTATTGAATTTTGAACTTTATTGATATTTTGTACTTTTATATAGTGTTTCATATTTAAAAAAAATCTTTTGACTACATTCTTTTTAAGGCATATTTCTCAAAAAACAAACAAAAAAAAAATCATGTGGGTCAAATTGTGTTGCATAAATGACTTTTCTTCCTGGTCAATAACAGTGGAAATGTTCAATTGTTTTTTTTTTTTTTTTTTTTTTTTTTAGCAAAGACATTAGGGAGTGTGTCTATACTCAAACATTCTATAAAAATGATCTCACCTCTAGAAATATTCGTGGTAATAAATGCTCTGAGAACAGACACACACACACATACAGTGGTGGTCAGAATTATTGGCACCCTTGGTAAATATGATCAAAGATGACTAAAAATAAATCTGCATTGTTTATCCTTTTAATCTTTAATTCATAAAATTAGCAAAAATCTAACCTTTCACTGAAGGAAAAGAATTGAAAGTGGGGGGAAAATCACATTATGTAATAAATTCTCCAAAGCACATTGGCCACAATTATTGGCACCCCTAGAATTTTTTATGAGTAAAATATCTCTGAAGTATATTCCCATTCATATTTACATTTTTTTAGCAGGGTGATCATTAACATGAAATTGTCCAGCCATCCTGTTCCACAGGAGTATAAACATGAGGAAACACAAAGGCCAAATTCCCTTAATCATTCATCACAATGAGAAAAAACAAAGATGATTTGCAGCAAAAGATTGTTGAGCTTCACAAAATAGAAAGTGGCTGTAAGAAAATAGCTAAAGCATTGAAAATCCCCATTTCCACTATCAGGGCAATAATTAAGAAGTTCCAATCAACTAAAGATGTTACAAATCTGCCTGGAAGAGGACGTGTGTCTAAATCGTCCTAATGCGCGGTGAGGAGGAAAGTTTGAGTTGCCAAAGACTCTCCAAGGATCACAGCTGGAGAATTGCAGAGATTAGTTGAGTCTTGAGTCTCAGAAAGCCTAAAGAAAATTATCAAACAGCACCTACATCCCCACAAGTTGTTTGGGAGGGTTACAAGAAAAATCCTCTGCTCTCATCCAGAAACAATCTCCAGAATATTCAGTTGTCAGACAAGACCGTAACTTCAAACAGGACCGGCTTCTATGGTCAGATGAAACTAAAAAAAAGAACTTTTTGGCAGCAAACCCACCAGATGGGTTTGGTGCACACATGGATAAAAAGTACCCCATGCCCACAGTTAAATATACTGCTGGATCTTTAATGTTGTGGGCCTATTTTTCTGCCGGAGGTCCTGGACATCTTGTTCAGATACTTGGTATCATGGATTCTATCAAATACCAACAGATAAAAAAATCAAAACCTGACCGCTTCTGCTAGAAATCCAATAATGGGCCGTGGTTGGATCTTCTATCGGGACAATGATCCAAAACAAACATCAAAACCAACACAAAAATGTGTTACTAAGCACAAAATTAAGCTTCTGAAATAGCCGTCCCAGTCCCCTGACCTGAACCCTAAAGAAAATGAGTGGAGTGAACTGAGGAGAAGAAGCACAAACATGGATCTGGGAATCTGAAGGATCTGGAGAGATTCTGCATGAAGGAATGGTCTCTGATCTCTTGTCAGGTGTTCTCCAAACTCATCAGGCATTATAGGTGAAGACTCAGAGCTGTTAACTTGGCAAAAGGAGGTTGCAAAAAGTATTGAATAAAAGGGTGCCAATAATTGTGGCCAACATGTTTTGGAGAAAAAATATTTATTTCATAATGTGATTTCCCCCCCACTTTCAATTTTTTTCCTTCAATGAAAGGTTAGATTTTTGTTAATTTTATGAATTAAAGATCAAAAGGATAAACAATGCAGATTTATTTTTATAGTCGTCTTTGATCATATTTACCAAGGGTGCCAATAATTCTGACCACCACTGTATAAAATGAACCCCAAAGCCATTAACATCGTCCTAGCTAGAATCATGGGCTTAACGAGGAGTGAATTTTTGTAGTTGAAACACAAAAGCCTTTTCATGAGTGAAGCAAAGTGGCCTAACTGGAACACATATCAGTTCATTCATTGAGTTTCCAAGTTTTTCACTCTTGGGAGATACTGAGATGAATTAAACAGTTTGTCCTGAAAATCGTTTCTGTGTGCACTTTTAATAATCTGAGAATGCATATACCTAAACTTTTATAGGTCAAACAAGGTGACTTTTCTGAATGTCCCTTTTCCTTGTGTATGTACATTCAGCACATTCATGAAGATTCTTAATAGTCCTTGTGCATGAAACATAAAGGTCATTATTTGCTGAAAAGACTGAAAAGACAGTCATCATACTTTTTTTCCCCCATACTATACGGTTAAGGGTTAAACATAAAAAAATAGGGTTGACACTTTATTTATGTTGGTAATTTAGATATAGAGGATGAACTGATGACAGGAAAAACAACTATAAATTGATTCAAATTTAAACTATATTCCTTAAACAATAAGTTTATATAGAAACGGAAAAAAAAAAAAAAAAAAAAGGCACTGCTAAAATATTTTTCTCATGTTAGTAGTGAAGCAGAAATCATCTGATCAAAAACACCTGCTCAGACCAAATAAAACTGTTTCAAATTCACTTAACTGTGATAAAAGCAAACTAATTTGTATCTTTACATAACTTTAAATTTATAAAATTCCTTTAAAGTTAGTTTTTTGATAGCCAAATATGACTGAGAAATGTGAGAGACGGTGCCTGAATTCTGTTGAGTTTGATGACCTTCAAGATTTGCCTGTAAAAATGGGTCAGTATTCAGACTTCATATCCCATCAGAAGTGTTATTGGAATGCAAAGGGAATGCATTCTAACAACACTTATAAGTGTTTAAGTCACTTATTAATGTGTTGCATTCCAATAACACTTAAGGCAGGAACACACCAAGTTTTTGTTCGTCGGCCAACTAAATTTTCTCAGTGTGTTCCACACCGTCGGCTGAAGTTGGTCCTCGTTGGCTTTTTTTCGGCCGATTCGACATGCTGAATCGGCGTTGGAGCTCGTCGGTCCGTCGGGCCATCTGATCATTCTGATTGGCTGTTCAGCTACTGCCACCTGCTGGTACGGAAAGGCATTTCATCTTACGCAGGCGCAGAATGGACGTGCTATTTGGCTATCGGCTGTCGAGCGTCGGTTTGGTGTGTCAGGCCAACTTTGGACCCAGACGCTGCCGACGTGAGCCAACCCCGCAGTCTGCTTTCGTCGCCACTAGTTCATCAGCATCGGCTTGGTGTGTTCCTGCCTTTATAATAACACCAGAATTCTTCTCAAAGAGCCGAGTTAAGCAGGAGGATGGACATCTGAATGTGTTCAGAGAATCACTGACTGCTCCGATCTCTCTAACTGAATTCCCTTTGAATTCCAATAACACTTGAAGCAGCAACAACTGAACCTCAAACTGAAAACAGGAAAGCGACAGTATGTGTAATAAATCACGAATCAACATAGTTTAAAGGGTTAGTTCACCCAAAAATGAAAATTCTGTCATTTATTACTCACCCTCATGTCGTTCTACACCCGTAAAACCTTTGCTCATCTTCGGAACACAAATTAGATATTTTTGATAAAATCCGGTGGCTCAGTGAGGCCTCCATTGCCAGTAAGATAATTAACACTTTCAGTGCCTAGAAAGCTACTAAAGACATATTTAAAACAGTTCATGTGACTACAGTGGTTCAATCTTAATGTTATGAAGCGACGAGAATACTTTTAAAATAACGACTTTTTAAAAAAAATAACGACTTTATTCAACAATATCTAGTGATGGATGATTTCAAAACACTGCTTCATGAAGCTTCGAAGCTTTACGAATCTTTTGTTTTGAATCAGTGATTCGGAGCGTGTATCAAACTGCCAAAGTCACGTGATTTCAGTAAACAAGGCTTTGTTATATCATAAGTGTTTTCGAAATTTCAATGGTTCACCACTGGGGGGCCTAACTTTGGCAGTTTGATACATGCTCTGAACCACTGATTCGAAACAAAAGATTCATAAAGCTTTGTTAAGTCTCACTGAGCCATTGGATTTTATCAAAAATATCTTAATTTGTGTTCCGAAGATGAATGAAGGTCTTACGGGTGTGGAACGACATGAGGGTGGGTAATTAATGACAGAATTTTCATTTTTGGGTGAACTAACCCTTTAATACCATCTGTTCTGTTGAGTTTGATGGCCTTCAACATTTGCCTGTATATGGGTCAGTATTCAGACTTCATATCTCATCATTCCAATAACACTTATAATACCATCATACTGAACCAGAATTCTTCTCAAAGAGCCGAGTTAAGCAGGAGGATGGACATCTGAATGTGTGCAGAGAATCACTGACTGCTCTGATCTCTCTAACTGCATTCCAATAACACTTGAAGCAACAACAACTGAACTTCAAACCAAAAAAGGGAAAGCGACAGTATGTGTAATACATCACGACAACATAGTTTAATACCATCATATCAACATAGATTAATACCATCATATTTGCTGTGCATTGTTCTTAAAACAATGTTTATGTTGGTAACAATGACAGTCTCTAAGCCAGCTATGCAAAGGGAATGCAGTTAGAGAGAGATCAGAGCAGTCAGTGATTCTCCGCACACATGATTCAGATGTCCATCCTCCTGCTCAACTCGAAACTTTGAGAAGAATTCTGTAATCCAGAACAAACTACTCGGCCCTGAGCTCTGTGAGACAGTGATTGATCATGTTGTGATTGATCAGGTGGAGGGGCAACCGACTTTTCCTCAAGGTGGCTGATGCATTAATTGAGTTCATTCCAGGACAACTGGCTTTGCACAGATATTCAGTCTGGGATTAAGTGGCTGTTCTCAAAACGTTTGGTCCAGATAAACCCTGATGTGCACAGAAACAGTCAAGATATAATGTGGAATGTGTACAGGATCATAATTAATAATCAATCCTTAATCATTCTAATGGGACCAAACAAGAATCCTCAAAGAATCAAATAAAAATGATAATTTTTTAGTCCCCAAAATATGATAATTAAAAAAAAGGTTTGTTCTTTGTTTTTTATTAATGCTGCACTATGTAGCTTTTGGCCCTCTAGAGGTTGAAGCATAAAACTACAAGTGAAATGCGGAGGAACATTGTTTTGATATTGACGTGAGTTGTGCTTCAGCTCCACTACTCTGTGTGGATGAATCTGATGGCTTGAGGCGCGCCGCTGTGCTCATGGTTGATTTTCACTGCGACAAGATCAAAATAAACCAATATCGAAAGAGGGATATCTGAAAATAGTTCTTATGAGAAGGTAAGTAGCTTATATACCGTTTTTTTTTTTGACTTCAGTTGAAATCAACTATTTTAAAATAACGGCACAAAAGGTTGCCATCGCTGACATTAGATATTAAGATTGCTATTCATACTGATAACAGAGGAAACTATTGGCAGGGCTATTTATAGATAAATAAGCCAAAGTAGTAAGTGGCTTAGAGACTGGCTACATAAACATTTAATTGAGAACAATGCACAGCAAATATGATGCTATTAAACTATGTTGTTTTGTGATTTATTACACATACTGTCACTTTCTTTTTTTCGGTTTCCCCTTAATCTGCATGTTTCCAACCACGGCGCCGCCATTTTGTTTTCGCAAGTGAAAACGGTGCATCAGTTCTAAAGCCATGGCAAAAGTTTGAGCAAAGCATACTAACTCTGTCCTTGGCTGCACAGATGAGCTCAGAACACTATTTAGATCGTTAGCTGGATATCCTGCAAGTTGACCCTGGCAAGCAATTGCTAAAAAAAAGGAGCATTTCTTGGAAAAAAATATTAGACCATTCACAGCATTTGATAGCAATCATAAAGGTTAGCTTGGTGTGTATGGCTGTTTGGCAAACAGGTACGCTATGTATATTGGCCGTCCATACGGGTTTTATATTAACATGACGGCACATGCTAGTCGATGAGTTGAATCAACACCACAGTAACTACATAAATTAATCCACTAACCATTCAGCAACGTAAAGTTTCATTTTAAAAGTTGTAACTTCTTCCTGAGTCTCTCCATCAGTGTCGACTCCGGTTTGAACAATGTAAGAACTCCGTTACTGACAATCCTCATTTTGGCTGCGTGAGATTCTCCAGCTTTGTTGTTGTTGAGCAACTGAAGTGCGAGCTGTTAAAGCTCCGCCCTCTTCTGGAAAGCAGCCGGGAGCAGCAGCTCATTTGCATTTAAAGGGACTCATAAAAATGGTATGTTTTTGCTCACACCCAAATAGGAGCAAATTTAACAAGCTATAATAAATGATCTGTGGGGTGTTTTGAGCTGAAACTTCACAGACACATTCTGGGGACACCAGAGACTTATATTACATCTTGTGCATAATAGGTTCCCTTTAAATCCATATAGTAGTAGCCTGACCTTCTTTCTTTTATTTACAGATATGCCGTGAACACGCACAGACGAATGACGGAAGTATGCAGTTTCCAGGGAAATCTGTCCTGATAACTTTTAAAAAAACACGGGCTGGAAGATGTTTTATGACAGCTACTCGTTTATTATTTACATTTTGTTGATTTCGAACAAAACAGTTATACATAGTGTAACTTTAAATATTGATGGAGAAACCCATATGGCGCACAAATGAGCCAATTATGCCTATACTATTTCAGTGTTGTTAAGTTGTGGATATTTTCCGCAAACAGTTTGATTAATACATTCAGCATTAGAGAGCAAATGTTAGCATTCAATTAAACTGTGTATATGCTTTACACATTAACACATAAAGCATATACACCACTTTTTATACACCTTTCGAAAATACAAGTGGATTTAAAAGTGGACCTAACCAATGTTTAAACAAGAGTTAAGCACTGTGTGAAAACCTTTGTCATATTAGATATTTTACCACCTTAACAGACCCTTACTTTTATTGGAGTTTTAAATTCCTGAAAGACTTTTTTAAAATATATTCATAATCATAATAGTCCTATAGGGGGAACTGTATATTCTGAAAGATCAAGCTTTTGAAGAAAAGTCCTATTCAAAATTTTCTGAATTATGATACACTGTAAAATGTGTAGTTGCTACCTTTATACCTGATTAAAATGCCTTGTGACTGGGAGCTTTAATTAGGAGACTGGATCTTGGTGTCTATATGAAAGGAGATTAAATCTGCAGATGAATTACATACATCTACTGACAAAAAAGTTAATTAACAACTTCTAAAAATGGATTGCTTTGTATGTATGAAGCTCATTGTTAAAGCTCAGATAATGCTGGATACAAATAAAGTCTGCGAAATTAACAAATTAAGTAAACATTGACAGAGTGGTCAAGTAGATCACATTCACAGAGGACTTTCAAATCTCAAAGAAACTATGAATCACCCACACACAGCAACACCTGAGCTCATTTATTTGCAACTGAATGGCATCATTCAAGTCTGAATATTTTCTAAAAATACAAAGCAGAAGGAAATAAATACATTCAATTTAATGTGGTCTTTTACACATTATTGCAAAACCTTGAAATCTTCCAACTATCTTGGAAAATATAATGCCACATAATACTGTGGTTACCAATTAATCAGTAATATTCTGAAGACTCACTGCTTTAATTATGCAGTATAAAATGTGGGGGGAAAAAAACACACCAAGAAGTAGAACAAGAATTTAAACAACAAAAACCCCCAAGGAGGGAGAGAACCTTGCAGGAAGAAAACAAAGATGCTCATACTGTCCAAGGTTGCACTGTATTTCCTGGAGCTCCACACTGTGTGCCAGCAGCGCAGTTTTGATGCGAAAGGACTGACCTCGAGTGAAACGGGTAATTGTTATTCCTCACTGCCTTTCCTTCACATCTAAAGCACACAACATGAGCAGCACATTTGGCTCAGCACCTGAAACTCTAGTGCATGTTGAAGCGAAAGGTGCTTTTTAACACGCATGGCCTTGACCACTCGTGATGCGCTGATGAATGCTTCGGTCTTGGGATATGCAATACTCCACAGATCCAATTATACACATTCTGATCATCGGGCAACAGCTGCCTGGAGGTTCACAGAGGTGGAGCAAGAAAGAGCAAACACACCTGCTTGAATAATCTACATTCACTGCTTTATTATTATGCAGTAATTTTAGGTTTCACAGCTGCTGCCTGTTTTAATAGGCTACTAAATGGATTGTGCGTCTAGTTTACAGAGCAACAAAAAGTAAAAGTGTCGTTTAGCATTCAGGAACTGCACTCGAGGGAGTTCTGTGCACTGAATGAGTTAGAGAACAAAGTTACAGACAAAAATGGCCCCTCAGGTAAGGATTAAGACAAAAATATTGCTGGATACAAACTCACATTAACAAACGTCTGGAATGAACACCCAGTCCTATGTTGGTACATTACTCTTTTGCTGCTGCTTGATTCTGCACAAATGAGATGAGCTGTCTGCGCATCAATCTGAGTTGATCAACAGCCGAAGCGAAGGTGATCTTGGCACGGCGATCAGCACACCGCTTGGCAGGAGCATTCGCTTTTAATGCGATGTGCCGTTTTAGGCCAATTTCTGAATGATTAATCTCTTCCCCAAAGGCAACATTTAAAAACACAGGCCAGCATCTGACTTTCTTGCAAATTTGTGGATGCATATGCTGGCTCACTGATGCATATTGCAAAGAAAACACCTCCTAATCAAATCTGATTGGCTGGTTTTATGCAATTTAAGGGAGTAATAGAACTGAGAACAAAGTCATGTTTACAAATGTTGAGGCAATGAACACTTGAAGATGAAATTGTCACATAATTTGCCAAAAATCTTAGTTTATTAACAAATCAGCTTAAAGGGGTGGTTGATTCTTTAGTTAGTGTGTAATGTTGCCGTTTGAGCATAAACAACATCTGCAAAGTTACGACGCTCAAAGTTCAATGCAAAGGGAGAAATCGCTTTTTAGGACTACAACAAACGGCTGGTAAGGACTACAACAAGCTTCTTCCGGGGTTGGTGACATCACTAACCCTTAAATTTACATATACCCCGCCCCCGAGAACACGCAACAAAGGGGGTGAGGCCATGTTGGGCTGCTTTAGAGAAGAGGAAGAGTTGTAGTAGAGTGTTTTTACCATGCCGTCATTTTACGCCGAACTGCTTTACAAACGAGTTGTCGATGAGTTGAATCAACTCCACAGCAACTACATAAATTTATTCACTAACCATTCAGAAACTTCCAGATGCATTCTAAAAGTCCTGATTCTCTCCATCAGTGTCCGACTCCGGTTTGAACAATGTAAGGCTGAACACCGTTACTGACAATCCTCATTTTGGCTGCGTGAGATTCTCCAGCTTTGTTGTTGTTGAGCAACCGAAGTGCAAGCTGTTAAAGCTCCGCCCTCTTCTGGAAAGGGGGCCGGGAGCAGCAGCTCATTTGCATTTAAAGTGACACACACAAAAATGGTGTATTTTTGCTTATACCCAAATAAGGCCAAATTTGACAAGCATTAATAAATGATCTGTGGGGTATTTTGAGCTGAAACACACACATTCTGGGGACACCAGAGACTTATATTACATCTTGTGAAAGGAGCATTATAGGTCCACTTTAAGTGTCTGTAAAATATGTACTTTATCTATACACGTTTTACACTATTTTTTGTTTTGCATAGGCTGCTACATTATTAAAGTATTTATTTTTCCTTTCCATTATGTTATTGTGAAAAAAAATAAAAAATATTCTGACAAACCTGCAACATTT
The DNA here is from genome assembly GCF_019924925.1 of Ctenopharyngodon idella. Taxonomy (NCBI): domain Eukaryota; kingdom Metazoa; phylum Chordata; class Actinopteri; order Cypriniformes; family Xenocyprididae; genus Ctenopharyngodon; species Ctenopharyngodon idella. The sequence goes on along the minus strand of NC_067221.1, from coordinate 39,705,360 downwards.
TACACTATTTTACAAAATTTTGTGTTTTCTGTACAATTCTTTTTGGATAGGCTGCTGCATCATTATTTGCATGATTTATGTTTCCTTTCCAGTCTGTTATTGTGGCAAAATCTATTCAGATAAACCCACAACTAAATGCCACATAGAAGCAAAACAAACTGGTTTGTTGCTTTGCATGTCAGTCAGACGGTCACATCTGATATGTGGCCGGAACGAGCTGCGTTGCCATAGTCAAAAGTCTGGTATAATGTGCGCCAATCAGTTACATCACTTCTTGTCTTTCTCATCATGTGATACCCAGCTCAGTAAGGCAGCGTGGCCAGTGATGGGGTCGCTGTGGTGATGCTCACGGTCTCTGTAACTATGGTTGTGATGTAGACGGTCCATGTCGGCGTACTCGGGCCTGAGTTGAAGCTTGCTGCGAGGGGACGAGGACACATCCACATCTCTGTTGACTGAGTAGCCAGGCTGAATGCTGTAGACCTCCATCACCGAGCGCAGTGACCTGGACTGAACTGCAGGAGAGAGGGGAAGAGTAAAACAGACTTTGTTTTGAGTCTCGGCACAGTGACTCACTGCTACATATTCAGTGTCTTCTGTCTCCGGGAGTTTTCAGAGTCAGTGGATTTTTTCATTTGTATGCACATATAATTAAACGTTCACCCAAGAGCAGTTCCATCATAGTATAAAAACAGGATATTGCTATAGTAGATTTAAGTATGTCTGGACATGCTTTAACACTCTTTTTGGTTTGTTCTGTCATAATTTTCTCAGCCCTCAGGGTCAGAACAATACGAGGGTGAGTAAATGACATTTGGATGAATTCTCTGTGTAAAAATATGGTTTTTCAGTAGTTCTTTTTAATACTTTTAGGTTCTAGAAATAATATTCTATCAAGAATCACTTTTGGCTGTATAGTGCTCTTGAGTTGAGCTGTGTAGTTCTCTGGATATTAAAAGAAGTTGTAGATTGCGACATTAAAGATCTTCAGATCAGTGTTTAAGTGTTTGGGTTCTTTTAAGAAGGGGTTTCAAATGTTTTGATGACATTGACCCCAAATATAATGATCATCTTGCTAAAATATAATGGCAGGCTATATATTATTATGTATAAAGACCCATTTAAATTGTGCGAGAAATAGTATGATATGTATCATTTAGTAAAATAATTATTTAATAAAAAATATTTGTATTTAAATATTTTTTATGTTTTTTATAAAAATTAAATAATAATAATATAAATAATAATTATGTTTTATTAAAATATTAGCTTTGTATTATTTTGAATTAATCTTTTTCTCTTCCATATAAAGATACATCAGTCATTTTGAAAAATAACCATTTAATAAAAAATATTTGCATTTAAATATTTATCAAAATATTTTAAAATATTAATTCAAATTAATATCATTAATTTGTATAATCCAGCTAATATTATATATATTGTATGTATGTATATATATTTTTTTTTTTTTTTTTTTTTTTTTTTTACATACAGTATATATATATATATATATATATATATTAGCTGGATTATACAAATTAATTATATATATATATATATATATATATATATATAAAAATTAAATAATAATATAAATAATTGCTTTATTGAAATATTAGCTTTGTATTATTTTGAATTCATCTTTTTCTCTTTTATAACAATGTTCAGAGATTAAACCAAGCAGAGTATGAGAAAGGTCAAACATGAGTTGAGAAGAACAGTTGTGCCACATGAAAAATGAATGCAGGTGAGTGTTCTGAACATCCGTGATTGTGAAAAGCACACATTGTATAACGTCTGACAGCCGTGACCCCATTGCATTCAGATTGCTGTCACTACTCTAAAAGTACAGAAGAGCCTGACGACGCTCATATGTGAGCTATAAATTGTCTGTTCGCTTCAATGCTGCAGACTCCCACTTTGACCTGTTCAAGAAACCTGAATACAAATCAGGTTACGCCTTGATGTAGAGCCCTAGTGCTTATATGTCTGTATTATACAGTCTCTTTAAATTAAAATCAGTCGATTATATGTTTATATTGACCTCTCAAGTCGTGATTCACTACACGCTTCAGATGGAAAGCGGAGATGTTTGGTAGATACACACAGAAGCATATCATGATATAAATGAAGTAAAATTCAGTTTCATGATGCTGTCTGAAACGCTTTTCATGTGGCATGATGTTGATGTTGACTAACCTTTCGCAGTACTGAAGTCTCCGGGGTCAGCGGACCTCCTCTGTGAGATGGGCTGGAGGCTCGGGACGAGAATGAGAGAGAAAGAGATGACAAGCACCTAGCAAAAGAAGGAATATTAAACGAGAGGAATTAAATATACAGGTCCTGCTATATGGGTCAGCTTATGACCTACATCCTTTAAACAGGCTTGTACCAATCAACACTTTCATTATAATCATCATCCTCATTCTCGATCTGCCACATGCACAGAAAAGATGAAAAGATTCAGTATATCAAGAATGTTCTTTACTATAAATCATCTTTCCTCCAACTTGTCTTAAATCCTCATGGGTTTTTTTTTTAATTAATATTAAGCTTTACATTATAACATTAGCTACATATAATACATATTACTATTATTATGGATGTGCACAAGTACTTTGAAATGACATCAGTGATCAGTAATGTAAAGAATTATTGATCATGAATCATGATTACTTTTTTCTGAATTTTATTTCAAATAGGGACCTTGTTTTTATTTTTTTAATTAATTCGTAGCTTCTTAAAAATTTCTCAAGAACTGTACTTAGGAACAGTCTGACGAGCTTCTTTTAATTTGGAAATTTCTTCATTCTTTGTTATGAAAATTAATCTGGCCCCTGGTGCTCAAGAAACATTTCTCACTATTATCAATATTGAAAACAGTTGTGCTGCTTCATATTTTTGTGGAAACCGTGATAAAAAAAAATTTTTATTCAGATTATTCAATGAAGAGAAAGCTCAAAAGAACGGCATAAATCTTTTGTAACATTATAAATGACTTTACTGCCACTTTTGATCAATATAATGCATCCTTGCTGAATAGAAGTATTAATTTCTTTAAAATGTACTGACCTCAAACTTCTGAACAGTATTTTTTATTAATTGTAATTATTATAATTTGTCATAATAACATTCCATCTTTGCTTTTCCTTTCATTCCTTCCAAAAACTTCTTTTTCAGCCCTTTCCTTTCTAAACATGTTTTTTGAGATGCAGTAAATCATGAAGTCTGCTCTTTGTACTCATCAGCAATATTGTAATATCCAGTTCACTTCATTTATCTTCATGGCATCTGTGTTCACTAGAATTCAAACACCCAACCTGTGCCTCTCGAGTCATTTTCAAAATTATTCATTCATCTGCTCAAGGGAGAGATTGATGCTTGGATTTATTAATAAAGCTGCTGAATGTAATCATATCGGCCGGCACATCTCAACAGAGCACGGACAGCAGCGAGCATGAAAGCAGGGTGAAACCACGAAACACAAACTGTGATTATTATTTCTTTTAGTTGATTTTCTTTCACTGCCAATGCATCAAAGTCTTGATTTTGTTTTTGGGTGTACTAGAATATTTGGGTCTATTAAAAGATTTACAAGAATACAGGTTTAGAATATAGTTTTTGTGCTTGAATGTTTATAAATCATTATTTTTCCACATATTTGACATTGTTGCAGCTCGTCTCTTCCCAGTCAGTCAGTAACGTTCTGTTTAGTTCCTAAGGGCTGCATGATAAATCGAAATTGAACTGAAATTGTGATTTGGTTTGGATTATGATAACGCAAAGGCTTTGTGATCCATCTGAAAGCACTGCATTTGAAAAAGCTACACGCTTCAAACATACAAAATCTCCAAACATAAGAAGCGTTTATGCAAAATTTAAGAACGTGTTTTTACTCCAAACTCACTTCATAACATCAGTCGAGTGTTTGAAATAGCATTTTGATTAGCACTGCATTATAAATATACTTTTTACTATGGAAATACCCGAGAAGGCACAGATAAACCATGTATTGTCGTAGTCGTGTGTTTATTATATTCATGTTTAATCAATCAAAGTGTTTCAATCTTCTTTTTATTGAGTTACAGCGGTAGTATGATACCCATAGGGGATTTCCTGGAACTGTGTGTATTTATTACTTCTCTGAGGCATATTTGGAGTATCTGCTCAAGGGCGCCCTCTGGCGTGCAATATGAAACAGACCTGTTTAGCACCAAGTATTGCTCACTCAATCCTATTCTGGGTAAAAATAGGAAAAATAGGCTATAACTTCTAAAGAACTTTGAGGGAAACATATAATCAATATGTTTTTCTCCAGTGTACAGGAGGGTTTTTTTCACAGTGGATGTATAAGAGGCACATATTTCATATTAAATACATGGACTCAATTTTTTATTTTGCATATCTCCTGACAAAAAAAAAAAAGTAATTATTGTCACAGATCTAAATAACATAATATTTTATAATAAATCTTTAGACCTTCATAATTATTTATAGTCATAAGCTGCTTGCATTACAAGTTTTCTGTAAAATAAAAATATTATTATTTTGTAATTATTATAGTTATATTATACAAGAAAAACAAACCTGGTATTGTTTATAAATGTTTTTTTCAATTGTTTTATAAATCGCATTTAAAATCGCCGATCGGTCTGCGCAGCAACAAGCCTCCTGTCTCTATGAAGCCCCTCCTCCTGAAAAGCACAATGTGCTCTGATTGGTCGGCTGGAGCAGTGTGTTGTGATTGGTCAACCGTTTTGAGCGCGTTTTGGAAATGCCCCGCCTCTTACCATAACCACAAGTTTCAACACACTACTAACTAACTCAACCAGGCCCCTCCCCTTTATTTTGAGTATGCCTTGGGCGGGAATTATTTAAATGAGGAATATTGTGACGTGTTTGTTCCCGGAAGAAAACTCAAGAATAAAATGGGAGTGGTTCAGGGAGTTCAGAAACAGTGACACTGATATAGAGAATAACTCCCGCTGGAGTGACTTTGTGCTTTATAACTTTGCAGACCTTTTCATGCTCAAACAGCAACATTACACAGAAAGTTTAATGCTCTTTCAGAGGAGGATGTGAAGAGCACAGCTAGATATTTCTGACTTGCAGACTTTGGTATCTTGGCAAATCTGAGCACAGTTTGATACAGTAACTCACTGTTTGAGTGCTCACGATCAGTCAATGATGTAATCAGTTGTAATGAAGAAGGAAAGCGACTTAATTAAGTGACGCTGATGACACAACTGAAATCTCTGTCTGCTCTGGTCGATGTGTCACTGAAGATTTATTTTCTTCCTTTTTCTGACTCTTCTGCAAATGTTCACTTTGAAGCTTTACTCTGATTTTGATTCAGTTCTAAAACCGCCTGGAGCGGATTCCTTCAAAGCACAGAGCTGCCTTTCTTCCTTCATTTCTTTTCCTTTCCTTTCATTCCTTCCTTCCTACTCCGCTGTCATCTTACCAGGATGCAGGTTCCCGTTTGAGCCGGTTTACAGGAGCCGTTCATCACCAGTGACTGCAGCCGACGTAACTGCTCCATCAGAGACCTGACAGATAGATGGTGAGAGTTATGAGTTAGGGGAAGGAAGTAGTAATAAAACTTCTATTTGATGTGAATTTTGAAAGTGTAAAGTACCGAGTCGTGCTTTAAAAGGAAATGGCTTCATCTAAGGACAAATATGCAGTGAGTGGGAGGATTTCAGAGTGCTGAAAAGTGTTTTGAAAGTGTCAAGATGGATAAAATAAGTATAAAATAATACAATTATATATATATATATATATATATATATATATATATATATCTTGTTTTATTGTTATAGGATTCGTTTCATTCCATTTGGATTGATGTAAAATTATGATTCATTAAGGATTATTTGACAAGAGACTGAACATATTTTTCATGTTGAATTCTGAGTAAAATGCTGATGGTGTCAATCTTGCAAAAAACATCAAATCTGACTTGCATGAAACAGTGCTGTTGGGTTCAGTATGATATTCTGGTGTCTTAAATGCATATAACAAACTAATTTTCTTTGCGTCTTGCCTAACAACACCCTTTAACTGGTAAAAATCATTATAATGCACAGCCTCTCATGGTTTATTGCTCTATTTTCTGTCTATTTTCACTAGACTTCTCCTTTACATTTAATAGCTGATTTTACGGCAACTTAAACAGCCTGTAAAATAACCAATAAAAGACAGAAAGAAGTGCTGTTCTGCAAATGAACCTCATAATGGAACATGGTTTCAGGAGGGTCAGGTTTATAGGACAGTTAAAGAGGTAGTTTGCATGAGTGGGTTATAAAACCTACACATTTTACAGCAGTGGATTTCAACTGATGGATCACATTCTGATCACATAGCAGGTGAAAAGCAATGCAACATGCAAATGACTACTGTATATAATCTTTAATAGTTCAAATAGCAAAATAAATCATTTTATAAAGGGAGGAGAAAGAGCTTCCCATAATCTTTGCTGCATACATCACAGGATTTATATCCAATCAAATTTAGGAACACTTTACAATAAGGTTTCATCATAACATTAGTTAACATGAACTAACAATGAACAATACTTCTACAGTTAATTTTTTAGATCAAAAGTTGTATCTGTTAGCATTAGTTAATGATCTGTGAACTAACATGATCATGAATATTTTTTATTAACTAACATTAACAAAGGTTAATAAATGCTGTATTATTTTTCTCATTGTACATGTTAGTTGATTGCATTAACAAATGAGACCTTATTGTAAAGTGTTACCTCAAATTGTATGATATTTTGAATCAGAAAATAGTAGAAGCTGCAAATAATAACATTGCTTTGGATAAAAGCGTCTGCTAAATGCATACATGTAAATGTGAATGTAGAAGAAGGCCAAATTAGACAGATGCCAACATATGAAAGGCTCTTATCTTTGAGGACTGTAGGGGAAAAAATTACACTTAGTTTATTTTTAAGGACATTTTAGTGTGCTTTCACGCTAGCACTTTTGGTATGCACCCAGGTTCGACTGATGTCAGAGTTTGGTTTGTTTAGATTGGGGTGTCAAACTCATTTTAGGTTGGATGGGAAAAATGTAACCATGTGCGGGCTGAATTACCTTTTTTGTTAATTAACCTACATCAATATTAACCATACAAATTAATACAACTAGAAAAACACACTGCTCTATGAAAACTGCCTTTTTACTGTGAAAAGACTTGAATGGTCTGACTTTTGTATTGTAAAATTATGCTAGAAGACACCTGCACAAAACAAAAACAGCCAGAAAAAACAGACTGAATGAACATGCAAATTCACTCTCTGTCAGTAGGTGGCGCTTATGGAACAGCAGCAATATAGTGTTTCCTAGTTTACAGCTGTATACAAAGCATATAAATCATATAAACCTAAATCTGTGTTCTCTTTGCGTCAGTCTTCAGCGTGCCTCGTCTGGTCTGTGTTAATGTCCTGTTTACAGACTTAATAATATTCCACACAAAGGACAATGTGGGAAATGATTGCAAAGCAGTTTGTGTGCAAGTCTGGAATTTAGATCAGCCAACTCGGGTGTGCACTCACGAACCGTACCCGAGTCTGCATAAAAAGGGTGGAAGGGGAGCAATCGAACTCAGGTTTGGACCATGCAATTGAACCAAGTGTGAAGGCACCCCAAGTTTCCTTTTGTAGTGTAAGCAATTTTAGTACTCTGTTGCCACTTGTTGTCCAATCTAAAGTCCGGATTCTGAAGCGAAACTAGTAGAGAGCCATTAATTTATTGCCTTGCCAGCGCGGAGCGGATCTGATATTGTTGTAAAATTAGACTTACGTGTTGGTCTTCTCCAGCTGGAGGACTTTCCGCTGTAATTCCATGTTCTGAGTGCTGCAGGCAGCCATCCTAGACCAGAGAATATTAGCCAATTACTCACAGTGATAAATCTGACCTACAAACACCCTCACACACTCTCTGTCTGTCACAGCCTGTGTACGTACACACACACTTCCTATATAGTGTGCATGGTGTGCTGCAGCATCAGTAACACAATAATTCTTGTTACTGGTGGTTCAGTATTTATCATGATTGGGAACGCCAACAAATGAGCCATAACCATATAAAAATGCTGGGTTAAAAACAACCCAAGTTGGGTTGAAAATGGACAAGCCCAGCAACTGGGTTGTTTTAACCCAGCGGTCGGGTTAGGGCAGTTTTATTTAACCCAATTATTGTTTAAAAATGACTATATGGCTGGCTTAATATGAACCTAAAATAAGTTGGAAATTAAAAATCAGACATTACTAGAGGCAACAATAATAATCAAACTTTGGGTTCATTTTAAGCAAGCAATACAGTCATTTTTAAACAATAGTTGAGTTAAATAAGACTACCGGTAACACTTTACATTAAGGTTCATTAGTTAACATTAGTTAACTACATTAGTTAACATGAACTAATAATGAACTGCACTTTTTAATCTTGTTAATGTTAATTTTAACATTTACTAATACATTATTAAAATCTTGTTAACATTAGTTAATGCACTGTGAACTAACATGAACAAACAATGAACAACTGTATTTTCATTAACTAACGTTAACGAAGATTAGTAAATGTATTGCTCATGGTTAGTTCATGTTAGTTAATAAATTAACTAATGTTTAACTAATGAACCTTATTGTAAAGTGTTACCAAGCTACCCAGCAGGTTGGACAAACATTTAACCTAACCACTGGGTTAAAACAACCCAATTTCTGGGCTTGTCCATTTTCAACCCAACTTGGGTTGTTTTTAACCCAGTGTATGTGTAAGTTCACACGACTGATATGTGAATGTGTGAATAAAAAACAGCAAGATGGCTGTGGTGCTTTTAGTGACTGCAGTGCCCATGCTGTGGAATGAGTTTGTCCTTTGGACGGATAAACCCACGGGCTCTTCCTTAAAGGCCAATTTCATGCCCGAAATTTGTGCAGCAGTGTGTTCTAAATAATTTCTCCAGCCTCTCGGAGGATATACGATTCCTTTGATCCCAAGTTAAGATAAGTTCGAGCCTAGGTTTTTAATGACTTTCGACCTCAATTTCAACTTCACTGCGAGTTTACTTCGTAATGAGTTTTTCTTTGATGTCGTATTCATTCATTCAGACAGACTACTTGTACCACAAACAGGACGTCTGAGGTGAATGCTTTAATTGCACACAAGACTACCTGTACAGTAGTTCACAATATACACTACCGTTCAAGAGTTTGAGAAATATTATTTCAATTTGAAATAATTTATTTTTGAATATATTTTCGAATGTAATTTATTTCTGTGATGCAAAGCTGAATTTTCAGCATCATTACTCCGATCTTCAGTGTCCTTCAGAAATCATTCTAATATGCTGATTTGCTCAAAAGAGCAGCATTTACTCTATGTGAAATAGAAATCTTTTGTAAAAGTGTAAAAGATTGTACTGTCACTTTAATTTAACATGTCCTTTCTGAATATAAACAATAATTTCTTTTAAAAAAAGAAAAAAAGACCCCAAACTTTTGAATTGTAGTGTATCTATTCAGATCTGTTTTCTCATTCTACATCTGTGCAATAAAAAATCTGTAAGCTGAAATTGTAGAAATGAGGTATATATCAGTATATATATATATATATATATATATATATATATAAATATATATATATATATATATATATATATGTGTGTGTGTGTGTGTGTGTGTGGTTCAAGTATTCCCTATGTTATGGGGACAAAATGTTTATTTTTGGTCACCTTGAGGAAAACAGCATATAAATCAATTATGTTTTTTGAAAATGTAAAAATGCAGAAAGTTATGGGATAGAATATGTAGTTTGTTCAGTATAAAAAAATCATTATGGCTGTGTCCGAAATCGCCCCCTATACCCTTAAATAGGGCACTATTTGAGGGGACAGCCATTTGTGGTGGTGTCTGAAACCATAGTGGATATTATCGAGTGCACTAATTCAATCCCACAATGCACTGCAATAATGAGTGTACAACTAATGTGCGCTCAACGGCTAGAGCAAGCACAAAGTATCCAAATGTGGCAGCGCTTCCGGCGCACTTAGTGTTCACTCACTCGTTTTCATTCAATCCTTCAAGTGAACTGTATTAGTGGACTAATGTATGAAATAGCGAATGAAGGTATAGTGTGTGTTCACCTGCCCTCCAGTCCATCTATATATTCCTTCTTTTTCTTGCGGCTCTCCTGTGCCGACTGCTTGTTTCGGATTTTCCTTCGAATCTTCTTCAGAACCTTTTCTTCATACTAATAAAAGCATGAGAGAACAAGCCAGACGAAATGTTAAGAGGAATTCATCTTGAATTGAGATGGCACAAAAGTACATTTTTAACACTTATTTTGATACAGATTTTAATGGAAGTCTGGTCTGAAGTAGGTGACACGTGAGACGAATCAAATCAGCTTAATCATGTCATTATCCATTATCCTAACACAGAGGGAAAAACCTCTGTGGCTGAAAAGAAGGTGTTATTACGGTGAAAGCTGCCTTTCATCTCTGACTTCCTTCATCTCAGCCTCTATAAAAGCCTCTTTCCTCCCTGCTGATGTCTGATCTGTCTTCCAGCAGAAAATATAGAGATGTGGAGCAATGACACGTGTAGGACATGGATAGATTATTACATGTGGCCATGTGACCTTGGTCTAATTCAGGTGGAACCTGTGTGTTCAACGTACCTTGTTGAGAGGCAGTTGGCTGGGAAGACTGACTCCTTCCTTGGCTAAAAGTTTCTTCTCATCTTCATTGAGAATCAGTTCTTGCTGGGATTGCTGGGAGGAGGGTTTTGTCTAGACACAGAAGCACACATTTCATTTCATGCTCTTGTTCAAAAACTTTCAAATTTGTAGTAACTGCATATGTTATGATTATGATTAAGGACACTCTACTTAGTCTCTAGTATCAATGCACTGCAATGCATAATGACAACAAATCCTTCAGGAATTCAGGAAACTGTATTTGTTTGTTTTTGTCCAGCTTACATCACAACGCATAAATCAGATAATGCATCATCAATCCAATCAGTGAAACAGCATCTGTGGAGGTATTAAAGCACTGTGAAATGCACTAACAGCTCTCTATTGTGTTTCATGTTGCCCAGTAATGTTTACAGGTCAAAGTCATTACCAGTGTGAGGATGAGCTGTTTACTCTATGATTGATTGAACATATTGCCCTCTCCATCCTCAACATGCTTTTATCTGTTCAAAAAACACTATTAAGCTGCCTCACTGTCTACTATCTACACAGGCAGCTGCTTTCTAAGGGGGCATTTGTCTGTTATGAGACAACACTTCCCCACCCTTGACATAATTTTCTGTCATTTATTAGGCAACGCTTCCCCGCCCTTGACTGAATTTTCCATCATTTATGAGACAATGTTTCCCTGCCCTTGACGGAATTTTCCGTCATTTTTTAAGACAACGCTTTCCCGCCCTTGACTGAATTTTCCGTCATTTATGAGACAGCGCTTCCCCGACATTAACGGAATATTCCGTAATTTTTTGAGGCAACGCTTCCCCACCCTTGATGGAATTTTCCGTCATTTTTTAAGACAACGCTTTCCCGCTCTTGACTGAATTTTCCGTCATTTATGAGACAATGTTTCCCTGCCCTTGACAGAATTTTCCGTCATTTATGAGACAGCGCTTCCCCGCCCTTGACGGAATTTTCCGTCATTTTTTGAGACAGCGCTTCACCGCCCTTGACAGAATATTCCGTAATTTTTTGAGGCAACGCTTCCCCACCCTTGACGGAATTTTTCGTCATTTATGAGACAGCGCTTCACCGCCCTTGACGGAATTTTCCGTCATTTTTTGAGAAAATGCTTCCTAGCCATTGACGGAATCGCCATCATTTTTGAGACAACGCTTCCTTGCTATTGACAGAATTTTCTATCATTCATGAGACAGCGCTTAACGGAATATTCCATCATTTTTTGAGACAACTTCGCAACTTCTCAAAGAGTACAGAATCTCTGGATCAAAACACATGCAAAAAAGAAGCAGAAACGAGTGATAAAAGCATTACTTATGTACGTTTTAATTTTTGAAAAAAATGCGATTTTCTCATCTTTTTGTTCAAAATGTTGCTTTAATGTTGATTTAAAATTATCAAAAACGCTGGCAGTGGCTGGTAACTTTTTTAAAAAACGCTGTAAAGCCTGACATATGAAATTATAGTCCGAAAAATCTATTTTATTAACATTATAAATGTCTTTTGACCAATTTATCATGTTCTTGTGGAACAGAAGTATTAATTTATTTTAAAAAAAACTGACCTTGTTTGTTGGAATGCACTCTGGGATTGGCTTCTTAGTGAACAACACATGCAAATCTGCCTTTAATTTTAGCCAAAATTGAATTTGTTTTCTTACTTACAAGCTTTAAAACGTTGTCTAGGTATTGTAACTTACTAAGTTTTAGAGCCATTGCGTTTCTCTCTTTCTCTGTCATATATTTTTTCCCAAGTTCCTCCACTTCTCCTGTTTTCCAGTATGAAATCTGACATCTCCACTGCTTTCTCTCTCTATCCGGTTGTCATTAGCATCCGTGTGGATGTCACACTCAGCAGTATGTGTCACACTGAATGTCACAGCAGGACTGTTTAGTCACATACACAACATGGTGTCTGTTTATGTTCTGTCAGTACTCACCGGTTCTCCGATGTTGGAGAGCAGCAGGTCTTTTACAGTGAGCTGGTAAACGGGGGTTGGTTGAGTTCTCGCCACTGCTGACGTGCACTGAGAGTCTGTCAGACCGTCAGAGAACAGACAGGCCTCCCAATCTGCTGCACGCACAACACACACAAACACAGGAGCGTTTTACATCACGGAATGCGTTTGCGTCACACTCTGTCTGAAGAACAACAGACAAAAAAGATCTTTTCTTTTTCTGAGTGGTTGTTATTACATTGCCATATGGTAGATAGAGTTTTGGCGTTTTTTAGGACGTTGGCAAAGAGTTGTTAGGGTGTTCTAAGAGTTTACCACATTTTAGGTGGTTGCTAGGGCGTTGCTATGCAGTTGCTAAGGTGTTCCAATGGGTTGTTTTTCTAGGTGGTTGATAGTGCATGGCTATGCAGTTGCTAAGGTGTTTTGAGAGGATGTTAGCACATTTCTGGGTGGTTTCTAGGATGTTGCTATGCAGTTGCTAAGGTGTTCTGAGCAGTTCTTGTCACATTTTTATGTGGTTGCTGCTGTTCTGGTTGGTTGATAGGGTGTTGTGAGTGGTTGACAGGTGATTGCTTACTGGCTCCAAGTCCAAAAAGTTGCAATTACTAAATTACAGGTATTTTTGGTGAGCTCAGACCTGCATTAGTGGAGGAAAACCACCACTGCGGTGAAGCAGCAAGTAAAACTTACGTCCGTTATTATGGTCTGCTTCCTCAGGAAAATCACAGACTTTTCCTGCCTGGCTCAGAATTATAAAATTCCTGTTGACTCTGTTCACTACATTTACGCCTTATTTCTGCAATTTTCCACTCAAAAATTCGTAGCAGGTCAATATCAAGATGCATAAATCCCAGGCTAATCAAATTGATCTTATTAATGCAAATTGTCTTGCAGCTGTATTACAGCAAATGAGCATCATAAATGGCAAATATGGCAGACTCAGAGGGTAGTATACTTGAAATATATGTACCTGAACAGAAAAACCCTGTGATCATGTTAACAAAAACAGAGTTGAGTTGATTAAGGTAGTTGCACATAAGGTAGTTTTCATAAACGCTTGTCTTCATGACAAATTTATTCAAGCATACATAAATAATTATTAGAGCTCTCTCTAGTGTTTTTTATATAGCTAACTAACCAACTGTGAACACTGGATAAAATGCACTGGTAAATGCATTGTTAAGTGACATATTGTTCACAAGCTGTTTTTTTGACATCTTTCTGCGGTTTAAACCCTGATTGAGCAATTACATGAGACATAATTAATTTCAGTAAGTTGTACCTTCTGATGTTCATGCATGTTTTTTTTTGTGCTGTAACTTGTGGAAGACTCGAGTTACTCGAAAAGACTGAACTGAGGTGCTAGTGTGATCTGTGACGTCACAAATAAACACATCAAAATGCCATTTGTTGTTTGAATTTCGTGTTAAAATTGACAGAATTTGAAAGCTGAGACTTGTTTCTTATCACAAGTAACAAACACACAAAGCTCTTTGTGATTATTGGATGGGAGGCAGAAAAAAAAACGCAGACCTGGCAACCCTGTCTTGAACTACGGGTGATTCATAGGGTCAAATAGAGCCTGCTTTAACGTTGCTATTTTTTAACTGTTAATGCATTATTGTCATGTCAACTTGTCCTAAATTCAAAACGAGAGATTCAAAAAACACAGTAGGCATATGAGTTGCGGTCTGAATACATTTTTCCTTCCCCTTTTGATTGACAGAATATAATCGGCCTTGATTATGCCGATGGCCGATAGTGAAAATAATTGCTTTTATCGGCGATACAGATTATTGGCAGATACATCGGTGCATCTCTACTTTAGTGCATCTCTGATGCAGCATAAACTCTAGTGCACTCTTTAAACTTGTATTTACATAATGATTGTTGATGTTTTTTGTTTTTACTGCAAAATGAAAAACAATTTCATGCAAGGTGTTCCAATCAAAAACAGTCTGGTGAGATTCTGGTGGGACTGCTGTTTGAAGAGTGAAATCTCACCCAGATCAATGGAGATATCAGGCTCTACGTTTGTGGCATGTGCAGCCTGCTGCTGAAGACGCTGAGGAAGAAGATGAGGATGCTGAGGGAGGAAGATGGAGTCGAAGAGTGGGCTGGTGGGCGGCGGCGAGCTGTCCAGGTGGTCGGACGGGTCGTCACTGATTCCACTGTCACAGGGTGAGGGAACCCAGAGAGGAGAGCAGGGCTTTGACATGATGCTGTCTGATGGTTGCAGCAGTGAGTCCAGGAAGTTATCAACAACACCTTCACTGTGACTCAGAATCTGTAGTGATACAAACAGAAAACATCTACACATCTATGTCAAAGCAGAAACACACATGCAAAACCATGATACACACACACTGCAGATAGGTCATCTCTGTCTCTAAAGTACAATATCTCATGTTACATTTACTTGAACATGGACTTAAATTGTTTCTACAAAAAATAAAGGGGGGTTTCACAGTGATGCTACAGAAGAACAATTTTTGGTTCCCCAAAAAGAGCATCGAAATGACTTTTTGTCCATTATGAAGAACCTTTAGTGGAATTAAAGGTTCTATGGATGTTAAAGGTTCTTCATGGAAACGTCGATGCCAATAAAGAACCTTTATTTATAAAAGAGTAAGAGAATTAAGTTTTACCTCTATAAAAATATGTCTGTATTTACACAAAATAAAAATATTTCAATTTTTAATATATAATAAAAATATATACCATTTAATGTTTATTTTTATACAAATATTGTCATCCCAATTTCAGTCCAACAAAAATGTGTTTATTTTAGGTTCATTTCATGTCATCTTGCTTGCTAAATAAACTTATTCTTAGTCATAAACTAATTAAATATTGATTTGAAATTTTAAAATAATATTTCAAAATTGTAAAGATTTCATGTTTGTATTTAGATCAGTTAATAAGTCCTATTTTGTCTTGAATTGTTCATTGCTCAACAGTAGTACATGTTATCTGACTGTACCCTTGATAGTATGTACTAATGGCAGCTTTAACTGATTAACTCAACCAACTATGAGATCCATAAATTTCCCTCATGTAACAGCATGTTTCAAGGGAAATTAAAGTATGAAAACACTCCTGGTGCAATGCTTTCTTAAATAGATACACAGCAGATCAGAATATTAGAGTGATTTCTGAAGGATCATGTGACACTGAAGACTGGAGTAATGATGCTGAAAATTCAGCTTTGAAAATTCACTAGTTTTTGGAATTTTACACAACAGTGTTACATCAGATACAAACACACACACACAGAGAAGTTGACAAGACAAATCTGGGTCAGACATGTAATGTGCTGTCACTGTGCTTACAAGAAGACTTTCAGGGTGTCTCATTAATTAAAATAACTAAAAATAAAATATTCCCAGTGTGCTCTCAGTAGGAAGGCTGTCTTGCGATTTATCAGATAAACTCAGGTCAAAAATATCAAACAGCATTTCACTCACGCTTTGATCTGTGATTGACCACGCAGGGTTGTCATGGTCACCATCGCTCTCCATATGAGAGACCTTATGAGGCTCGAGAAGCAGGTCTAGGAGTTCAATCCCAGAATAACTCTGAGATATAGAGGAAAGATGAAAAGATGGAGGAAACAGGGGAAAAAAAAAACAAATGTAAGTCATGACCTAAGGTGCCTAAGTCATCATGAATTTTTTTTATTTTTTTTTTTAATTTTGCAGTGTTTATTATAGATGATTTGTCCTTGTATTTATCCTTATCATTTTTTTAATTCATGTGCCTCATAATCTTTATCAAAATAACTTCCCCTCCCTCTTGCAACAACATCTCTTTTCTGATGACGTGTTTACTGGCGCGTGGGCGGGGCAACCTGTCACTCACATGAGATCGACCAATAGCATTTTAGCTGGCCAAGCTGATCTGGTTTGCTGGTTTTAAAGGGGTTTTGGGCACTTATTAGCTGATTAGATGTAGCCCCTCTAGTTCGCACCTGCCCGCTCCAAGCGGGACGCGAACCCGGGCCCGTCCGCATGGGAGGTGGGCGCTCTAACAAGGAGGCTAAAGACCGCAGTCGCTAGCATCAGTCGCTAGAGCACCTCGAGTTCAGGGGAGTGAGGTTTACACGCACAGCTCTTACTAGCTTACATCTGTTACATAGGCTAATTGAACATCTGAATCTGGTGATAATCTTACATATCCTAAAAACAGCTTTTAAGTTTTAAGCATTTAATTCACATGTTGTTCACAAAAGCAATAGCGTTCTGTCTTTTGGTGCATTCAAGTCATGTCAAAAAGATTGTGTTTACTTGTTGAATGCACATGAATCACTATAAAGTCCTAATTACGAGTGGGAACTGCAATTTTGTCAAGCAAAAAAAAAAAAAGAAGAGTTTTTGAGGCTGGGCAATTCTTAATAGACTTTTCACTCATTTCCTCCACTTCTGCATTTATCTTTCTCTAGTTGCATTCACTCATTTCCCAAAGTCATCTTGAATGTTGAATTGTCAAAACAACTGAAAAATTTGAGAGAACATCACATAAGCTTTATAAACTTATGTTGATTTTCCTAAAATGTTTTAGTTTGAACTCACCATTATGGTGATTAGTGGTTCCATTTGGATGGGGACTTAGAGCTTCATTTATATTATTGTAATTCTCTTCCTATCGATGCAGCAATGCAATAAGAAATCACAGTTATTTGGTTTCAAAGAAAGATAAATAATTAATAGGCTGCTTTTAAAAGGTGACACAACTTACTAAATCATTAACTAATCTATTTTTCATGACCTTGTGCAACTTTTATTTGGGTTGATATAATTCCTCTATATTTGTAATAATATGTTGCAACTGACCATGCTTGAGTCACGCACAGACTTCAACATTCAGCATGCAAAACACAACAATGGTAGCTATACTAATTGAAGAGTAAATCTAAAGTAAATTATCAAGTACTGTGTACAGTTCTTTTTTAGTTATTAGAACTCTCGTGTAAGTGAACTATACTAACTAAGCATTTGTCAGTGCAACATACTATTCCTATTTCACTTTTTTTTAGGCAATCGGTTTGCAAGCTTTTTTTTAAGACTAACTAATTAGATTTTACAGTGTACAAAATACCATATATTGTACAAAATAAAATATTTAGTGATTCAATTTACAGCACCTTCATAAACTAAATAAAAGCATTAAAAAAAAAAAGCAAAAACACCCGATTTGGTAGTCATCAAGCTCAGTTTCACAGGACAAAAACACTATCTCAGTGAGGACTGAAGGGCAAAACGCAGAGTTAACGTCAAATGTAGCCTAAATGAATGTAGACAAATCCATTGTCACAGTCCCCAAGTATCTTGGCAAATCTGAGCACAGTTTGAGACTTTGTTGAGAAACTTTAGAGGAGACGCATGTGAGATTTATTAAAGAATGAGTCAGGAAGCTGCTCTGACCATTAAAGTTTAACAAGATCCTTTGGGCTAGCATTAAGTATTCATTTGAAAGTCTGCAATATTGCTGTAGCACAGAGAACACCCATGGTTAGTGGTTAAGAATATGACATTTGAAACACAGCTGGCTGTTTGTAACACAGCTGACAGAAAGCCTGGTTACAGCATAAAGCAACAGGATAGCATCAAATGTGTCAGAAATGATGACAAAATGAATGAATCCATGTGACCGGGCCATGCACCTGATATAATGAGCACAATGACACAAAAATACGTGACCTAGATGCATTTGTGCTTTACATCTGACATGCTGAAGATGAGTGATGAAGACTTGTTCGAAGCAAGTTCAACTTCAGCTCTGCTAACTCAGAAAAGAAGAGAAAAAAGAATTAAAAAGAATATCATGCTCTGAACAACCCTTGATGTACCAGAGTTGAAAGCTGCGAGTTAAGATTCCCTCTGCCAGAGAAAGTAAACTCGATCCCATTTAGTCTGCTGAGAACCACAGCACTGATTCAGCATCACAAACACACTGGATTCAGACAGAAAAGATTGGCTTTGAATCACTGTTTTATTGGTTTTCTGTTTAAGATTGTTTAGTTGATTATCTGTGCATAATTAAATTAGGTTCTTAGACTGCAAAGGAAAAAAAGATTTCTTCCTCTGTATTTTTGTCTAGTTTTCCCATACAAATATCTAAACATTCTTAAATCAACATACATTTACTTGAGAAGCAAAATTATTTAAGATATTAAGTCTTGTTTTCTGAAAAATAGATGTAAATTAAGTGATTTTATGCTTAAATCCAGAAAAAAAAATCTGCTAATGCGGGGTCAGAAAAATAAACAATTTTATATTAAGGGAAAACAATTTTATTTTTAAATTTGTTCTTGTTTTAAGCATAATTTTGATACATTTTTCAGAAAACTAGACTTGTTAGCTCATGTCATTTTGATTCTTAATTAAGTAAATGACTCTTGCTTTAAGAATGTTTAGATATTTGTACTGGAAAACAAGATAAAAACACTGAGGAAGAAAATCATTTTTTTGCTGTGTAGTTTTGCTAAGGTGATTTCTAGCAACAGTTTCTCACACTAAACTTCTAAAAGTTACTCTTTCTATCTCTGTCGACCAAAGTCCTCAATTTATTAATGCCTTTGGGAAGAAAAATCATTAATGAGATCTATTCATTTGATCTCGATTGCTTTTTGCAGACAGCAATTAGATTTATTGGAGATAAAATCAAGATGTTTGCTTACTGTAAATCTCCCGTCTCTCAGATTTATCTTCTGAAAAACATGCTGCAGTAATAAATATCTCAAAAATGAGATGTCAGTAGCAATATTTCAAAGACTGCAGTCAAAAAATTTTATATGAAATCAAACATCTCTCATCAAATTCTGCCAAAATTATTTGAGCTATGTTATCTATATTAATTGTATCTCTTCAGTATCTCAATTGTTTCTTCCAGACACCAATGAAACTGAATGGAGATCAAATAAAGACTTTAGTCTCTGATTTTTCTCCAAGGAAACCAAGGATCTCTCCTCTAGAATTTCAGAAGAGATTCAACAATGCCATTATGACTTTAAAAATAAACAAACAAAAAACATCTGAGACAAAGTTGATACTTTTTTGGAATATAAGCAAAAAGTTTCCTGAGCTATAAAAGACAGTGGTGGACTAAGTACACAAATCAAGTAAATAAAAAAAAAAAAGATACCCTATTAAAATATTACTCCAGCAAAAGTATAAGTACTCATTTTCAGTTTTACTTGAGTAAAAGTACAAAAGTACTTAATGTACTTAAAGGGGCTATATGTGAAAATAAAAACAGAAAAATTTAAAAAGAAAAAAAAAAGTATTTTTTTATTGCCAATATGTGAACAGCTTGTAACGAAACTTAAAAAGCGAGACATTCCCCGACTTCCTAGGTTGTCTATGAAAGCCTGTAGACTGATTTTTATGTGAAGCTCTCGGGTCGTTTTTGCCGGGAAATTCGAAAGGATGTGACGTTTACACACGCAACCGATAGCCTCTATTCTGTTTAATAACACATTAAACGAGTGCTTACACAATGTTCATATAATGCCGAAAGAACCATTCTGTACTGTAATGTCAATGTGTCATGCAAAGAAAAGGGATTAATTCAAACTATAGTTTCACACAGCCAGATATATAGCCTATTCTATCGTCTCAAATACCCTATAATCAAACTATCAGTGTAATTTTAATTACCTCACCTGTCGACAAGATGCCGGTGTATTGCAGAGCTGGTGCACACATATCCACATCACTACGATCAGATTAACTGCTGCTTTCTCACCGTTGTCATTTTTGTTGTTTATTTTGTTATGGAGAGGACTGTACACAGCACATATAGGTTACATATTCATCTAAACGTCACTCTCAGCAGCGTGGACGATGTCTGGATGTTCGTTAACATTATATCACTGGTGTTTCCAACTTCTTTTTACTTCAAAGCAAAGAACAAAAAATAACTTCGCCATCGCGTTCAGTCTCTTGTAGCCTACTTGTGTGCACAACTTCGAGCAAGAGCAGTAAGTTGCTGGCTGCAGTTCACTTAACGACCACTGGTGTCGCTAATAACAAGGGTTTCTGACTTCTCTCTCTCTCTCTCTCTCTCTCTCTCTCTCTCTTCTCTCTCTCTCTCTCTATATATATATATATATATATATATATATATATATATATATATATACATATAGCCCCTTTAAGTTTTAAAAGTAAAAAAGTAGCCTACGGATTGATGATCCATATTTATTCTAGCCAGCACTAGTCGACTAGTCAGTAGTCAACACTAATAAGAAAGATTAGAGCATATTTGCAGTGTTATCTGTGAAACAATTCAACAGGTTCATTGGAAAGGATCAAATCATTCATGAATCGGATATCGCTCTTGCATCTCAGAGGGGTATGGCGACTTCTTCAGTTCCAAATAACGAGGAACAATATGTTTTTACTTGGTATGTAGTGGAGTAAAAAGTACGATATTATGCTTTGGAATGTAGTGAAGTAAAAGTAAAAGTTTCCCAAAATAAAAAATACTCTGATAAAGTACTTGAAAAATGTACTTAATTACAGTAATGAAATAGAAATAATTTTGTTTTTACTGTCCACCACTGATAAAGGAGTAATTAAATGTTTCTTCGTCCTTGCCTGGTCGCTGTGGCTTATTGACAGATTCCTAAAGGAAAGGTTTCATTTGGTATGACAAAGCCAAATTGAAAACTGTTATACCGAGTGCTAAGAATGAGAATGTGGCAATGGGTGTCTAATACCAAAACAGATCAATTTCTCCAACGAATACCACAAACCCTTGGGATCATTTAAACCTCAGCTTAGTTTTTCATCCCAGACAGGCATGTCCTCTCAACCTTTAGTTTATTTGTGTTTCATTGACAGGATTCTTCAGCAGCCTGCGACCTACATCGCTCCGTGGTCATGTGGTTTTGCAGTGAAGATAAGCTTATCTGATCTGAGCAAAGTGTTATGAGGCTTGTCCTAATAACACAGAAGAGTAACAAAACCATGACATCCTTGAGTCAACTTCTAAAGAGCAGGAGACAATTTCATAGCTGGTGGTTTCGAGGACACTGCAAGGATATTTGTGAAGTGAGACTCCTCAAATGAGAGCAAAGCCAGATGGCTGTAATTGAGTTTTGTCATCAGACAAATCGAAGAAACCTAAACGTGCACACAGACACACAGCATATTACACAACAAAAGAGCAATCTTTAAACTCCAGTTCCATTTGGGAGGTTTTATATAAACTGATTGCTGTACTAAATCAAGATTATAGATGGAAAAGTAATCCACTGACACAACAAACATCTCTCATGGATGAGTGCGTGTGGGTAATTATGATATTTTAGGCTAATTGCGTAGATCTGTTGAACTTTCTCTGCCTCATCTGTTGTTAATGGAAAAACTCTGAGAGGAGCCTTGGGTTTTATTCTTGTTTATGTGCTCGCCAAGCTAACTAGACTAATTAGGAAAAGATAATTATCATCGGGTTTGTACTGTCATTTCCACAAGCTTTCAAGCACAGCAAATACACTGGTTCAATAAAACCTCAAAATAGCAGATTGCACTTTTTCTCGATTGACGAGATATAAATGGAGAGCAAATTTGCTCTAGTCTTCTCAGACAAACATCTATGAGTGAAAGAGCCCCATAATCTCACACATATCTCAACTAGAGTTTCATAAGAGATATCAATATTGTCTCAGATTTGCCAAGATCTGCCAGAGATCTCAATATGAACTCAAACATTTTTAATCAAATTCTTCCAAGAAACATTTTTCTCTGGGTTGTTCACCTTCGGATCATTTGGTTTAAGTACATTCATTGGGTCATTCTCAAAAAAAAACAAAAACAAAACAAAACAAAACAAAACAAAAAACAGTGCCATGTGACCCTATAACTTACTACTAATATTATTTGACAATCTGAACTCTGTTTAGTGTGTAATGAAAAAACAAAACAAAAAATACAATTTAAATAAAAATATTATTTTAAATGTTTTTCATTGGATCATCAAACATTTTGCTTGTCCCCATTCATATATATCATATATTCTACTGTGTAAAAAGCTTGGAATAATTTTTAATGTTTGTAATGTTTTTGAAAGAAGTCGCTTATGCTCACCAAAGCTGCAAATGATCAAAAATAAAAACAAAAAGCGTTTTAGAATGATTTCTGAAAGATCATGTGACACTGAAGACTGAAGTAATGCTGAAAATTCAGCTTTGCATCACAAGAAATAAATTACATTTTTACTGTATTTTTTACAGCATAAGGTAAAAGACTTCTTTCGAAAACATTAAAAAATCTTAATTATTTCAAACTTTTGGCTGATATAGTGTGTGTGTGTATATATATATGTATATGTTATATGATTCTTTTAAAACTGAAAACTGACTGATACTACCAGTATATACTTGTTTATTTTTCAAAATATATGAATTTTAAGCATTCAATATTTTGGAGGACGCAGCCTGTTATGGTGGATCAACAATGTCTATGGCGGTTACAGCCCTGGTAGTTTGGGCCTGAGGTGGGATGGCTCAACAGTAACCTTTTCAAATGAAATTATTTTTAAAAATCAAGCATAAAATTGGCACTGTTACCTGAGAACGACCCCATTCCAATATGACACAAACAATGAAAATCACAGTAAAAGCAAAGGGAATGCAATACTTCACCTTGTCTGAGAGAAGTGCCATGTTCCAGGCACGATAATCACCTACAGATATACAAACAAACAGAAGAAAATGACTAAAATCCAGAGAGAAATACACAGTATGTCAGTGTGCTGCCGTCCCCTGCACAGTTGTGTTTCTGGTGTTCTCTGTTCTAGGACAAAGTTGAAACTCCAGATAAACTCCAGATAATGAGCCTATGATTCAATTGGATTGGTAATGTTCAGAGGGCTTTGACTGACAGGTCAATTCATACATGTAAGAAACTGTATTCTGTTTATCAGTGAGGAGATGATGATCTCATCAAAATAAATGAACATGATAACAGGAGAGGATGACATCATTGTCTAAAAGAAATGTAAATTAGGTGGAAACATGCACCTCTTAGAAAAAAAGGTTTCTCTAGGGTTCTTGGCTCAATTTTAAATAATGCTTTATGCCAAAAAGTTTCAAAATAAGGAGTCGAAAATGATTGCATTATAAATTTCTTTGAAGGGATAAAAATAGATCCAAATGAGTTAATAGTTGACATACAGAGCTATAAAAATTCATGTGTATAGATTATTTGAGAAATTGTTGAGTTCTTATTGAGATCTTTGACTTTTGAATAAGGCTTTGGTATCTTGGCAAACATAGTCTGTGTGAGACATTGTTGTGTGACTACAGCTGTGACCAAAAGTATTGGCAGTGACATAAATGTTGTGTTTCGCAAAGTTTGCTGCTTCAGTATTTGTAGATTATTTTATGGTCCTGTAAACCCGAGTAAGTTGGCAAAACACAAAAAAATGTGAGGCAATCAGCTACCTCAAAATGTTTAAGTTAAGAAATTCAAAGTTTAAGTTTTATTTTGTACTCATACATTTTAATTGTTCTTAACTTGAAATATTTGAGTAAACTAATTCGTACATTTAACTTACAAATTTCCATGTAACATCAATGTACACTTAGCTAGCTATAACAAGCTGATTCAGAAAAAGCTACCTTGCTAATTTGCTAACATGTTAACAATAGCATGGTATGGTACTTGCTGAATGAGTGCAACAATATAAAGCATTTAACATACTTGCTCTCAAACTAAACCGCATACACCACTTGTCATCATGATGGTAACTCTCCAAAAACTCACAATAACAAAAACTCTTCTAAATTAGCATAACAAAACATTAATCACTACTAAATCTCCCACTTAACATTAATCTTTCCCAAAAACATTATATAACACTTAATTTTAGCATTTACTCTCCCTTTTAAACGCCATGGGCAAAGCATGCTGGGAAAAAGTAATCCCAGCCCAGTTTCACTTAAACTTAAGTTTGTCTAAATTAAAAGAAATAAGTTCATACAACTCAAAACAATGAAACAGTTCAATTTACTTAAAATATATCAGTTCTGTGAACTTGAAAGAAAAAGAAAGTGCTAAATACTCATAAAAGTTAATTTGACTGAACTAATTTGTTTAATTTAAGTTTGTCCTACTCAAACCAGTTAATTATTTTGAGCGTTAGGGTTTACAGAATAAGAATTTCATAAATTTCAAAATTTTAAAGGCTTTTATTGGCAAAAACATTAAAAGAGTCACTATTTACAGGTGTTGACCCCTCTTCTTCATAACTTCTGCAATTTGCTCTGGCATGCTGGATATCAGCTTCTGGGACAAATTCGGTAACACTTTAGTATAGGGAACACATATAAACTATTAACTATGACTTTTCCCTCAATAAACTCCTAATTTACTGCTTATTAATAGTTAGTAAGGTAGTTGTTAAGTATTGGGTAGGATTAAGAATGTAGAATAAGGTCATGCAGAATAAGGCATTAATATGTGCTTAATAAGTACTAATAAATAGCCAATATTCTAGTAATATGCATGCTAATTGCTAATAAGCAACTAGTTAAAAGACCCTAAAATAAAGTGTTACCACAAATTCTGACTGATCCATTCTTGCCTTATTAGTGTTCAGAGCTGATCTCAATTTGTGGGTTCCTGCTTGTCCACTCGCCTTTTGAGGATTGACCACAGGTTCTCTGTGGGATTAAGATCCGGGGAGTTGCCTAGCCACGGTTACACAATTTCAATGTAATGATCTCCAAGCCACTTCATCATCACTCTTGCCTTGTGACATGGTGCGTCATGCTGGAAAATCCATGGATCATCACCAAATTGCTCCTGGGTCATTGGGAGAAGTTGCTCTTGCATTCATAACAGTGTTTTTGGGCAGAATTGTGAGAGAGCCCACTCCTTCAGATAAAAAGCAACCCCACACATGGATTGTCTCAGGCAGGTGATGCTCATTAGCAATCACTCCGTTCCCACGGCTCTCGGCCCCGCCCTGCTTGCCAAACAATAGCTATTTCTTTGGAGGTAACCATTGCTAACAAAAGAACACAATCATTGGAATAATTTCTTCCCTCCTTTTATAGCAATCAGTCAGCTCTTATAATCCAGTCAGAATGACAGAGTGATTTTACCTGACTAGTACTCATTCACACTTTCCCATGCAATGATGGTATGATCAGTGAAATGATGTTAGCTGGTCATTTTGTGCCAGGGCCAAAAACAGTGAAATTTAAAGGTGTTTTTTTTTTTTTTTTTGGCCAATCAAGCTTTTTGCAATTATTTAAAATGCATCTGACCAGTCTGCACAATAATCTATAGCAAACTTTGCAAAACACAAAATTTATGTCACTGCCAATACTTTTGGCCACATCTGTAGAGGAGATTACTGAGCTCTTTTGGGAGAAAACCTCTTTTTGATCTCGTTGCATTTTCATTGCATTGCAAGAGATATCACTTTTATTCCAGGAGGTAACGTGCTTGCGTAGACTTGCAGTGTGTATTTACATATTGAAATCTACAATAGTACAACACGTGCATTGTGCATGAATCCGTGCATTCCTACAGACGCCATTACTCTTAACCTGAGGCTTGGTACACAGATAAAACCGAAACCTAAAGCTAAATAAGTCTGAACTGTGCAATCAGTGCACACTTATCCTGTATTTGTCCCAGCTGTTATCACAAAGGATAAGGCTAATACTGAGAACTGGACATACTCATCAGAAAAAAAGAAGAAAGGGTTACATAACTCCAGACATGTTTTAGTGATTATTTATGTTGGCTTGACAAAATCAGCAAACTTCTATATCTGAATCAACAGCCTCAGAACCACATTTAGCAACACATTATAGCAGCTAAACAGCTGAATATTTATATTCATATAGTTTATTCATACAGAAATTAATAATTAATACAGCTGGAGCTCTATCTACAGGATCTGTGACATACTGTCAATTACCAGAGAAAATCATTTCAACTCTGTTTGTAAAAACAAAGAAATTGTATGAATGTACATAAATGCATTTACAATGGAAGTCTTTGGTAAACGTTATCCCATGATGTTTTTTGTCAGCCTATTTATTTACTGAAGCTATTTATTTATTTATCTATTTATTTATTTACTGAAATGAAACTAAATTTAACCTAAATAGCAATATTTAAAAAAAAAAAAAAAATGACATAAAATGACTAAAAATGAAACTAAAATGAACATGAAAACTGAATATATAAAAATAAAAGTTAATTCAAAAGATTAATAAAACTAAAATAAAAACTAAAATAACAGAATATTTCTTTATGCCTACCAGACATGCCTGCAAACAAGCCCGACGGGACAAGAGAACCAGGACGCTCTTTCAGCAAACTACTCACATTCAAGGGCAAAGGTCATATTGACTCTGTCAAACAGACAGTGAGGCTTTGATTTTTGTTTTTTTTTAACTGAATTGTATTAGGATCTTTGATATTATTGACTCCCATGTGTGTGAATGGTAAAGGTGGAACGTATGCAAGTTAAGCAGTTAAAGTCTCACACTGGCACAATTCTTCACGAAAATGGTTCCGATAGAATCTACCACAAAAATAAAAAAAGGTTAAGAAAACCAATTGCCTTGCTGTTCCCAATACCTGGATGCACAAAAGAGGAATTCAGAGTAAAAAGGAAAAGGAAAAAAGGATTTAGATTTTATCTGTGTGATTCAAGTGTTGCCTCCATTTTGATGACCAAATGTCCCCATAAGGATAGTAAAACCTGGAAAACACATTACAAAACATACTATATAATGTTCTAATGAAAGTCTAAAATGCACAAATGCATTTATTTGAACAAAATACAATAACAAAAACAATGTTCTTTTTGTATTCCTGTGATCAAAGCTGAATTTTCAGCATCATTACTCCAGTCTTCAGTGTCACATGATCTTTCAGAAATCATTCTAATTTGCTGATTTGCTGCTCAAGAAACACTTCTGATTATTATCAATGTTGAAAAGTGCTTCATACTGCTTCATATTTTTGTGGACATTTTTTTTTTTTTTTTTTTGATGAAAAGAGTTTAAAAGAACATCATTTATTTGAAATAAAATATTTTGTAACATTATAAATGTCCTTACTGTGTTGGCTCAAATCTGAAATCCATGCATAAGTCCAATCAGAAGATTCTGTCATCATCTATCCACCCTCATGTCGCTCTAAACTCATGCGACATGAAAGAAGTTATCAAAATCTCAAAGTTGCTCTAATCCATACAAAAAATGCATGCTGACAACTGGCTGTCAAGTTGCACTTTTGCTTTTTTTTAATTATTTTTTTTTGTTTGTTTGTTTTTGTTTTTTGTTGTTGTTTTGTATTTGTATTTGCCTTTGGAGATGTCCAGGACCATCAATGGTTCCCCCTCAAAAATGTACATAACGCTTAGTATGAAAACAACAGAAGTCAATGGAATGTCCTCACTATGATAGAAAAAACAAATGTGTGTGTGTGTGTGGTCCTGGTATTTCCTACGTTATGGTGACCAAAATGTCCCTACAAGTACTGTTGGGGAAAGTTACTTTTATTATAATATTGCATTACTCCCTAAAAAAAGTAACTAATTGCGTTACTTAGTTACTTTTTATGGAAAGTAATGCCTTACATTACTTTTGCGTTACTCTCATCTGGGCTGGGCTTGCTTGTTTGTTTTTAATAACAAAAAAGTTATTTTATTTTTGGCAAATAAGGCCCTGTCACAAAGTGAAATGAATAAGCCTCGGGCTGAAGGAAATGCAAAGGAGGGCGCAGCTCAAAGTTCATCACTCTTCAACAATAAAACAAAAAATGAAACACATGTGATGTCTGTCTAAAGTCATTTTTGCTTATTAGTATGGTTGAATTAGGTCATTGAAGGTCAGCAGCAAAGACATTAGTTAATAAAGTGAGATTAAATACACAAAGTATATTTGTGTTATTTAACATATTTAATTAGTGCAGGTTTGCGTAATTTTCTGAATTTGCATTTCACTGTTTTTATTCATTTTGAGGAGTACTGAATGTTTTTGTGCAAGTGAGATGAGTAAATGTATGCTCACATTTAGTCTAGAACTACAATAACCATCATGTTTACACAGCACAAACACCACCTCTGTGCTTTATTTCTCTCAACATGTGGACAGGAGAGCTGTCAGTCAATAAATGTGAAAAAAAAAGTAACTCAGATATTTTGTTGTAAATTTAAAAGTAATGCATTACTTTACTAGTTACTTGGAAAAAGTAATCCGATTACGTAACTTGCATTACTTGTAATACGTTACCCCCCATAGTAATACCAGTAACCTGGTGGGGACATTTTTTGGTCTTCATGAGGAAACAAGCTTATAAATCATAGAAAATTATCTTTTTTGAAACTCTAAAATAGCAGAAAGTTTTCTGTGATGGGTAGGCTTAGTATAGGGGGACAGAATATATGGAATGTCCACATAAAACATGAAAACCCAGCGTGTGTGTGTGAGACTGTGTGACTTGGCTATACTTGTGAGGGCCAAATGTCCTTCCTCACTTTCAGTTCATTTAGTGAAATATCATGACAACCGTCTAGTTAAGATATTTTGCTGGTCCTCACTAAGTAAAATGGCTTATAAATCGGCCAAAATATGTTTGTATTTAAATAGAGTGTTTTGCGCATGTTACTGTGATGGCTATAGGTTTAAGGGCAGGGCTTGGGACAGGTCATAGAAAATATCATTAACCTGATATAAAATCAGTGGAAGTCTATGCAATGTCCTCAGTAAAATATGGAAAAAATGTGTGTGTGTGTGTGTGTGTGTGTGTGTGTGTGTGTGTGTGTGTGTGTGTGTGTGTGTGGTTTTAGAACAGAAACCAATTTAAACAGCATTGACAGTCTGCGGAAGTAATGCTCTGGCTGTGGCATCAAATAAATCCAATGAATAAAGAAACAAAAAGTTTTAAAATTGAAACAATAATGTTCATATATTTCCAGGTATTTGTTATAATACACACAGTCCTCATCTCCCTCCAGAGCTGTCATGAATTTTTGAAAGCAATGTTTGGCCAAATGCAGTGAAGAAACACACAGAGATGCTCTTAAAGCGTTTTATTGTCATGCGGTTTTATCAAGATGGAAGGAGGTTCAAAGGTCAAGTAAGACGATTTCAGGCAAAAAACAATCAACAATTAAAAATAAATAAAAATAAAAACTAATTCAAAATAATAATAATAATAATAAGCCCTATTAGTATCTCAATTCTATTAAATAACTCTGGTACCTGTTTTCACTAACTGTAAGCACTGACTCATACAGCTGCATTTATCAGTTAAGCATGTTCTGCTAAGGTTTTATGATGGATGCCATAAAATATGTCCAAACTCTTATCTGTCATCTCAGATAATGATTCTCACAACCATAAACAAAATGATAATGCCTGAATCATGAATGTTATTTCATGGCAATCCCTTAAATGACTTAACCAGAGGAAGAACAACTAGGAAGGTCTGTTTTTTTGTTACTAGGGAACAGTTTTTCCCCCATCATAAACATGAATGAACTCACCTAACATTCATTGAGCTGTAACCTGCACTGTTGGTCTGTTGCTCAACAGCTTCATCTGCTGGCCTCATAGAAAATACTGAGAATAATGTATAGAAGGAAATGTAGAACAAAATCCTTACATCTTCTTTTTTATTGTGTAATATAAATGAATATCCTGATAAATAATGTCTTCAAATTGATCTAAATATTAGATTAAAACAAAAAAGTTTGAGAGAACTCAAACTAGAGCTCCCATAATTCAAGAAGGCTGCAACTGCGCATGCGCGCGTGTCAGATGGGACGTAAACAAGCTAAGGAAGTGCAGCTGTTACATTGATCATAGCAGGTTTGTACACGGATTATTTTCCGTAACATATTTATGCTTATTCTTTAATATTTTATCAGTATTATGGCTTATTTTCTCTATTATACAGTGTCTTTATCTTTTGATAATTTAAAATGTTGACTTTGTACATAAAATCCGAGGTTCGTTAGCAAACATGCTAAGCTATGAATCTCTCTTTATGTACTGTTGAATATTTAGTTATTATCATTGTTGTTATTATACGTTTTCTCTGTGGAAAAGCATCTTTTAAGTGCGGTTCATTAATTGTTTTTGAGATAGTCTGTCAGATAGTCTGACTTGTGTTCCATTCAACGAAACAGCTGCTGTCATGAGAGATTTATTCTGCTCTTTACTGGAGAAAATCTTTAATTCAAAATCTGTCGGAATTCCTTTAAATCACTATGGTTGTGTGAGTTAAATCCGTGTAGCCGTTTTGAATGTAATATGATTTCTTACGGTGCTTTTTTGGATGTGGCATGGGCAGGGCCCGCAGATAAAATACATACACTCTCATATATATATATATATATATATATATATATATATATATATATATATATGTATATGACAGTTCAGCAGTGTGGAATAATAAAGCCGATCTAAAAGATTTATTTATTGTACAATTATGGTTATTTTGTATACTTATTGTATATATGATCATTTTGCATGCACTTTTTAATTATCTTAATATTTTTTTCTCATTTGTTAAACTACAGGATTGTTTAAATGAACAACAAAAACTTTCCCTTATACAGATTTAAAAAAAAAAAAAATGTCTATTTGTCAACTAGTACCAACATATGAATATAATATAAATGTATTTTATCATGATTTAGAGACTTTTGTGAGTGATCTGAACACTTTTAAAGTCGACATAAACTCAAAAGTGACGCTATTTACTATCTAAATGCACGTTTCTGGTCTTATTGACATTAATTCATAAATGCATGTTTTCCTAAAGAAAAAAAAAACTTAGTCTGTGTAATTTTTTTATATTCATATTTAATAAATTGCTCCGCTGATATGACTGTACTTTTCAACTGGCAAAGCTCCCATTTTTTTGTTTCAGTGAGATCTAAACTTGTAGATTATGTTTTCTTTATTAAATATGTCTCCCTGTGTTTGAGCTTATGTTGGTATTTATGGATAAAAATGGGCTGGTTTGGATGTGGGCCTACAAAATATGGTTATACAGTTAATTATTGTACTTAATCAAATAAGATAATCATTTATAGATGACTTTTCTTGAAAGATTCTAGCTCAAAGTGCTACTAGTTGGTACTATATTTTAGTGTTTGCAATATGAGACTGAGAGAGTTTATTTAAAGCTTCGTCTAATTTCTGTTTTTGTGTTGCTGGGTATTTAATAATAATAATAATTTGTTCAGTAATTCAATAAGTGATCAAGGAGTTTATTGATATTGTTTGATATGAAGAAGGTGGCTTTTGTGGTTTGAAGTTCGTACTTCTCGACCCATAAACCCCTTTTAATTTTAGTGAGAATTCATAAGTCATTTTACAGCAATAAAGATGCAAAGAGCATTATGGCCGCTAGAGGGCAGTGGTATCCGTGTTAAAAGCTTATGCTAGCAGATTTTAACATTTAGTCACATATAAAGTCACACAGTTTACAGAATGGGTTTTTAGAGATAACCTTCAAATGCATGATTAGGACATCTGTTCATCTGATGTAAGAAAACTGCTGTTTACAAAACAGACTGTGCTCAAAATGTGTTTCAACAAACAGAGTGTAGATTTTTTTGCGCAGTTCTTACATTTCAGATTCATCAGAAAGAGTGTCATTAGAAAATGCCATCTTGAAATTGTATTTAAAGTAAGAGAATCTGAAATAACTTGTCTATTTTTTCAGGTGACATGGAGAGGTGATGCGTCACCAGAGCGAACAGCCAATCCCAGGGCTTTGTGCTGCGAGGAGCCAATAGCAGGGCAGTGCAGAGATGACGGAGTGCTTCCTGCCACCCAGTAGCAGCCCTGCAGAGCAGAGGAGGGCGGAGCATCCTGGGGGCGTGGCTCGTACCCCGAGCTCCGAAGAGATCAGCCCCACTAAGTTCCCAGGTCTGTACCGTACAGGCGACCCTTCACCCCCTCACGACGGACACCACCATGAGCCGCCCGATGCGGTGTCCGATGACGAGAAGGAGCACAACAAGAAGAAAAACAAGTTTAAGAAGAAGGAGAAACGCAGTAAGATAAACACACACACACATATCGTATTTACATTCAACAATGCTTTACACTGACTGCCACATGTTATTGCATAAAAGAAAGGGAATAGAGAAAGCCCAGGCACACTTTTCATGCAAAACATTTAACAAAAAGATCTTTGTTTGGTTTGAATCTTGCAGCATTTGAGCTGCACTTGATTTTAATACTTAGTGCAGTCATATTCAGACATTTTAAGTGTCTGAATGCCTTTTAGAGCCTCTGTAGATCTTTGCTTTTCAAGTCATTAGATTGTGTCACAATCATTTCTTGTCTTTCATCTGTGATTTTAAATTTCACTAGCAACCATGCTGTTTTTTTCTGGTTTGTTTCTGTGAATCATTTTAAACTGTCGTTTCAGTCAATCAAATCAATATTATGATTCCGTTCATTTGCGCCATCACAATCACAAATGTTACTGTTAATGTTAATTAGCACAAATGTTAATAATTAGCACACTCCTTTTTTAAAACTTTTTTTTTTTTTTTTTTTTTAAGAAATTAATACTTTTATTCAGCAAGAATGCATTAAATTGATCAAAAATGACAGAAAAAAAGATTTATAATGTTTTCTATTTTAAATAAAGGCTGCCTTTTTTATTTAATAAAGACAAAATTCTGAAATAAAGGAATTTAAGCTGTTTTCAATATTGCTAATAATCAGAAATGTTTCTTGAGCAGCAAATCAGCATATTAGAATGATTTCTGAAGGATCACGTGACACTGAAGACTGGAGTAATGATGCTGAAAATTCAGTTTTGATCACAGGAATAAATTACATTTTAAAATATATTCAAATAGAAAACAGTTATGCTAAATTGTAATAATATTTCACAATATTTCTGTTTTTACTGTATTTTTGATCAAATAATTGCAGCCTTGGTGAGCAAAAGAGGCTTCTTTTAAAAACAAAAAATCTTACCAACCCCTTTTGAATGGTACTCTATCAAACATCATCAAAAGGCTGAAAAATATTAAGATATTATTTTTTTTGTAGTTAAATTACCCAACTGTAGTTTGTAGTATGGACTTCTGCCCTCAATGTGCAAATGTTCCAGTTTCTGTGCAGCTTCAGAGTGAATTCTTTATTTTCCTGCCGCTATATTTAGCCCCCTACAGCAACCTATTGCACACAAGCAGGAAGTGATGGAGCTTTAAGGACACACCCTGTAGGTGTGTTATAGTGGCTGAGGAGGGGCGTCACAAATACTGTCTGATGGGGTCAGAACTGTGTTAGTTAGCTGCCGAATACTGTTCTGCTCAGGGTGAAGTCGGTGTCAGGACGAGGAAATGGATCACTAAAAAAAGAAATGGCACAGGGGGATATTGCTAAATTGTAAGCTGACCTCTTTAGAGCAGTTTTCTGTGCCTTTCTCTCGGTCTTGTTTCGTTCTGCTCATTTCAGTCTCACCTAACCTTGGGAGGCACAGACGGTGGGACAGTAAATTTTGCACAGCAGTTAATAGGACGTATTCTGTTTAGCATCAGGTAGAAAGATGTGACTTCTCTTCTCTTCTCTTCATTTAGTCTCTTTATCTCTTCTTTTTTTATCTCCTCTCCCTGTAGCCGAGGGATACGCTGCTTTCCAGGAGGACAGCTCTGCCGATGAGGCCGAGAGCCCGTCTAAGATGAAGCGCTCCAAGGGCATCCACGTCTTCAAGAAGCCCAGTTTCTCCAAGAAGAAAGAAAAGGATTTCAAAGTGAAGGAGAAGGGACCTAAAGAGGAGAAGGCCAAGGACAAGAAGTCCAAAGACCTCACAGCAGCGGACGTCGTGAAACAGTGGAAAGAGAAGAAAAAGAAGAAAAAGCCAAGCACTGAGCCTGAACCCGTCATCACGGAGACGACAACGACGTTCCGGCCGATCTTCGGAGCGCCTTTAGTAGAAGCGGTGCGGAGAACGGCGCTGTATGATGGGATACAGCTCCCGGCCATCTTCAGAGAGTGTGTGGACTACATCGAGAGCTACGGCATGAAATGTGAAGGCATCTATCGTGTCTCTGGTATGACTACGTCCTGTTAAAGTCGTGTTGAAATATATATCGGCTTGACAGTGGAAACTAATTCCATGTTTTCTTATAATATTACCAAGTGGCAACATATATATATTGAAAACAACATGGGGCCTAACACAGATCCTTGCGGCACTCCTTAATTTACGGTTGTTATCTTCGATTTTTCCCAGTTTAAATAGACAAAATGGTGACAGTATGATAGGTACGACCTAAACCACCTTAATGCATTAATATTTATTATTTATATAATATTTATAATAATATTTATTTATAAGATTTATTATATATATATATATATATATATATATATATATACATTTATTTAAAGGAATATTCTGGGTTGTTTTCAACTTTAATTCAGTTATTACAGACAATAATTTTAACTTCTATCATCACTACCTCAAAAGTGGGCTTGAATCTCTTTTTGGTCCACTTGTGATAAGAATATTAGTCCACTTTACATTTATGATGTTTAATGCAACGCTAGACTGCTGAAACGAAGCAAATGTGATATAAGTCACATGCATAGATGTGTTTGAAAAGCACTTGCACTGTTAGGAATATCTGAACGGTCAGTGAATACATGTGCCTCAGCAGCTTTTCTTTTGCCTGCTCTTTTCAAAGACATAAAAAGTCAAAATCAAATGTGCCTTGCTGCTTTTGACTGTTGTCTTCACTCTCGCGTTGTTTCTGTAGGTATGAAGTCTAAGGTTGACGAGCTGAAAGCAGCGTACGACCGCGAGGAGTGTCCATGTCTGGAGGAGTATGATCCACACACAGTGGCCAGCCTGTTGAAGCAGTACCTGCGAGAGCTGCCCGATAACCTGCTGGGTAAAGAACTGACCCCACGCTTCGAGGAGGCCTGCGGGCGGCCCAGCGAGGCAGAGAAGCTGCAGGAGTTTCAGAGGCTCCTGGGGGAGGTGCCTGCGGGGAGCAGACTCCTCCTGGCCTGGCTCATCACTCACATGGACCACGTCATTGCCCGCGAAATCGACACCAAGATGAACATCCAAAACATCTCTATTGTACTTAATCCCACCGTACAGGTGAGTTTATAATCTACAGGTGATGTTCTGATCTACTGTTTTAGATGTGATACAGATCATTCTATAGTTGTAGTGGCATGTTTATCTGACAGTGTATCAAAAATTAAATTGAGTGATGACAGCCTGATGTTAAAAGGACAAAGACAAAGATCGCTTTCCTCAGCGGACATTCAAACTGATTTTGTGATTATGAATATAAGATTGACCTGAAAAATATCAGTTAGATGCAGGTAATACACTCACTTAGGTGATCTCTCTCTCATAATACTCTACATATTACAGTGAATTTCAATGAAGCAAGTCAATGAACCTTCTTTCGTTACTAGTTCTAAAGTGATGTTTTAGAATTGGTAAAGGAGGCTTGGGCTCAACTGTTAAACTGTCAACTCTTTAAACCTCACAAAAGAGGGTTTTTAAAGACAATCCTTTGTTGTTTCTTATTTATTTACACACTCGTGCCGTCCAACTGTTGTATAAATGCAAAATCACACGAGTAGCCGTGCGATATGGCTGTATATCAGCACGCTGTGATTACCTACGGCCGAATCACAGCCATGCTGATATACAGCCATATCGCACGGCTACTCATGTGATATTGCTTATACATATATTAAAATAATATATTAACGTATAAATTACAATATATAAATATTTTTAGGTCTATAGAAGAACATTTGTTATCATAGTTTGTTTTACAATCAGATTAAATGTTTTTTTTTGTTTGTTTTTTTTAATTCCTTATTTTAAGCATTTTATTTGAGTTTTTAATGAGTTCTGCAAAAATTAGCAAGTAATTATTATTATTATTATTATTATTATCATCATTTTATATATATATATATATATATATATATACACATACATGTATATATACATACATACATATATACTTTTTTTTTTTTTTTAAGCATCACTTTGCATCATTTTGACCCGCGAGGGAAGGGTTTGTAACTCGGACAGGTTAAGAGTTAAATATATTTTAGTAAATTATATATAATGTATTAAATATCTACAAAATATTACACATAGGCCTATGGAAGAACAGTTATCCTAATTAGATTTGATTGAGGTTTTTAATAAAATGTAAGCATTTTTATTAGTTTTATATGAATTTTTCAAAAATTTGCAAGACTTACTATTATTTTAAATATTATTTTAAACAACATTTCAAGTTTTGTATATTACTCAGTAATCTTTCTTCTGAGATGAGTAACATGAATAATACAGGTTCTTTTTCCATATGCAATATTTTATACGTTTTTAAGACGTATGCAGGTGTGGCAAAAAGTGGATGTGCTGTATGTACACTGCACAGTAAAGATTCTCTGATGGGAAGTTTAGTATAGTAAAATCATAATATATACTCACTGTTACAGTAGAGAGTTTTGGATGTGTTTCTGCTCTCAGACTGAAGGTTGTCCTACTTTACAGTCTCACAGGACACATGCAGGATGGAGGTGCCCTCATACTGCTAATGAGGTCTTTGTTTGGGGTCAGTTTATTTGAGAGACGACTGCAAATGAAGAGGGGGGTGGAACATTATTGGGCAATAACACCATAAATTAAACTCCAATAAACAGTGGTTCCGTATTTTTTTAAGGTTCACCATGACTGCATATTCCTGTAATACGACACAAAATCAATCTTTTGCTCCCTCTCTGGTTTCTAGATCAGTAACCGTGTGCTGTACGTGTTTTTCACACACGTCCGTGAGATGTTCGGTGATGTGGTTCTGAAGCCGGTCGTCCATCCACTGCGCTGGTCCAATATGGCCACCATGCCAACCCTACCTGAGACCCAGGAGAGCATTAAAGAGGAGATCCGCAGACAGGTGAGTCACAGGACTGAAACACAGGATTTTGCTCTGTACAATGTAGTTTCAAAATTCCTTCAAGCGTGTAAAACCTGTCAACGGGTCACAGTTCACCCCAAAAAAGAGGAAGGAAGGCATAAAAACATGGTAGTGTTTGTTGTAGTGCTTTTAATTTATGCATAAAGACATTTAGTACTAAAAGCAATGTACCTAATTTCATTAAAAATAAATTCACATTGTATCTTCTATCTGGAAGTGAACCTGTATCATGGAAGACGTTTTGTTTTATGCTTTACATAAAATGAATAGTTTTAATGTGTCAAAGGCAAATGTGTCTTTAGAACAAGGAAATGCATGTGATATTCAAAACAGGAGATGAATCCAAACTGTG
This sequence comes from Ctenopharyngodon idella, assembly GCF_019924925.1. Classification (NCBI taxonomy): domain Eukaryota; kingdom Metazoa; phylum Chordata; class Actinopteri; order Cypriniformes; family Xenocyprididae; genus Ctenopharyngodon; species Ctenopharyngodon idella. The sequence continues at coordinate 39,667,334 of NC_067221.1, read as the reverse complement.
TGAGTGTGGAGAGACTGGAAACAAAAACAGTTGGAACGGCGTAAACAGCTCTGATGTGTGAATCTATAGCATCAAAACTATTTTTTCGCTCAGAGGTTGCTCTTTCATATCTCTGGAAACTTAATGTTTTTTATGTTTGTTAGAGTTATCAACTTTGTCTCAGATGTTTCTCCTGGAGAAATAAGCAATGACACAAATGAGTCGATAGTTTTCATACAGTTTAGAGCTATAAAATGTACATAGCTTGGATCATTTGGTTTTGGGAGAAATGTTTGAGTTCATATTAAGATATCTAACTTTTGATTGCAGATTGCCGAACACAATTTAAGACACTGTTGAGATTACTGATGTGTTTTTCTCAGGCGGAAAGAGAAACAGGAAACACCACATGAGAAATAAAACATCCTTATTCGCTTCAGGACAACTGAGATTTTAAAGAGATCTTATTTGTGATTTGTAGTGATGCACCTAAATTTCAGAAACCAAAAATATCCTGCCAAAACAGCAAATTTTATATGGTTTTAGAAGGCAGAAACAGTGACGTTTAATTGGCGCCTCTCCGATGGCACGTATTATATTTTTACTTAACTTGTTAGTGATGTCTTATTTAATGTGTGTTTGAATAAATCTGTTTTTATTACAGCCACTGTTTACATGTTTATATTTCAACTACACATTGGAGTTGAATCTTAATTCTAGTCTTATGTGCAATTTAAATGTATACAAATGTTTTTATTTCAGCATTGATTTATTAAATACATTTGATTAATTGATTATTAAATAAACTATTTTTGGTTTTGGATTTCAGCTTAATGAAAACTTTAATTTTAGTTTTGGTGTTTTAGTAAAAAATTCATTTCAGTGCATCAGTATTGATTTTATGTTTGTTCTTGTGGGTCTTCAGCATCTGTCCACGTGTCTTTCTGCAGGAGTTCCTCTTGAACCGTCTGCACAGAGATCTGCAGGCCGGTGTGAAGGATCTGTCGAAGGAGGAGAGACTCTGGGAGGTGCAGCGGATCGTCACCGCGCTGAAACGTAAACTCCGCGAGGCCAAGAGACAGGCAAGAGCTGTTGCACTCAGACCCCTGCTTTACTGCACATCAGAACATATAGAATCTCAGAATGAGTTTGTATGAGTAAGAAAAGCATCAAATACAACTGATGGGGTGTTTTTAAATGTAAAACTAGATTTGTATCGCCTTGAAGAAAGAATATTGTTGATGTTTTAGATAAAACGAGAGTTAGAAAAGTTATGAACCCAAATACAGATAGCAAGAGAGAGATTGGGTAGAAATCAAGGAAATGTACAATATCGAAGAACTGACTTTTATTTTCAGACTTAAAAAGGATTTATTTTTTGGGAGAAATGGGTGGAGTACTGTAATGTAAACAATCAATGATTGTGTATATGTAGACTTATAGATACACACTCCTGGGCCCCCCAAAAAATGGCCAAGAAAATATTTAGTGGTCTTTTAAAAGATTAGTCACTTTAAAATGAAAATTACCACATGATTTACTCAAGCAATCTAGGTGTATTTCTTCTTTCTTCTTTCGGATGAATACAATCGGAGTTATATTAATAAATATCCTGATGCATCTAAGCTTTATAATGGCAGTGAACGGAAACCACCTGTTTGAAGCTTGAAAAAGTGCATCCATCCGTCATAAACATACTCCACACAGCTCTGGGGGGTTAAAAAAGCCCTTCTGAAGAGAAGCGATGCTTTCATGTAAGAAAAATATCCATATTTAACACACTATAAAGTAAAATATCTAGCTTCCGCCTTCCATATTCAACTTACGGAAAAACTTTTTTTTAAGAAATTAATACTTTCATTCGGCAAGGATGCATTAAATTGATCAAAAGTGTCACTAAAGACATATATAATATTACAAAAGATTTCTATTTCAAATAAATGCTGTTGTTTTGAACTTTCTTTTCATCAAAGAATCCTGAAAAAAACATTTGATAATGTTTTCAACATTGATAATAATCAGAAGTGTTTCTTGAGCAGCAAATCAGCATATTAGAATGATTTCTGAAGGATCATGTGACACTGAAGACTGGAGAAATGATGCTGAAAATTCAGCATTAAATCACAGGAATAAATTTCATTTTAAAATATATTCAAATAGAAAACAGTTATTTTAAATTGTAATAATATATTTCATAATGTTACTTTTTTTCCTGTATTTTTGATCACATAAATGAAGTCTTGGTGAGCATAAAAGACTTTCAAAAACATAATCTTACCGACCCCAAACTTTTGAACTGCAGTGTACATGAATGAACAGATCACATCTCACAACAAACTTTATAGTAGTCCACTTCTGGCTAGTAAAAACATAAATATTTGCAACTATAAACTTTAATTTGAGGCACATTATTAGAAACGTTCTGATGTGTTTTCTTCTCTGTCCTTCTGAATCTGCAGGAGTGCGAGACTAAAATCGCACAGGAAATCGCTAGCCTGTCTAAAGAGGACGTATCAAAGGAGGAGATGTCTGAGAACGAGGAGGAAGTCATTAATCTTCTCCTGGCTCAGGTGAGTCCACCTGTTTGGACGCTACTGCTACTTTCACTTTGTTTTAGATGCTGGTTCGACACTCAAACGGCTCTCTGACAGATAAACAAATCAGCTGGTTAATGATAAGCAAATGGTTGCATTGTACTTTGTGTATTATACAGCCGTTTGTAACATATGAACCTACAATAAGTAACAGAAAATGTACAGATGACAGCAGCATGTGACAAAAGGGTATTTTGTCTGTCATGTAGCATGTCCAAATTTTACCCTACTGTTCAGCTGCGTACTCAAAAGCATGCACCAGCAAAGTGTAGTATGATTCAGCCGAAGATTCTTTCCGTGTGATGTTGGATTTGTTTCTCTGCCACCCCCTGCAGGAGAACGAGATCCTAACCGAGCAGGAGGAACTGATATCACTGGAGCAGGTGCTGCGGCGGCAAATCGCCACAGAGAAAGAAGAAATTGAACGACTGCGCGCGGAGATCGCAGATATACAAAGGTGAGAGTTCACGCACAGGGAAAATTATCAAATTTGTTGTGAACTATGATTATGCGTGATTGTATTCATATGATTTCTGTAAGAAGCAACATTTTTGTCATTTGGTCATCATTACTCTTTATCTTCCATTTTCTGCTTGAAATGACACACACATACAGCCGTCAGCAGGGTCGCAGTGAAACAGAGGAGTATTCATCAGATAGCGAGAGCGAGAGTGAAGATGAAGAGGAACTGCAGATGATTCTAGAAGACCTGCAGAAACAGAATGAAGAACTAGAGGTGAGAAGATTCACATTTAATTGAACATTTAATGAGCTCTGCCCTCTTTAGTTACCGTTGCTAACTTTAAGCTTTCCTATAGAGTGGTGCAGGGATGATGTATTTTTGTAGGCCAACCCAGAAGTTAGCATCACCCTGGTTCCCTCAACAAAAACCCAATAGGATTTTTCCATTGGCTTTTGGATTATTGCTGAAAATAATGTCTGTGACTTGTGTCTGAAAAGCTTGTAGTGAATAAATGTTTTGTTCATCATGATAATCTTCACAAATGAACACAACTTTTATGAATTTTGAAGCATATATACAATCAGCAGAAGAAAAAAGCTAAACGTAGGCTATAAACTAAATACGCTACGGTCACATGACTTCAACGTCATCATCACTAAGCTTCCGACAAGTCTTTCAGTCCTTGTTTAAAAACATTTTCCCTGAAAGTTCGAGTTAGAAGAATAGTTTGCAAGAGTGCGATTATAAACAGTGAGGCTGTGAAAGCGACTAGTGAGTAGATGAGTTTACCTGTTTACCATGATGACGTTTAATTTAAGTTACCGACAACCTCTTCATTTAAAAGAATCACAAGGGTATTACTGATGTATTTTATATCTCAGAATAAAATGAAAATATCTTGAGCTTGTGTTCACCACAGACCTTATTTCAGACATTTAACCAAAAACCTATTCAAGAAACCCATTGACTTCAGGATGATCAATTCCCCATGGCGAAAATCAACATTTTTTTCTTGTTTGAGAAGAAAGGGCAATTACAATTTCCGTTTCATGCTGACTTTAACGTGCGGAGTTGCTTGGCAATCATAAATGGGTGTAGTCATAACTATAATTATATGTATTACTTAAAGGGTTAGTTCACCAAAAAATGAAAATTATTGCATGATTTACTCACCCTCAAGCCATCCTAGGTGTATATGACTATCTTCTTTCAGACAAACACAATCGGAGATATATTTAAAAATATCCTTGCTCCTCCAAGCTTTATAATAGTTGTGAAGGGGGCCACATTTTGAAGCCAAAAAAAAAAATGCAACCATCCATAATAAAAATAATCCATATGGCTCCAGGGGCCTAAACTACTGATCAAGTCTCATTATGAGAGCTGTATGTTTTTGATTTTTCTCTCCAGAATAAAAACACTCATCTGAATCAGGCCATTCATGAGGAACAGGAGGCCATATTGGAACTGCGTGTTCAGCTCCGCCTCCTTCAGAGTCACAAGCTACAGCAGCAGGAGCTCACAGCCCCACCTTCTGCCGAACAGGCCCCGCCCTGCCAGCCCAGCCCAGAGGAACGATCCAGAGGGGATGAGCCAATCAAACGTGCCGCAGCAGTCGCCATGGAATCCACTGCCTCTACAGCTGCTGCCTCAACCAATGGAAAGCCTGGAAAAGATGCTATGAAGCCATCGCCCAGCAAAGACAAGAGAGAGGCCAACCTGTAAACCATCTGACCCTCACTACATCCATTAAACTCTTCACCTGTGCTTGTGTTTGCTTATCACATAACTGTGACATCTTGGGTCAAGGGTCAGCAAGGTGAAGTGAGATGTTCATTACACTGGGAGAAAACTGGACAGCAGAGAACAGAGGCTAGATGTGATCGGAGGCTAGTAGGTCTAAAGAGAGGCGAGTGTGGGAAACATTTCTGATTGGTCATTTTCACAATGGACTGAAATTGGATTCTTTTGACACGTTTAAGTTTGTATGTGAAGTTGCAACAGCACAATCAGATCTTTGTGAGTGCTCAGATTTATCAGATCTGCCCTTTGACCCGGGCCTGAAAGGACAGGGTAATTCTCTTCCAAACAGTTAAGAGTATTAGGGGTTTTTGTTTAAAAATCCTATGTTTGCAAACAAGTGAATATCATCTGTCCAGGTCACATTGCACCCCACGATCCTAAGAAAAAAATAAAAAATTATATTTTGCATGAAGAAAATGAAGCATATTTTTAGGACTATTAATATTTTTTGCATTATAAAATTATTAGCATGACTATTAAGCACATTTTCCCAGAATTCTCATTACCTTAATGCAAATAAAACATCATTCTCATTACTGAAATGTGAAAAAATAATTAATGTATTATTATTAAATTAGAAAGTATACATCAGCATTATTTGTTGTACTGCCTTAATGCTGATTTAAATTTAAAATGATTCAATTATAGTAATTTAGGGGCAAATAGTTCTTAATAGTTATGAAAATAATGCCATAATGCAAAAAAAAATCATAATGGTCCTAAAACTAGTTTGTACGGCGCACAATTTACTAATTCATTCCCTCGATTCACTAAATTGTTCTCTCGATTTACTATTTCGTTCCCTTGATTTACTAAATCGTGCGCACGATTTACTAATTCATTCCCTCGATTTGCTAAATTGTGCAAACAATTTACTATTTCGTTCCCTTAATTTACTAAATTGTGCGCACGATTTACTATTTCGTTCCCTTGTTTTGCTAAATCGTGCAGACGATTTACTATTTTGTTCCCTTTGATTCACTAAATTGTACGCACGATTTACTATTTTGTTCCCTCGATACACTAAATCGTGCGCACAATTGACTATTTTGTTCCCTCGATTTACTAAAACGATTTACGCACTTTTTTTTTTTTTTTTTTTTTTTTAACTTTTTTCCCCTTGCATGTCATGTGCAGGGCTCCATAAGTTTGCATTTTCTTCATGCAAAAATATTTTTCCGTTTCATTTTGGGTTGTAATGTAACCTCTGGACATCTTTTCATATTATTCACCTAAGCATTTCAAGAAACTAAGCCATGAAATATTGAGCATAATAGGATGTTATGATGCAGCAAATGTGATTGCAACCTGTGTGAAAGCGACAAACATCCGTATCTTCATGTGACATTCAGTGCAAAAACTGCAATCATCATTTTTGACGCCTGGCTTAGCATGCAGGTTTACCTTATTGGTTATTATTAACAAATGATTCACTTTTTATTTATGCAGTTTAGCTTATAATTAAATTGCAAATGGGAAAGTATGCCGAGAAGTATCCTGGATGTCTATTACCAATGCGGAAAAAAATCATAGTTGGCTGCCAGTTCTCCTGTTGTAGGTCAAGGTCTAGAACCGAAATCAGTGTAAATGAAGTTGTGTGTGTTCTGAAACCACTGTGCCATAGGTGACTGACTGTGTGTGCTGCTGCACAGAAGAATTACTTTGAAGACATTGTAATACAACCAGATTGTATTTTTACCTATTAAGATATTCAAAAGAATCGGTTTTGAACGTTTATTCTAAATTTCCCTATTTAATAGTTGACACATATATACATCTAAACTGTAACTGCACTAAAATGTGCAGATGTTTGTTGTGGAATTGGTAACATTTTTGTTAGTTTCCATACTTTCACGTAATGTCACGCTATGTTTTTAAAGACATATTTCATGAAGCACAAGAATATTTTTTATTAATGATGAATTTTCGAGGGGTATTATGGGACGCTTTAGTAAGTGTAGGTGATGCGGTGAATCTCAAAAAGAAATGTTTAACCGCAAAATCAAAAGAAATATTTTGAAGTAAATAAAATGAAGCTTATTTTGGCATTATTTGTCAAAAATAATGCTTTTTTCTTTCTGCAAAAGGTCTTATTGTTCTTTTGATTTTGGGTGAAATATGAACATTCATTTTTTTTTGTGAGATCAACCCAACCGGTCCTGAAGTTTTGGCACAGTTGTTACAGATGTTCTGACACACTGATAGATGTTTATTGGAAACTTGCACTAGGTTGTTACCAATTCTTTTCTTTTCAATACCGTTATTCTGTCAATTTCACTTTATTTTGTGATTCTTCTTCTTATTTTTTTCGTCTAAAGTGCTTGATGAATGCTACTGGATGATTGTGTATTATTATTCTCTTTCAGATATAACACATTTCTACCCTCTTTTTGCTTTTTGTTTGTTTTCCCCTCTTTTGTGTCATGATGTCAAGTAAGTGAGATGCATTTCAATACTGTATAATTCTATTGACAGACTGATTGTCAACTATATCAGATGTAAAAAAGCTCTTTTCCCCCCCCTTAATGTCTCTGCTAGAATTTATCTCAAAGAGATACATACCTGCTCATCTACTTTTGGAAATGATAGTTTTTCATATTATAGACAAAGCTTTTGTAGCTCATGATCATTGCGAACAGAATGCTGCAGTCTAAATAAAATTATAGGTTGGACAGTAACTCAAGTTTGAAGGCTTTTCAATGGAATACTGAATTTCAAGGATCGACCTGTTGCTCCTGCGATGAAGGCCATGATAATGCTTAGATTTGGACAAAAAAGAGGTATGTGGTCTAATTTAACACAAGAAACTTAAAGATGAAGGTTTTCTCTGTCTAACCAGGTTCCAACTGTGGGTTCTGTTTGACTAATCAGTGCAAGTTACCGGGCAGAAAACTTCGGTAATTAAATGACTACTTTAGAACGATAAAACTATATGCCAGTTAGTAATAATGGACAATTATTCAGATCACTCTCGATTTTATTATTATTAGAATTTGAATTGTTGTTGTTATATGAATCTTTTTAAGTGCCTCTCTCTTTAAGGCGGGGTTTATGTCATCACGTGATGTGAGTGACAGCTTAGCCGAATTTCTCGAGTCGGTTTCCGTTAGATTTGGGAAGGAGATGGTCGGAGTTTGTGTTTTACAGATGAACAGTCTGCTGTGACCGTGATAGATGAGAGTCGACAAAACAAGACCGGAGACTGCTAGGATAATGCTTCAGCTGCCATAACGTGCTTTACAATGGCCATCAGGGAATTGAAAGTTTGTCTGCTAGGGGTGAGTGTTGAGAATCCTCTGTCTGCGGCTTCATACGCTTCAGGACCCATCGACACACAAATAGACTGACTGGAACTGTGATTATTCCTGGTTCCTTTTCTCATAATTAACGCGTAGAGATGTTTTACCGTGTCACGAAGGTTCTCTCTCAGTCGTTGTGATTTGCTAACACAAATAACTTATTTGTAGCCTATTTAACGAGAGAGTTGGAGCTAAAGCTGGACGTGTTTGCGCATAAATTCATTCTTTAGGAATGTTTGCGGCCATGACGTCACCGCCTGCTGGATACTGGCCGTGTTCGAAATGGAATTCTAGCGTACTGCATATTGCGCAGAATACCATACTACTCTTACTGTGTCTGCAGTATGTATACTGTGCATAGTATGCAGATTTTGTTTACATGGAAAACCCGGATGGCCTAGTTGTAACTGTGATGTTTAACATCTTTATGACTTAATTAAAATTAACCTAAAGTTAAGACATTTTTAACCGAAACTGGATTTAAAATGTGTTCTGAGATGATAATGTGATGTAATGAGGTCATGTGACAACAATGTAGCATACTAAAGTTTGAAACTTTGTTGCATACTGTTTTACATACTTCAAAAGAAAAATAGTATGCAGTACTCTGTACTAGTATACAGTAAGCAGTTAGTATTCCATTTTCCAACAGCCACTAAATATTTCAGGCAGTAGTTGTGTACCACACACATACATGCACACACACACACACACACACACACATTATATATATATATAATTAGTCTGCATAGTGTTGTAGTATGCTATTTTGAAGCCACACATTACTTTTGAAGCCAACATTACACTTTATCAGTGAGACACACATTTAGACATCAATATTTAATGTATTTGATATTTTATTACATTATATGTGTTTGTTTTTCTTTTTCTCATAATCACAGGACACTGGTGTCGGGAAATCAAGTATTGTGTGTCGATTTGTTCAAGATCACTTTGACCACAACATCAGTCCAACGATAGGGTAGGGGCATCTGTTTACTAAATATCATGACATAGGGATTTACACATAGCTGAGGTGAAGAAATCACCTCTGTCAGCTTATGTGCAGGACATGACCTCCCTCTTTCTGCTCTGCTGGAAGAATGTGTGTCGAAATATTCCTTTATGAGTCAAACGCTCAGGATCCAACACAGAGTCCTGTTTTGTTTTGAACAGCTGATTCAGAGTCAGTTTGGTTAGATTTGTTTACTTCAGCACATGCTGATTTCTCTCTGTTGGGTTAGTCATTACCTTTAGATGAGAGGATATTTTTAGCTTTTCTGTTTTGCACTGTTAGCACTTTACACAGAAACTCTTGCAAAATGTTTTTTTTTTCTTTCTTTTTTTTTTCTTTTCTTATATATTAGTCATGGTTACCGTGATGTCATTTCCTCTTTGAATGACGTCTGTTTTACATTCTTGTTGAGTTTAGGGTATTTTGTAATTTTTGCTTATTTTTTTAATTGTTCATTGGTTATTATTAATTTTTATTTTTGCATTTAATATTTTATTATAACATATATTATTGCATTTATTTATATATATATTACACACAAACCCGATTCCAAAAAAGTTGGGACACTGTACAAACTGTGAATAAAAAAGGAATGCAATGATGTGGAAGTTTCAAATTTCAATATTTTATTCAGAATACAACATGGATGACATATCAAATGTTTAAACTGAGAAAATGTATCATTTTAAGGGAAAAATAAGTTGATTTTAAATTTCATGGCATCAACACATCTCAAAAAAAGTTGGGACAAGGCCATGTTTACCACTGTGTGGCATCCCCTCTTCTTTTTATAACAGTCTGCAAACGTCTGGGGACTGAGGAGACAAGTTGCTCAAGTTTAGGAATAGGAATGTTGTCCCATTCTTGTCTAATACAGGCTTCTAGTTGCTCAACTGTCCTTTCCAGATGTGTAAGCTGCCCATGCCACACGCACTCATGCAACCCCATACCATCAGAGATGCAGGCTTCTGAACTGAGCGCTGATAACATCTTGGGTCCTTGTCCTCTTTAGTCCGGATGACATGGCGTCCCAGTTTTCCAAAAAGAACTTCAAATTTTGATTCATCTGACCACAGAACAGTTTTCCACTTTGCCACAGTCCATTTTGAAGGAGCCTTGGCCCAGAGAAAACGCCTGCGCTTCTGGATCATGTTTAGATATGGCTTCTTTTTTGACCTATAGAGTTTTAGCCGGCAACGGCGAACGGCACGGTGGATTGTGTTCACCGACAGTGTTTTCTGGAAGTATTCCTGAGCCCATGTTGTGATTTCCATTACAGTAGCATTCCTGTATGTGATGCAGTGCCGTCTAAGGGCCCGAAGATCACGGGCATCCAGTATGGTTTTCCGGCCTTGACCCTTACGCACAGAGATTGTTCCAGATTCTCTGAATCTTTGGATGATATTATGCACTGTAGATGATGATAACTTCAAACTCTTTGCAATTTTTCTCTGAGAAACTCCTTTCTGATATTGCTCCACTATTTTTCGCCGCAGCATTGGGGGAATTGGTGATCCTCTGCCCATCTTGACTTCTGAGAGACACTGCTACTCTGAGAGGCTCTTTTTATACCCAGTCATGTTGCCAATTGACCTAATAAGTTGCAAATTGGTCCTCCAGCTGTTCCTTATACGTACATTTAACTTTTCCGGCCTCTTGTTGCTACCTGTCCCAACTTTTTTGGAATGTGTAGCTCTCATGAAATCCAAAATGAGCCAATATTTGGCATGACATTTCAAAATGTCTCACTTTCAGCATTTGATATGTTATCTATATTCTATTCTGAATAAAATATAAGTTTAAATTATTGTATTCCTTTTTTATTCATAATTTGTACAGTGTCCCAACTTTTTTGGAATCGGGTTTGTGTGTGTGTGTGTGTGTGTGTGTGTGTGTGTATGTATGTATATATATATATATATATATATATATATATATATATATATATATATATATATGAATTTGTTTTTCAGTGCATCATTTTTAACTAAGACCGTCCCCTGTGGAAATGAACTTCACAAGTTTCTGATCTGGGACACCGCAGGGCAGGAACGGGTGAGAATGTTTATTTTGTTTTATTCATTTAGAAATTGGAGTTTAGGTTTGTGAATGTTTTATGAAAACTTTGTGTCTAACCTTGTTTTTGTGGCCTCTTTGGCCAATATTATACATGTATGTGCTTTACTCATTTGTGTGTTTGTTCATTTTTATTTCACCAAAGACACTCTTTTTCTTCCTTAATGTCATAATACTGTAGGGCTGGGTGATATGGCCAAAAAAATCATATCTCTGTATCTCTGAATGACAATATATGGTATATATATCTCTATTTTTTTCTATTTGGATAAAAAAATAAAAAAAATAAAAAAAATCTGTATTTATTTTAAAAAATGTCATTTCATATCCTGTCCAATGTTGCCCAACAAACAATGTTCATATGGAAGGCTATGAGAACAAATATAGTGAATGTATCCATATAAGCTAATGCTATATATTATGTGCAAAAAAAGGGTTAAAATCACATTCCATTCTAACATTGTAACATTACAATCTAAAAAACAGAAAGAATGCTTTTTAAAGCACAAATTAAATTTACTAAACTAAAAATGAAAATAAATCAAAAGCACAGACCAATTATATTAGGCTATTTGATTACCCCATTACAATAGTCAATTTACAGTTGCTGCTATCGTAAAGATACACTTGTAGGTTTAAAATTCTACATATGGCACATTTATTGTCCAACAGCATGTATTTTAGCAAAATGTATAGTTTGAATTATTGGCTCAGTCTGTTTGGCACGCATTGTTCACTGAAGTCTGTGAGGTTTAGTGGAGACTCGCTTTCATTAGGCTGATCCACTCCTGACAGCAAAATGGAAATATTTGCATGACTTTCTAACATTTACAGATGGAGAATATACCTGTGAAATGCAAGTTATGCACCACATCTCAAACGCATTACACAGCGCAAGTATATGTCAGAGCATCTGATGGGCTAAGCCGCTTTAAACTATATGTGTTAACTATGTCTTATTTTGAAGCCCTTAATATTAAGCATGTCTCATGTTTAGGACAAATTGAAATATGCACTTTCCACGCAGCAGCTCAATCTGCGCCCTCCTTCAGACGTGCTCGTATCAAACTACTATATATCGATATGTTTTGTCTCATTCCATATTGTTTATAAAAAATATATTGAAATATCGTACAAACTCGATATACCGTCCAGCCCTAAAATACTGCATAATTTTGTGTCTTGAAGGTTCATTCAACCACAACATTGAACCGATGAAAAAAATAAATGAAGTGCCATCAGATCTGAGATGATAACACCCACTCCATCCCATGATCCATAGTATTCATCTCTGTTCTCCACCCACATTGGATTCCTGTCAGTGTATCTGTGCCCTTTAATTCCCAACTTAAAGCAATAGTTCTCTCAAAAAGGAAAATTCTGTCATTTACAATTGTAACATCTTGTGGGTGAGTAAATGATGACAGAAGTTTATTTTTGGCTGAACTATCCCTTTAACACAACATTAAAGGACGCAAGACAATTCTAGGTCATACCTCTGTGTCACATTTGTCATCAGTTAGTATGAGAAATCACATTTCATTTCCAACACACACACACACAGTTTAGAGTTCACTGACTCATTGGGTGCGGTGGAAATGTGTGTGTGAGAGTTGGAGAAGTGCTGGCGTGACTTTGTGTTCGCGTCTGTATGTTCACTATTAGCTTGTGAGTCTGTTCAGATCGCTCGGAAAATATGCGTCTCCCTTTGAACTCGCTCAGACATAATTGCCGTCTACTTCTTTACAGCAAATCTCCTGCATCTGTCTGAACCGAAACCACCAAAGTGATCCTAATATGCTTTATTAAAACATTAATGCTGTTTACAGCAACTACATACTTTTTTTTTAAGAATTTTTTTTTCCGGTGCAAACTTTGCCTGAGCAATAGCAATACTGGTGTTTGCCTTATTTAACACATAACATTTATGTTAATATAGCCTAGTCATCAAAATAAAATGTTACTATCTTTAAAAGCCCCCAACATTGACAGAGTGTATCTTATTTTTCTCCAGTTTCATTCATTGGCTCCCATGTATTACAGAGGCTCTGCAGCGGCTGTCATTGTTTATGACATCACAAAACTCGTAAGTTGTATTATAGTGTGTTTGTGCAATTCATTTCTAAGTTGTTTCTATTTAAAAAGCACATTTAACTGTTTAAGGTGCAATATACTGAAATAATATGTCACTTTGGTTGTTTGTTTGTTTATAATTGTTGGAGAAAACAAGAATTTTGGAAAGGGAAATCACAAATGAGATCTTGTTTATATCTCAGTTGTTTCTCCTAAACAGCATTGAGATTAAATGGAGACTGTTACTAACATTTCCTGATTTTGCTCATGAGAAAAAGACCCCAGTAACGTGTTCCATCAGTAGCTATGTTTCCATCCAAAGCTGTGAATTTAACTTGTGTGCAAAATTGTATCGCATAAAAAATTTGCAAATAAAGCTTTGTTTCCATCCCATGTGTTCAAGAGAACAAAATAGTCACTTTTTAGGAGATTGGCATAAAATATATGTAATAAAAATGGAAGTTGCTGCAATCGGTGAAGCCACTATTGTTGTTCTTTTTTCTTCCATCATAAATGACTTGAGCCTCAGAGCGTGCAGATGAAAAACAATAAACACTGTGATGTCATCTTGCGTTCGGATGCTTGTGTTTGGGGACGTAATCATGTGAAACGCTTCTGGGAGGGAAATCATTCTGGTGACCGACTTTGGTTCAGTTATTTGAACTTTTGAGATGCTGTGTGTGCAATGAAATCGGTCCACTGGTTAGTCCAGCTATCCAATCACATCTACTGTGGAGGCAAAATCATGTGAGATTTTGGTTGCGCATCGAGGGATTTATTCGGTTAATGTGTTTCCATCATAGTATATGCGCATGTCTTCTTATCGGATAAAAAATGATCCACAATCAATTGAGCGCATACATTTTTTATGTGCATTTTTAGAATTTTTGCATATCTTGGCATTTCTATCATTTTATTTATACGATATATACCCCAAATTTGCATAAAATAGGTGGGTGGAAACATAGCTACTGTCTCATACCGTTGCCCATGTTTCTTCACGACAAAAGTCAGAGATCTCAATATGAACATTTCTCTTAATTCTTCCAAGATCAAATTACCTGGGCTGCTATCAACATTTTATAGCTCTATACTCTTACTAGATGACAACTGTTGACACATTATGTCATTTTATCTCCTGAGGAATTTCAGGAGAAACATCTGAGGCGAAGTTGATATTTCAATGAAATTTTTGAGATCTCAATTAAAGAATTAGTTCACCCAAAAATTAAAATTTTGTCATTATTTACTCTCCCACGTGTCATTCCAAACCTATATAACTTCGAAACACAAATGAAAAGGTTTCTGTCACTCCATTGAAAGTCCACATAACTAAAACTTTAAAAGATTCAAAAGGCTTAGAAAGGTGTACAGTAGGTAAAACAATCCAAATTAATCAAACGGTTTAATCCAAGTCTTTTGAAGAGATGTGATCGCTTTATATGCCAAACAACATATTTAATTTAGGCTTTTATTAACATTTAAACAACGATCGACACGCATACATAGTTCACATCACATTGGTTACCTTTACTTTCAATGGAGGAACATAAACCTTTCATTGAACCTTTCACAAACCAGAAACGTTTCATTAGAAATATCTTAATTTGTGTTTCAAAGAGTCTTATGGGTTGGTTGAGTAAATGATGACAGTATTTTAAGTCTCTGATCTATGAAAAAGCAGCTAATGTTTTTGAGTTGCATGTTTTGTGATGTGTCTGGTTTCTGCAGGACTCTTTCCAGACGTTAAAGAAGTGGGTAAAGGAGCTGAAGGAACACGGGCCAGAGGATATAGTCGTAGCCATAGCAGGAAATAAGAATGATCTGGGTGACATCAGGTTAATAAAACACCTCTTCCTGTCTCTGAGAATGTATTATATTCTCTGAAGTTTCTTTTCAAAACTCTCCAGCTGCTCATGCTTAGATTTTCATGTCTTAAGTTATAGATGTATATTATCATGTAATCATTTAACTTGTAGTTGACATGAAATCAAAACTGACCCTATTGACACTCTTAATGTGCATGATTCATAAGTGCATGTTATTTCAAAGAAATAAAATTATAATCTTTCATCAAAATGTAATAACTTGCAATCCAGTCAAATCCTAATGGATAAAATCAAGTAGGGTCCTAAGTTTTCCTCATTAAATATCCTATTTAACTTTACATTGTGGAAGCAAGATGGTTTGCGAATGCTGTTTCACTTTAGTTGTGATTAGAGTTTATTTTTCAGTCCTGAGAAATGCATACACCACATCTCAGTGGCAACAATCTGCACCTTCAATTATAGTTTTGCTGAGCTGTTAATTAAGCCATTTCCACTTAATTTCAATCATGCTTAATCACTATTCCCTTATAATTTTCCCGACAGTCAGTCTTTGCGTCTGTATAATATCTCAACATTTGCTGGCAGTCCATTTAAGACAAACCCCTCTGCTGTTTATTTCGGTCTTGCCCTTGGTTGGACGCGCCCCTAAAGCTGATTATTTACTCATATTCAATGTTTGTTTTCTTCTAGGGAAGTTCCAACTAAAGAGGCGAAAGATTTTGCAGAGTCCATTGCTGCCATATTTATGGAGACCAGTGCCAGAAATGCCGTTAACATAGAGGAGCTGTTCCAGAAAATCAGTAAGTATTACTAAAACTAGTCAATTGTCCACGCTATAGCAAACCCGAACACTGTCTGCAGCTATAGAGATTGCTAGTGTTTTTGTTTTTTGTATTTTTGACACTGTATATCATCTTCTCACTCATTCACTCTCATTTTCTCAAGTCAGTTTCATCTCAAGTTAGTGATTTACTATAGTAATAGAAAAGACACTTTAAGGATTAGTTCACTTCAGAATGAAAGTTTCCTGATAATTTACCCACTCCCATGTCATCCAAGATGTTTGTCTTAAGTCGAGAAGAAATTATGTTTTTTGAGGAAAACATTCCAGACAGGTTGAAGGTCCAAATGTCAGTTTCAGTGCAGCTTCAAAGGGCTCTACACGATCCCAGATGAGGAATAAGGGTCTTGTCTAGCGAAACGATCGGTCATTTTCTAAAAGAAATGAAAATGTATGTACTTTTTAACCATAAATGCTCGTATTGCACTGCTCTGCGATGTGCCATGCATTACGTAATCACGTTGGAAAGGTCACACGTGACGTAGGCGGAAGTACCACATTAGGGCGAAAAACTCCGTCTCATTTTCTCTAACTTCAAAATCGTCCGACATCGGGTTTTTTTAAAGGCCGTTTGACTTAGTCTTTGCACGTTCATTTTGTGAACACTGGATCCGTACTTCCACCTACGTCATGCGTGACCTTTCCAACGTGATTACATAATGTATATGTGACGAGCATTTGTGTGTCTCCTACTTAAATTCATTGCTTTGAGTGATTTATTGCTTTTATATGATGAGAATGGCAGTTTACATAAAAACACACTAATGCTCAATAACTACACTACTGCCCTCAAGCTAAAGTTTGAGGGCAATACGTTTTGTTTTAAATACATTAATATTTTATTCAGCGAGGATGCATTAAATTGATCAAAAGTGAGAGTAAAGACATTTATAATATTATCAAAGATTTCTATTTCAAATAAACTGTTCAAAAGCAACTGTTTTCAACATTGATATTAATCAGAAATGTTTCTTGAGCAGCTAATCAGCATATTAGAATGATTTCTGAAGGATCATGTGACACTGAAGACTGGAGTATTGATGCTGAAAATTCAGCTTTGCATCACACAAAAAAAATTACATTTTAAAATATATTAAAAATAAATGCAGCATTGGTAGGCAGAAGAGACTTTCAAAAACATTAAAAACTCCAAATTTCAGAGCTTTGCACATTAATAAATGTATGTGTTGAGTTAAAATAATTCCTTTAGTGGAGTTTTTCATTCTAGTTGTCATCAATGATGACACAACGCTAATTTTAACTTGTTGCGAATATTTCTTAGTCATCTTTATCACCTCTGTGTCACATTTGACATCAGTTTGTGTTTTGAAAGATTGAGTTTCATTTTCTGCTAGCGGCCACTGTATTTTATCTAATGCAATGACATGTGCACACTAGCTATATGTGGCATAATTGTTCATATTCTCACATCTGTGTGTAGGTCGACAGATCCCTCCGCTGGAGAACACGGACGCCGACAGCCAGGAATCCTTTAAACTGACACGACAGCCTCCTCCCTCCACCAAACGCTGCTGTTAAACATCTGCAAGCCACATGAAGAGGATACAGTCAAATGACTGACAAACATGTATATTACAGTAGGAAACACCGCAATTCTGCGGCTTTATACAAAGTCATAATGTTTTCTGAATATTGCAGTGATGCTGAGCAACTTTAGAAGGTGAGTTATCACAACTTGAAAGAATTTTCATATCAAGTCTTTTTAAATGCCACATTGTGTTAAATTTAAATGCTGTCTAGTAGTAGTTAACGCTATGTTTACACAATAATAAGTGCCTTAGAAATGCCATTTTTATGTTTGAGATTGTCGTTTCGATACATAGTTTTAAAAACAAAAGTTTGATTGGTTATTTCTAATCTGGCTTTATTTGACCACTTAAAATGACATATGATAGTGTGATGTAAATGACATAGATATTTGCAAATATGTTGGTCACACTTTGTATTACAGGGTTCAACACTCCTAAAAATAAAGGTTCTTTATTAGCATCAATGGTTCCAAAAAGAACCTTTAACATCCATGGAACTTTTTCATTCCACAAAAGGTTCTTTATAGTGGAAAAAGGTCCTTCTGATTATTAAAATGCTATTTACACTAAGAAAATAATGGTTCTTTTAAGGACTGTTCACTGAAAGGTTCTTTGGGGAACCAAAAATGGTTCTTCTATGGCAGGGGTCTCCAGACTCGGTCCTGGAGAGCCACTGTCCTGCAGACTTTAGCTCCAGCTTGCCTCAACACACCTGCCTGGAAGTTTCTAGTATGCCTAATTAGACCTTGATTAGCTGGTTCATGTGTGTTTAATTGGGGTTGGAGCTAAACTCTGCAGGACAGTGGCCCTCCAGGACCATGTTTGGACACCCCTGTTCTATGGCATCGCTGTGAAAACCCCTTTTGGAACCTTTATTTTTAAGAGTGTATGTTTTTACATACTTCTACTGCATAATACTAATAAACCAAATCCGTTTAATGTCATTTTTTTGTAGTGCTGTGTGTAATTGCACATAGTTATTGTTTTTATTTTTGTAATTCATTATATGGGCACTGTAAAATGAAGTGTTACCAATTTATTTATCCTGGAAAAGTGAGTTACTTAATTATAATTTTGGTATTTTTTATACCTTTCATGAACATTTAAAACTTGTGTAAAATAATTACCCCTTCATTAAATGAAAATGTGAGATCAGCCACCAGAGGGCACAATTGGCTTTACTGTGAACAACAGTTTTCTGCTTACCTGTTGCTGTCAGTGGGGAAAAAAAAGGTTGAAAAGACTTAACTGTGCATTTTTTCCCCCACTAAAATGTCTAACAATATGCTTTTTTCAATGGTTTTTAGGAAATGACAAAATTCTGTTAATCTGTTAAACAGGTACACTTATTAGCTGATCACTAGCTATGTACAACATTTCCCCAAAAAGTTTAAACACTGTGATTCTGCTGTGCTATCATTACATTACTTTACTTTAAGCATCCCAACCAACCTCAAACAGCAATATTTGCTGGGACAAGACTATTTGTTCGACTGACAGTGATTCCTCCATTGGTTGGCTCATTATTTTTGCAATTCCATTTGGTGACACTAGTGCTTCAGAAATTACACACTTCACCTTTAAGGCTAAAAGCATAAAAGCAGGGTAATTGTGCGTTCTCTTACATAATCAGCCTGCCTTGGTGTGGTTGTGGGTGGATTGATTACCTGTCCTGTAGTTTTTCAATTTTGTAATCAGAAGGATCTTTTCTGTCAGTCACAGCTGGCAAAATCACATATGTATCACATTACATGCAGTAGTTCTAACAGTTTAACAGTTCTAATCATAAAGCATCACATGCAATATAACATTTAATATGAGTATATCTATATATTTATATCTCTTTTCTAAAATAAAAGTTAGAAGGATTAAAATTTAGTGTGAATTCACGTAGATGCCTTAACCTAGCAAATTCGGAACAAAACTGGGTCTGGTGATAATGCTTCCAATTATATATTTTGTAAATAACTTCATATTTGTACTTTTAAACCTTCCTTTTGTTAGTTAACTTAATTTTTGTTTTATGTGATGTTGTGACAATGGCATCCAACACATTTTGTACCAGATGTCATAAATAAACTACAAATGCAGTATACAAATGTTTGCTTAAAATGTTATTGAGTATTTTCTTTGTATTAAATTAAATTATTTTGATTTATGAGTATTGCTACAGATTTGGACAGTGCTGAAGATCTAATTATTTTGGAAGACAAAAAACAGTACAATAAGATTTCATAAATCCCAAAGGGGCAATTTAGCACACCGGCAGCTACAGCTGTCCAATTTCTTTTTCTCTTCTTAAGTGAACTACAGATCTAAACTTTCTTCATGCTACTGTATTTCAGCAGTAACTTTTCCTGAACAAAATATCTGATTCAGTTAAATGCTCGTTTTTTTTTCTGTGTGGTGTTTGGAACTGGTACCATTTCAACATTTTAATAGTGTTGACAACCATGTTGACTGCGGATGCTTGTTAAAAACAAAAAGAAACCACATTCGGTTTAACCTAGCAGTCAAAAGTTTGGACACACTTGACTGCATTTATGTTTTGCAGGATCTTAAAAACATTTTAAATTAGTTTTGTAGACAAATGTAAACTTAAACTGTGCCAATGTTTTGTGTCTTTAATTAATGATCTATGTGTGTATATACACTGCCATTCAAAGTTTGGGATTGGGAAGATTTTTAAAAAAAATTTTAAAAGTCTCTTATGTTCACAAAGGCTGCATTTATTGATAAAAAAAATACAGTAAAAACAAGAATATTATTAAATATTATTACAATTTAAAATAACTGTTTTTCTATTAGAATATATTTTGAAATGTAATTTATTTCTGTAATGCAAAGCTGAATTACTCCAGTTTTCAGTGTCACATGATCCTTCAGAAATCATTCTAATATGCTGATTTGCTGCTCAAGAAACATTTCTGATTATTATCCATGTTGAACAGCTGTGCTGCTTCACATTTTTGTGGCAACCATGATAAATACATTTTTTTCAGGATTCTTTGATGAAGAGAAAGATTAAAGGAACAGAATATACTTGAAAGAGAAATATTTTGTAACATAAATTACTCTCAATTTTGATCAATTTAATGCATCCTTGCTGAATAAAAGTATTAATATCTTTAAAATATATCTTCTTGTCCCCAAATTTTTGAACGGTAGTGTATATTTGAATATATGTGTGTATATTAATGTATTTATTATCATTTTTATTTATTTTTTAATTGATGAATTGGACCGTAATGAAGGATAGAAGCAAATGAGTGTCCAGCATATCATGAACTTGGACTTTTCTGTAGATTTTGACAGGTACATCATTCATGGTTTCTTTGAAGCGAGTAAAATCTAAATCGCACTATTAGGTGTTCCTCAGGGTTCGGTGCTTGGTCTTCTTCTCTTCACAATTTACACACGCTTCACTGGGTCCCAGGCACATGAATTATTGTATTACTGCTGCACTGACAACACTCAACTATACTTCATGTTAGCACCTTGCTATATGGTTGCTAGGGGGTTCTGAGTGGTTGCTTACTGACCCAAGTTAAAGTCTATATGAAATTCTGGTCTCTAGATATGGCTCAGCTCCCCTCTTCAAAGTTTATGGGAATTTTTTTCCTTTTTTTATTTTCCGCCAGGTGGAAATGGTAAGTCTAAACCTTAGAAAAGTTATTGTACACGTCAACAAGCTGTACAATTTGAGGTATTATGTTTTAGCACAAAGTGTATGGCATGAGACATAAGCTGTTAGGCTTAGTAAGCACCACTAATTAGGACTCTTCTTTTACCACCTTGTTTGTCACATCATACAATAGACGGCAAAACAAGTATTTTCCAATCCTTATTTTTAATGTAAAAGCAACATTTGTAAACTTGAATGTGCAAGACATCTGATGTCATCTGCTTTATTTTAGCTATACAAAACAGCTTGTTATGCTGCTTGATATTGCAAACTGATATTTCTTATTATATAATTTTAATGTATTGTCATGATTATAAACGCAATAGTTTGTAGTGCAAATAGTTTTATCGTTTACTGCACTATTGTTATTTTTCTAGTTATCTACCTATATCGGTTAATGAATCAAAAGTCTCGCACATTCACAGAAAATAGTATGGAAGCCAATTTCCACCACATAAGAAACAATGTTTTGTAAATCCTAATTATGACATAAAAGTCGAAACTATAACATGCTAAGAGATTAAAAAGTCTTTCTGTCATATGACTTTTTATGGCATAATTTGACTTAGTATGGCATTATTTCGACTTTTATGTCATTTTGATTTAGTATGTCATAATTTAGGGTTGTCATAAGTATGATTTAAATTATTTTGACTTTTCATCTTGACTTAGTATGTCATTATTTACTTCTCATCTCATAAATATGACTTAGAAAGTTGAAATTGACATAAAATGTCACTCATAATTGTCTTTTTGTCTCAATTTGTACTTTTGCCTTTTTTCTTCTTTTTTTTTTTTTCTCCATTTCAACGTTTTTGACATTTCATCTCATAAATATGACTTTTTATGTCATAATTTACAAAAGCCTGATTTTTTTCTTATGTGGCGGAAATGGGCTTCCATAATATGTCTTACTTTCACATTGCAAAATAAGGTGGAAAGATTATTTGAAGTTCCATTCCTTTTTAGAATCTGATTTTTTGGGCAGTTATATCTGTATCTGATGGGTTTTACTTTGTCTGCCAGGTCAAAGCTATGTCAAGCACAACTTGATCTGAGGTTCAAGTATTGTTTTGATTAGAAAGCTTTGGAAACTCCTTGAAAAGGAAAGGAAATGGAACATTTCCTTGAAATTGTCTTGTTTCTGCCAGGAAAATAAAGACTTTTGTTCTGTGTAAATTACTCTTTTAAGCTCAGCTAACTCTCTGGCTGACCCCGCGGATTCTCTCTCATCTCGGGTAAAACGCTCGTAATACCCGAGTGACCTTTGTGATGGCCAAAGGTGATGCAGGTGTCCTTGGCCGGTGGGTGTTTGTGACAGGTTGACGTTCGGGTATATTACGCTCTTCTCCACGCTTCTCCTTGTGTTTAACAGATCCACGTGTGGACGCCCACTGCTAGCCTGGACTTTCTCGCTGAGGAGACAAGTGGGCGATTCAAGAGAGGAGAGCGGAACAAAATAACTTGTGGCCAAATGTCAGTAAATCGTGTAGCCCGCATCACCATGGGAACGAGCTGGGAAGAGACAACAACAGCGGCGGACGGGGAAGCAGGTTTTTAC
Source organism: Ctenopharyngodon idella (assembly GCF_019924925.1). Classification (NCBI taxonomy): domain Eukaryota; kingdom Metazoa; phylum Chordata; class Actinopteri; order Cypriniformes; family Xenocyprididae; genus Ctenopharyngodon; species Ctenopharyngodon idella. The sequence continues at coordinate 39,644,566 of NC_067221.1, read as the reverse complement.
TGTGCCGTGTCTGGTTTCCTGAGATGATCATTTTATTATTCTTTCACAGAGGTTCACAGGGTTTCAGATGTTATTGTCATCCACGCTTTGTGCGCACTGACTCCTTTTCAACCTCACGAAGTAGCTGGAAAAATGGCCTATTTTTGTCTGAGCCCTGCTTTTAGTAGAATGTCACCGAATGAGTTTGATTGTGAGTCTTTGCACGATGGCGTGAATGGATGTTAAAATAGCATTCTGTGCTTCCTGGCAGTAACCATTTAGTTTCTGTGATTGTAGGCCGCTGTAGGTGTATGTGGAAGCAGCGGCTTCATCCCTCTTCCTCTTCCCAGAGTTCAACTGAGTTCAGTAAGTGTGAGAATAACTCGGCAGAGATCATTAGACCTGTTGTTTACACTGCTTGTTAAAATATCATACCGTGACATTTTCTCAAGTTTGGTGGCACTTGCACTTGTTAAAATAAAGGTTCCCAAATAGGAGAGCAAGTTCCTGTGATGCCTAAAGATGAGGATCTATAACCTTTATTTTAATCAGTGGTTTCTGTCTTAAACAACTCAATACTCAAAAACTCCTCATATAAGCTTATAATATTTCATCTGGTATGCTCGGCTGTAATTATGATAAAGCTGATTGTTTTCAAACGTTTTATCAACTGGGAGTGTCAGTACACATGGAAATAGTTCATCTTATCTCATCTTATCATCTTTATCTTATTGTTTGTTATATTTATTTACCTTGTCAATGTCTTTGTGGGTTTTGGTTCTTTTGCTGTTGTAGGCTGTAAGGACCTTTGAAATAACTGAAATTATATGGCAAAGTGATATGGAAGTGTAAAGTGTTCAAGACCTGACTGGAACTACGATTTCTGAGAAACACTGTTGATATTTGAAATCAACCCTACAGCATGCAAGAGTGTACAAGCAAGAGTTGGTTGTTAGTCGCCAGCAGCACACCAGGGGCCCGTTTCAGAAAGGAGGTTAAGTGAAAACTGAGTATGTTAACCCTGAAATGAGAGATTATGTCTGGGTTTTCTGTTTCAGAATGGGAGGTATCTCAAACCCGAGAAAGCAGGGTAAGTCAAGCCCGTTTCTGAAAGAGAGTCAGTTTTCATGGTGACTCAACCTGGTCAGGAGCAGGTTTTCTTTGGTAAATCCAGTTTCTTTCAGTCTCCTGCCCCTTTTTAAAGTGTAAGCAATGTTTAAATACTTTATTCATTCATTCACGCTGCAAAAATGCAGTATTTTTGTCTTATTTCAAGTACAAATATCTAAAAATCCTTAAATCAAGATGCATTTTCTGTTTAAGAAAAATTATATAAAATATTTAGTCTTGTTTCCTAAATTGTGCATTTTACATAAAACAAGTAAAATTATCTGTAGATCAATGCATCTTGATTCAAGAATCTTTAGATATTTTGACTGGAAACAACAAGACAAAAAAATATGTAAGAAAAGCTTTTTTTTTTTTTGCAGTAGTACATTCATTCATTGCGCATATTTTCATCATGCAGGACTGTCAAAGTGACAAAAATGGCATGTCTTTTTACAGGATCCTGTAGATGAGGAGGCTGCATTGATTCATAGGGAGTTACGTTTACAGTACGTCGGGAGAGGGTTTTTTTTTTTGCCATAAAGCTGCAGTCTGTAACTTTTTTTGGTTAAAAATGATCCAAAATCAATTTTTGAGCAAGTACATAACCAGCCAGTGTTCAAAACTCTCTCCTTACCCTAGCCCGATTCACAACAGTAAGCCTGTAATAATGTTTTATAATAAGAGTGGTACCGGTGGGTTTCCGTGGGAAATTCGAGCATGCAGCCGTTCGTCTTTACATCATTGTCACGTCTGTTTACATGAAGAAGGAGTCTCAGCTAGTAGGCTATATGACATGAGGATGCTGCTGGTAGCAGATCATTTATAGCCTTTTCTCACAGCAGCTGGAATAATTAAAGTTATCATTTTGATGGTGGATTGTAATCCAGAAAGTTCCAAATGACAATCATCAGTGACAACTGGAGATTCACCCGTAGTCAAAAGCAAAAGACTTCAGACTGCAGAGTGGATACAGAAATTGAAATCTACAGGTAACGCTAACACACACTAAATACACATAGTCATATGAACAAAATATAACAATAACAATAATTTGTACGGTTTGACGTGCTACGAGCTAAGCGATCGTTAGATTTAATCACCATTGGCAGCGTTATTGTAATGCTTATTTTCTCAGTTGGTCAGAACAAAAGTGGCAGACATGTTACTTACTTGTTCAGGTGACATTTTCTCTTATTTTGGTCATACTTCCAAGACGTAGAATCTGTGATTCTGAAGTACAGTATCCACACCGATGTGGTGACTGACAGCAAACATTAGATTCATCCACGCTGAGGAGTCGTGGCAATACACAACCCATGTGAAGATGATAATTCCACAAATAACTACAATTGCAGGTTTCAAACAGAGATGGCGACAAAGAGGCAAAACTTACGGACTGTAGCTTTAAATGGTAGTTTTCTATATAAAACCGCAGGGATGCAGAGCACATAAGGCCGCTATAAGAGGGGTAAGAAAAGTGTGCCTCGCTCTCATGCTCTTTCTGATAATTTGTGTTTTGGGCACAAACCTGTGAGAGCCATCAGGATCGCAGGTCAATGGTGTAGAAATCAGCTTAAATGAGGCTAATCTGATAAATTACGTTCACTTGATAACATCTTGCTGCGACCTCTGGAAGTATCCTTATAATTAGAATTTCCTTTAGGATTTCCAATGTGGTTGGATGCATTGATGACACGCATATTCCCATCATCACACCTTCCGAAAATGAAACCGATTACTGTATGGAATGGAAGGATGCCAGATGGAAGGGTATATATGCCGTAACCACCACCACAGCTGTTAAATAAACACTAATTATTCTTTATTTCCTACAAATACAAAAGCAAGAGTTATTCTTTTTCCTGTTGGATTTTAATATTCTACCATTTCCTCTTCATCTGTCAGTGGCGGTGGTGCAGGTCCTCCCCCCATTTCGCAAGCCTCTGTTGGAGTAGAAGTCAAATGTTAATTTCATTACCCTAATTAAGAAATGTAACAGGTTAGATTAGAGAACATTTAATTAAGTGAAAAGAGCATTAGATATGTGGAAAAAGCTGCTGCAAATTTAAACAGACACTGAATGATAATTATTTAATATGTCAAATGTTTGTAAAGTCATGTAGCCTACTCCCATGAACCTTTTATGCTTAAAGCTTTACCTGATTAAATTATGTTTTCACAAGCTTAACTCAGAGTCAACCTATTCAAAGTTGATTGAACTAACTCATTTCAGCTGTTCTGAAACCAAAAACTCAGAGTTTCTCATCTCAGGGTAAGTCAACTCAGAGTTCAAGTTTGAACTCAAGAGTTGGTTGAACCTCCTTATTGAAACGAGCCTCAGCTCCAGACAAACAATGACACTCAAAACTGTCCTGTTACTATAGCTAACATTACAACAACAGCATATCTTGGTTCTCTGAAACATAGTAAAACCAGTGTTACGTATGGAGCAGAAACAACTCAACCTCTGTGTCCGTTTTCAGGCCTTTCCACTCTGGTTTTTTCAGTGCTGGAAAGCATTTCTAATATTAAAGCTGTTGTCTGATCATAACTCTTCTTTTTCCAGTGATATTCCTTTGAGCTTTTCTCTTTTGTAATGTCTTTCAGCCATCTCACTTTTTACAGTCTTTCTTCAAATCTCCTTCTTGCTCACTCTGTCTCCTCCCACATCATGAGTCGACACGCCCCCTACTGCTGATTGGCTCACTCTCCTCCCCATCATGAGTGGACACGCCCCCTACTGCTGATTGGCTCACTCTCTCTCCTCCCCATCATGGGTGGACACACCCCCTACTGCTGATTGGCTACAAGTGTGTTGTGCTGCTCAGCCCGATCCACTTTCAACAGCGTTTTCTGCACCTTTAACTGTGCATTTCTGGAAGATAATTGCACAACTTAGGACGTTCGTCAACCAGAATCAAACACTCAACAGCCCCGTAATTATAAATATTTCTCGTTGTTAATTTGTGTTAGCTAATGCATTAACAAATGCTAACAGATGAGACCATTTAAAGAAGGCCAATAGGGTTCAATGTTGTTCGGAAAGACCATCATACAGGTTTGGAGCAATATGAGGGTGAGTAAATGATGGCAGAAATTAAATTTTTGGGTGAACTATCTCTGTAAATGAAGTTCTGTTGCTTCAGCGCTCATATTGCAAAGTGGCTGCAAGAAAAAACGTTATGAACTCTTGATTCACAAAGTGTAAAAACAATGATACGTCCATATTTGGATGTTTCTGATTGTTATCTTGAATTGGTCTGAAGCCGTCACCCCTCTCTGTGATGATAGACTTTAGATCTGTAAACACTATCATCACTGCTGAATGGGCCGCAGTTGGAAACCAGCTTTTGTTATGCGACAGTTAAAATGACATTATCTCAGATGTGCATAATACTTTCCGCAGATAAAAGTACAGTCTATAATTAATACCTGGACCCCTCTATTTTTCTCTAGTTTCATAGAAAGGCACTGTGGGTAAAACCACCAATCTGATTTTGCAAGATCATCTGGGCATTTGTATGCACATGATGAAGACTTTTTAGATGATGGAATAGAAATGAAAGCATACTTGCGTGACAGTAGCTCAGCCCATGATGCATCCTGGGAAATTAGAGTGGATGTGATCATTGTGGTACTTTCATATTCATAATGCTCCTCACCTCTCCAGGCAATTAGTTAATTGCATTTTAATGTTAAGCTCGAACAGCAGATGAGCGACAGACAGAGAGAGAGAGAGAGAGATGGAGGGAGGCTAATAAAACAGCGTACCTGGGGATGCGGTGTTGAAAACAATTTGTGTTAAAGAGGAGAAACACACATTTCTCTACTCAAGATCACTTAGATGCATGCATTAATTACTCACATGTCATTTTCTGCAGTCTTGGTCGTGCTATAGTGATCTTGATGAATAGTTAATTGTTTAGGCCTCTATTTGTGTCAGTTGTGGAGGGATTCACTGTAAAAAAAAAGACTGATCTTACTTGGTATTTTTGTCTTTTTTTCCAGTACAAATTTCTAAAGATTCTTAAATCAAGAAACATTTAGGCTACCTGAGAAGTAAAATGACTTAAGATATTCAGTCTTTATGAAAAATGTATCAAAATTGAGTTTGTTCTTAAAACAAGAGCAAATATCTGCCAATGGAGTCAGAAAATTCATCTTTAAGGGGTTATATGTAAGAATGATCATGTATTAATCACTTTTTTTTATTGCCAATGTGTGAAAAGCTTGTAGCGAAACTTTAAAAAAAAAACAAGACCTTCCCAGACTTCCTATAGGTTGTCTATGAAAACATGTAGACTGATTTTAATGTGAAGGACGTTTTTGCAGGGAAAATCAAAAGGATGTGACGATTACACGCACTCCTGCGAGCATCTTCCGTTCTGTGACACATGAAATAAATGCTTATGTTCAGGATTATGCCGAAAGAGCCATTCTGTACTGTAATGTCAGTGTCATGCAAAGAAAAAGGATTAATTTAAACTATAGTCTCAAATATACATTAGCCTATAATCAAACTATCATAACAGTGTAATTTTAATGACCTCATCTGTCACGTCATGACGCTGGTGCAAACATATCCACATCACTACGATCAGATGCTTTCTTAACTGCTGTTTTCTCACCGCTGTCATTTTTGTTATGTGTTTATTTTGTTATTGAGAGGAAAGCGCACAGCACATATTTACATATTCATTTAAACGTCGCTCTCAGCAGGGTGGATGGTGTCTGAATGTATATCGCTGTAAAGGTATTTCCAATTTCTCTTTACTTCTAAGCGAAGAACGAAAATGAACGATCATGTTCAGTCTCATGTGCGTTACGTGTGCACAAGTGCGAGCACGAGCAGTAAGTTGCCGACTGCAGTTCACCTAACGGCCACTGTTGTCGCTAATAACAAGGGTTTCTGACATAGCCCCTTTAATTCAAAGGAAAAACAGAACTTTTTCTGAGAAACCAAAACTTAAAGGTGCGATATGTAAGAATAACAGCTAGTGGTGGAAATGGGTACTGCAGTCCAAATTCAAAATATTGTTTGCCCCGCCCCCTCCTCCTCAGACTCCACGCTCACACGGGTTGCCATTTTGAGGACACGCAACAGGAGCGAGCTCAATTGACATTGGAAGGTGCGGAGACTTACACTGTAAGTTGATGAGTTGATTTATGAGTTGATATTGTGTTTAAATATGCTCCCGTTCATAGAGATTTTTAGATGGATGCTGAGGCTTTTTAGGTCGGGTAGAAGCTGTGATCTCTGACACGTGTTTGTTCGCTGGCTTCCATGGCTGCAATTCACTGCATGTGTTTTCCGCTAACTGGCAACCCGGGGTGGCGAAATACTTTTGTTTTGGTCTTGCACAGACCAAAACAAAAACAGACATTCCGACACAGAACGCACATTTTAAAGTAAAATAACTGGTTGTAGCATTGGTTTTCAGAGAAACGAGTATGTGAACTCAGCATGTTTCCTAAATGTCTGCAAACATAGGCTATTATGGTATTTTTATGCTCTAGTACAGTCAAAAACTTACATACAGCACCTTTAATAGGCTTTTTGCATCTCAAGTAAATGTATCTTGATTTAAGAATGTTTAGGTATTTGTACTAGAAAACAAAACAAAAATACTGAGCTAGTCATTTTTTTGCCAAGTTACTAGTAAATTTCATAAATAATTACAAAGAAATGCAGAAAGACTGAAATAGTATACTCTTGAAAAACCCTCCAATAGTCTTTGTTTTATTTACAACTTGGAAAAATATTTTTTACAGTGTATAATGGCAAGATTTTGGTTAAAATGTATTCAGTGGGGATCCATTTGTCAAAAAAAAGCTTTTTATAATTATATAGGCCATTATTATATACAATTATACATTAGTATACTTTTTATTACAAATAAAAATATCAGCATAAATTATTAGTAAAAGTTGAAAATGCACATGAATTACGTTTGTGATTCAGTGGATGGAAGCTGTAAATCTGAACATTTGAGAAAAGATTTGAGTTGTGACCTAAAAATAATTTTAAATATCTCATAATGTTTCGTTTCTTTCTTAACATGTTAGTTACCTGTGGGCTTCAGATCAGTAACTCTACATTTAATCTGCACTCCATGCACAGGGAAAAGGCGTGAAGCTGCACGTCTGCTCCAATTAGGTGACTTTTGGAAAAGTTTTCTGCTTCTGCATATGGGTGTGCGTTTCCATAGCCCTCTCTCTCCAAGTTTCCAGGGAAACAGACGGGCAGATCAGAGAACAGCAAATCAAACACAATTATACATCATCTTAGAGCATTATTTCATTCAAAACGCCTCTCTCTCTCACACACTGCATGGCCAGCAATAATATTCCAGCGGTTGTGAATAATAGAAACAAAGGGTTTAATTGATAAGGCCTTTTGAACCTGCTTCGCAGCCCGCTCGTAGTTATCCATGCATCATGATTTTCCTGACGGAGGAAAGCAGTTTTCCTGCATGGGAAATGGCGCACTGCCTGTGTTTGCTGATTTGATGTTCAGAATGGCATATACTGCAGTATCACTTTTGTATGCATACTGTGCAGTAAAGTAAATTTTATGCCTACGTTTGAAATAAGGTACCTGTCTGTGCGCTATATAGTGTATTGATAAATGAGCACAAATGATAACCACGACTTTTTTCAGTCTGACAAATGTTGACACGTGCACAAAAGTGAATTATTTCTAAATTGCTTTAATTTCGGACATGATAACTGGAAACCACTGAGGTCATGTGATGACAACGTATAAAACACTACTATTTGAAATACTGATCACTGCATAATGCTTTTTGTTAACACGTACTATTTAAAAAATGGGGAGAATGCAGTATATAGTGCATGTTTTGTAAGTAGTAATCTAGAATAGTCCATGCTTTCTTCTTGTTTTTTTTTGCAGTAAAATGTGTGCTAGCATTCATTTCCTAACTTTGCCAATATGTACTCTTACACAAACAATTTTAAAGTAACGTACAGTGCTTATTCCATTCCAAACATAACAAATATTTACCTTTTGCATATTTTAAATTGTATGGGCTATATATAGGCCCTCGTAGTATTCAATTGTGCTCTATTCTATTCCTAACATCGCCAATTTGTATTCTTTAACATTCTATTTTTAAGTTGTATAGGCAGTACACAGTGTTATAAGCAGTACACGCTAGTATTTCTTTGCGAACACATACATTTATACGGACTGCGAGTAATTCCAGAGTGCTGCGCGTTACCATACGCGCACTCCCATTGGCTGATATGCGCGTGCACGGGGGTTGGAGCGCTATTAAAGCCGCGAGTGGACGCGCAGTGCAAACAGACAGTTCTGTCCTGGAGTACCGGAGACCCGAACAAGGGAGAGACGAACAAGAGCATATGGATTGAAGCAAGGACATTTACTACTGTACTCTCCGGAAACCACTTCACGTAAGTTCAAATGAGATTCAACAGGTTTTTAATACAGGAACAGCTTTGGAAAAGTTTAAATCCATACATACAGTAACTATATATTGCTGTATTTACTTACATATGCAATTAAAACTAAATATCTGAGTCATAGAAATGCAATATAAATGACTGCTCATTAGAAATGTTGTGGAATGTGGAGATCGCAGACACAGCAGTTTTACCGTGTTACATGCGTTTAAGATTATCTATAGTCAAATAAAATAAATAAAATCTCTTAAAAATTTACCACACCCTTAAAAATAAAGGTTCTTTATTGCCAATAATGTCCATGAAGAACCTTTTACATCCATGGAACCTTGCAAAAGGTTCATTATAGTGAAAAAAAGGTTCTTTAAATAATTAACATGTTCTTCACACTAAGAAAGAAGAGGTTCTTTGGGAAACCCAAAACGGTTCTTCAATGGCATTGATGTGGAAAACCCCCTTTTTGAACTTTTATTTTAAGAGTGCATGGTAACTTAAGTTAGTTTTCTACAGTTATTGTTACAAAAAAAAAAAAAAAAAAAGGTGCCATAGTGTTACCATGGTATTCTTGGAAATACCTTGGTTCCTACAAAATTTAAAGGACATCCCATATTAATTTATTAATGTTTTACTGTAGTAACTATGGTATTTTATTATGAACTATTATTACCATGGTATGTTTTTGTAAGGAATAGCCTAATCATTATCACTTCACATCTGCATGTAAAGTCTTTCATGTGTATCAATTTAGACAATGCAGATGTTTGTTAAAATAAGCCAGAGCCTGATTTTATGCACATGATTTACTTTTGAACAGATAAAGTACCCTCTTTGCAGCTCCGTCTCAGTGTTGTGCTTCTGCAGTCACAGAGCAAATACTGCGCAATCCATATTTCATATCACAATGCGCTGCGGTCTCCACACATTGAACTCCGAAGTGCAGCTGTTGTGCAGAGGACTCTTTCAGAGGGGAAAGCTCTATGCATCAAGTGTATGCAGACATTATCTAATAGAGCAGGGGGTTTCAACATTTACAGACCCACTCGCACCAAGACAAAGCAGCATAGGGACCTCAAAAAAAGAAAAAAGAAATCCACATTTTCTGGGTAACACTATTGCTTATTTGGTATATATAACTTAACAAGTTTTACTAAAGTCAGAAATTTAATTTAATATTGCTTAATTACATGAGGTTAAACCAGCAAAAATCAATTTTAGATTAGAACAGAGAGAAATAGCTCCTTAAAGTCATTTTCATTTATGCACGCATTGTGTTTATTGGCTTTTTGAAAGCATCTGTATACATTTTGCATAATAATAATAAGCTTTGTGGCTTGAATATGTAATGAAAGAATGATGCTGAGCGCATGTTGAGCGGCATCTCCACAAGGTGACAGTCTACAATTGATAATGGAGAGGGAGACAGGTGTCAGCTGTCTTTAACAATTGCTTTTTAGAGTTAACAATGTGTTAAGATAGTGTCAGAATCTCCCAAGAATCCACTGGGTGACAGTGTACCCAAAGCAGTGAGGAGGTGGACTGAATTCAGTTTGTATTTGCATTCATGAATCGCAGGTGTCAGTGTGGGTTGATGATTCTTCGTTTCACTATCTGTGCACACAGGGTGCAATAGCACATCTCTCCCAGACCTCACCGAGAGATGTGGCTGCTGGAAAAGATCCGCGGTTCAGTGGAGGGAAACGTTCTCCGGCAGGGAGACTCGGCGGACAAACAGAGTAAAGCCCCCACCTACTGCAACGTCCTCACCCCTGACAAGATTCCTGACTTCTTTATTCCACCCAAATTGGTGTGCTGCCCACCAGAGGAGGATACGCCAGAGATGAAGCCAAAAAACGGGCTCCACTCTTCAACATCAGAGCAGACCATATGCTGCAAGACCCCGCAGGGCAGTCCGCGCAGCCCACGCCTCATTAACAAGTTGGCTGGAGACACCAAGAACTTGCTCAAAGCTGCAAACCGCCACATCATCCAGATTGAGAGCGCAGATGACTTAGTGGTTGGGGAAGTGGGTGACCTCAACACGAACGCCGACCCACAGTCCCAAACGGCCATGTCCCTGCCTTACGTACCCAAAGCACAAACCTCCTACGGTTTTGCCACGCTCATGGAAAGCCCTCACACGAGACGTAAAGAGTCCCTCTTCCACAGCGACCCCACAAGTCCACTCACCTCACCCAACACCCAACGCAAGTCGCAGGGTAACCACTTAAACCCCAGCGACTGTAACACCTCCCACTCCAACCCCTACCGGTACTTCAGCGGAGGGGAAAGCGACACTTGCTCTTCGGCCGAGTCCTCCCCATTCAACTCCCCTCTACTATCCCGTTCCGCATCTCTCCTCAAGATGTTCACCCACGAAACCCAAGCCAAAGTATCCCGGGCCAAGCGCTCCTTCGCCCGGCACAGTTCTCTCTCCACGGATGAGTGCAGCTCCGTGGAGACCAGCCCGAATATTCAGAGGCGCTTCCGTTGCCCTCCTTCCCCTGCTTTCCGAGGACGGAAATACGGAGGTAACATGGACCGCTTCACGCAGCACACCGTCAACCTCCACAAGGGAGGAACTCTACGCCTCTGCACAGACTACGACATTGACGCCGCCAGGCTTCACGTCCGCGTGCTGGCAGCCGAGGACCTCTACGATAAGCAGTTTGACGTGAAGAGCATCAATTGTTGCGTGGCTCTGTACCTGAACCCGGGAAAGCTCCAGAAACAGCGGAGCACCATTATCAAGAACAGCCGCAACCCTGTCTTCAACGAGGACTTCTACTTTGACTCCCTTCCTGTTGCGCAGGTGAAAAACCTTGCCATCAAGATGAAGGTTGTCAACAAGGGCACCAGTCTGAAGAGAGACAACCTTCTGGGAGAGAGGGAGGTACCCTTGAAGGATCTGCTTTCTGGGATATAGAAGTCCAGTTCGTCCACCACCTGTGCATGAGACAAACACCTCAATGCAGTCTTTCAACTAACAGAACCAGACAAGGAAATATTCCAGCTTTGATTCCAAGTACTCAAAGTGATTGGAGTTGCAGAACTCTCCTACTAACAGCTGCACCTTCTTAATTTGTTTACCAGCAGTGAGAGTGTTTGTATGTACTGTATGTGTGAGATCTTCTGTATATATCTTCTCCACGAGTGTACAGGCATGCTCCGATTGTGTACATGTGAGTTCCCAGGGTATGTGTTTGTGTTGAGACCAACGTCTTCTTGATTCCAGACCCTGCTGGGTTTCACTGTTGGAGACACCGATAGATAAAAACAGCTCCCCATCCACATGGCTATCTCGACGGCAACAGCTCATTTAACGCCAGTCACTTAATGCCAGAACACAAATGCATGCTTCATCAGCCGGTTTGAGCCTTAAAATGATGAGAATGACATATATATTTTCCCCCCGTATTGCTCTAATAACAGTGTTTCGCCTTATGCCTCTTTAATTCCACTCTAGGGTTTGAGACTGTGACATTTCTCACTGTAAATCTACTGGACTTTTGCTGTTTTTCTTTTTGAACATTGAGTCTGTGCAGTTAAAAACACCCTTCAGCCTTACTGAGTGAAAAGCTGCACACTTTGAGTGACACAGAACTTTAGAGAGGGGCGTGACTCGTGATTGGACAGAACATATGACATCATCATGAATGTCATGACATGATGATTTCTGTAAATAGAAGGCTGTTCTAAATTTGCTTCTAGCTGCACCTGAAATGCACTCCCTATTCCCTATCAAGTTGACAAAATCATGCACTGTCTGGAGAAAGAGTTCAAGATACTATTGGAAACAAAGAAATACCAAAAATTACCATGGTATTACCATGTTAGTTGGACATGCTACTGTGATAGAGCCATGACTCTTTTTTTTTTTGCAGTAACTGCATGGGCTTTTGGGCATGTACTGTATTAATACCATAGTTTTCACATTTACAATGGTAATTTATATGAATATAGTAATCATTCAGAACCGTAGTGTAAAGTATCATAGTATTACGATCTGATACCATCACTTAGCATGGTAATACCATAGTTTTTGGATATGTGCCATGGTAAAACCATGCTTTTGGACCATGGCAATCTTTGAAGTACCATATTTACATGGCAGTCCATACCATGTAGTCCAAGTTTTTGAATATATATATTGATTTTACTATGGTATTCTTTGAGGTGCCATGTTAATACCATGGTATGTGAATATGGTATTCATTCAGTGCCATGATACTGTGGATATCAAAGTGTTGCTTTACCATGGTAAGGGATATACTAAGAGTAAAGTGTTATATAAAGGCTATGCTAAAATACGCAACGCTTGCAAAGAAGTTTCTTCAGAAACATAACGCATGTGTTTACGTTTCTAAAGGACATTTACCGTGCCCACTAGTGCCATTTTAGCTTCAATCTCAGGTTAGGGAACATATTGCTTTTTCGTACATGTGCACTTTAATGGAGTATGTTGTTGATTTGCAACAGTTTATGGTGCGTTGTGGGTAACGTTTAGTAAAGTTTAAAATTGTCCGATAAGATTTGGGATATCCCCCAGGAAAAATTGAGTTTTTTCATACATTGTTTATGTTCATAAAGTGTTCAGATGATTATTCTTCTATTTAATATGCGCACAGAGTTTTGGCATGTTTATAGTAGATGTGTGTGTCGATGTTTACCAATGGGAGCAGTTGCATGGCAAAGTGTTCAAGCCCTCACGTTTTCATTTCTATTGTTCTTGAGTCAGATAGTGAACATGTAAGGTATAAGCTTTTCTTAACATCTTCCCCTGTGTTGGATCGACATCACTAGCATTATTTTGTATAGCCTACTGTACTCTATTATTTATGACAGAATGCAACAGTGACTGCCCAATTTACCCATATTTTTCTCCATTGGGATTTCAAGGAAATAAAAAGGTGTTAAATAGTAATACGTTGAAATGAAAAGTCTTGAAAGGTTTATATCATTCTTATATCATTCTCTATGGAGAAAATGAATAGGATTTTCACCTCCAGAACCTTCTTTTGCACTCAAATACTGTTGATTTAAGTAGAGTTAGATGAATTTGGACTTTAAAATTACTGTTGTATAAGACACTGTAATGCGTCATACATGGCAAGCTCTTTGTGTGACCTAAAGAGTGTCCGGTAATATTCCTGAGAGCTCTTCAATCAGGTTACTGCACTCTTCGGTTCTTGAGTGGATTCACACAGTTGCACCGCTATTAGAAGTGAGACAGATTGTCTCTCAGTTCTGGCTTCAGTTCAAGGAAACACATCTGTGTGTTTTTGATGAATCATTTGCATATCCTTAAGGGTGAAGTGTGTAATTTATATGCCACATGCAACCCCAAATGGAATTGCAACTAGGTTTTCACATTTTCCATTGAAATGTGAGCGATGTTTGCCTGGGCAAAAGTTGCTATGGAGTTGTTGTTGGTTGCCATGGCTGTTCTGAGTAGTTGCTAGGCCATTTGCAACTTCGGTAATCTGGCGTTTTTCTAAATGAAACAGGATTTCAGTGAGGAAAATGTCAGGTGGGACTTGATTCTATCCATGGGAGTTGATTGAATGGTGAAAAATTTCTTAGGCGGTTGAAGAATAAGAGGGGTTGGTGATGTCAACCAAAACGGAAAGTCATTTCAGTGGCTTTGATTAATGATTCAACATACTGTTTTCTTTTCTTTGGAATAGCATGGACCGATGAATCATGTGCAAGAGGGATGTGCCCAAACTAAATACTATGTTTGGAAAGGAAATTACGCATTCTACGGAACCCCTAAAGGGACATGGTGCAGGGAGGAAAAAATATATTTCAATGCTTTTGCGTTCTCAGTTGGGTAATTATAGGCTATTGTAAAATAAGATTGGCATCAGGGAGCCGCTATCAATATGCAGGGTTTTGAAATCGCTTTTAAATGCACGCTCGCTTTTTTCTTTCACTTTTGAATTCGTGATCACGTGTACTCTGTGTATAGGGAGCAGCGGTACTGACCACACATTTTAACCCATGGTCTATGGAAGCTTGATTCTGCCACTAAATAAGAAATAAAAAAGGTAATTCAGACTTTTTATCTCACAATTCTGACTTTTTTTCTCACAATTGCGAGTTATAATGTCAGAATTGCGAGATATAAACTCACAATTGCAAGAAAAAAAGTCAGGCAATTGCGACTTTATATCTCAGAATTCTGACTTTATAGCTCACATTTGCCAGAGAAAAAAGTCAGAATTGTTGAGATGTAAACTCTCAATTGCGAGAAAACAAGCGGAAACAAGCTTCCATAGCGGTCACACTATATTATGAACATGCAAAATTTCTTTAGACACTACAACGATTGTGATATGACGTCAAGCTCTGCAGCGTCTTTTTTTATAAACAAGAATTCAACATATACACTCAAAATGTAAAAAAATAAAATAAAATACAAGCTACTCAACTTTACTGCAAAAATATCGTTCTTCTACTGGTCACGTCTTCACGCGATGCGAATTTGCAGCTCAGAGTTCACCAAACTTGAATTTCGGAATGCAGTGAAATGCGAAACTTTTCGCATGAACTTGCGTTTGCAGTCTGACGCATACGCATTCATATGAATAGAAGTCAATGGAATGAAAATGTAGTGCGACCACCCCTTTACAAGACAAGATATTTGTCAATGACGCTCAGGATTTGTTGCACACCAAATCCTCCGTCATCGTCCTGTCAGTCATCTCTCCTTACTATTGTAACATGACAAGTGAAATCTGATGTACTGCATTGTTGCCGACTACCACAGCAAGCCTAACCATGACACTTTAGGGAGTCCGTATTCATTTTCCGTGCCTAAATTTGAATTTAGGCATTGGGCACATCCCTAATGCACAATAAAGGTGCAGTCACATTGGCAAAATTTTGCAGCCAAAAAAACTGTCTATTGTCTATTGCGATGCATGAAGCAACCAATCAGCCAACTTAACCAACTTAAACCCGTTGCAAAATCTGTATGGGGAAATATTTTGTCCCTATGCAAAATTCCCAATCTCATGGATTTCATTTGAAATGACTGGATTTTGGCAACAAAAATGGTAAATGTGACCACATTAAGAAAAGAGTTTTTATTTCATCTTGACTTTATTTAATATTTTACATTTTGACACCTTTCTCTCTCAATCAAAATGTGTTTATATTTTTGTGTTCACTTTAAGTTTCATGATATAGCATGCTGCATAAGTTTAAATGATCAGTTTTAACGCTAAACAATCTTTCCCTTTAAATGTAATGATTTAATTGATGTATTTGTCCTTTTCTAAATCACATTTCTGTTCTGTTTTTCCTTCATTCTTTCATTCATTCATACTTGGGCGTTTTCTGCTCTATTGAATCATCATCTTTCATCCTTTATTGAAGCCAAGCTGAAAACATTTATTATATATTAAAGAAAAAAGCCTGAATGCATTGAGCACACGGCCTGTAATTACACTCCGGATATGAATCACTCCATATGTGCTTCATGCGGATTCTCCACTGTATACTTCCAGAGTACAATGATTCATTTATTAAATTATTTCCATTTCTATTTTTAGCACTCTTTTAAAACGGCCAAATCGCCGGTGTATTAGATTTCCCATCAGAGCCACGTAAAAAACAGAAAGTCTCATTCCTGTCGGTGACTGAGGTCTTTTTGAATGGCAGAGATTTCAAATTAGAAGAAGAGAATGGATTCCAGAAGAGATTCGACATGGGGGGTGTTAAATCACATTCATTTCCTTAACCATATTCCTGTACGTGAGATTAAAGTGTCTCGCACTTGTGTTCGGATAAGTCATGGAAAATGAAGTGCCTATCCACTGTACTTGATTCCCGTTCCTTCCCTACGCCCGTCACCAGCCGCAGCGTTCCTATGCATGTGTACATAAACACACATCACCTGTGATGTGCCATTTCACACCCGGAAATCAACGTTCCTAAATAGTGTATCTCAAAGATGTGGTGTTTCGGCTTGTTGTTATTCTGAAGATGGATGTGGTTATTATTAGATGCACTGTTGTCATGCCATTAATTTTGTTTTTGCATCTCCTATCCAGTGGTTTATTCTCTCTCTGTATCTCTTCCTCTTTTCCAGACTGATTTTCTATCCATAACTTTATTGGACCATGTTATTGCTTTGTCTGTTTTCTTACCTTGCTCAATAAAAGTTGTGTCGATGGTGTACAAAGATTGCTTTCTGTCCTTTAACCCCTAGTTTTGAGTCCAGAATGTTTCTGGAAATGTATGATATTATTTGTATTTGCAGCTTCATGCACAAAGTGTGCACATTGATTTTTGTATGTTTACTTTGCATAGGCACTAAAACATACAATATCAACATATAGAAGCATCTAAGACTTTAGAGACATACAAATCCTTTGAGCTTCATAAAATATTGAATTTGTAGGGTTGTTTTATTGCATTTCTATTAATTGATTTTACACATTTGTGGCTGAATTTAAATGGGTGGTTGATTATGATTTCACTTGTTTAACTTTAGTTAGTGTGTAATGTTGCTGTTTGAGCATAAACAACATCGGCAAAGTTACAACGCTCAAAGTTCAATGCAAAGGGAGATATTTTCTTTCACAGAAATCACTTTTTAAGGACTACAACAAATGACTGGTAGGGACTACAACAAGCTTCTTCCTGGGTTGGTGACATCACAAATCCCAAAATTTACATAAACCCAGCCCCAGGGAACACACAACAAAGGGGGTGAGGCCATGTTGGGCTGCTTTAGAGAAGAGGAAGAGTTAGTGTTGTTACCATGCCGTCATTTTACACCGGATTGCTCCACAAACGAGGGTCAATTCAACGCTGGATTTGAACAAAATTAAAATGACGCCACATGCTAGTCGATGAGTTGAATCAACTCCACAGCAACTACATAAATTTATCCACTAACCATTCAGAAACGTCCGGTTTCATTCTAAAAGTTGTAACTTCTTCCTGAGTCTCTCCTTCAGTGTCGACTCCGGTTTGAACAATGTAAGGCTGAACACCGTTACTGACAATCCTCATTTTGGCTGCCTGAGATTTTCCAGCTTTGTTGTTGTTGAGCAACCAAAGCGTGAGCTGTTAAAGCTCCACCCTCTTCTGGAAAGGGGGCCGGGAGCAGAAGCTCATTTGCATTTAAAGGGACACACACAAAAATGGCGTGTTTTTGCTCACACCCAAATAGGGGCAAATTTGACAAGCTATAATAAATGATCTGTGGGTTTTTTTGAGGTAAAAACTTCACAGACACATTCTGGGGACACCAGAGACTTATATTACATCTTGTGAAAGGGGCAGGTCCCTTTTAATTGTCTTGGAAGCTCAGCAAAAAGCATGCAAATGACATTACTTTTATAAGACCCATCTGATTTTCATTTACATTAAAAATGTCCATCTTTATCTGATAAACAAAAGTTGCACTAAGGCAACTCAATCACCTGCATCAAAGGTTTCTGAAATTTTGACCTGTTTTTAATGGATTTGCAATATTTCTACATTCTAAGAAAAGTCCATAAATAGGTGTTTTACCAGAATTTTGAATTATGCATTGCATTGTGTTTAGGGTTAAAGGAAATGTTTGTAAATTTTCGACCAGTACATTATGTGGTTTTCAACAATTTTTTTTTTCTTATAGTGTGAAGTTGTACAATGCAAACAGGTTTATGATTTAGATGCTGCTTATATGTTAAAATCGAATGCTTATACTTGAGATCACCATGAAATGAGGTAACTGTTGGCACAGATGATAACTGATCTAGTCTAATGAAATAAGAAAATTTTAGAACATCAGTTCGTTCTGTCTGAGCCTGAGAAATCATAATTGGAGACACATTATGTGTCCTGGGCTTGTGTCCAAATGGCAGATTTGTTGTTTGTGTTTCTCCAGGTGTTCTGTCGAAACATCTGAAGATGCAGTTTAATGGCGAAATGACAAAAGTGTGTTCTTCACATAAAAAAAGGAATATCCACCCTCTTAAACTGCTGCATGAAAGTCAAATAAAAGTGGTGCCAAGTTACAGCTTGAATAGGGCTACAGATAATCAGTAATATCCATAATAAGGATATTTAATAAAGTTCATTAGAGTTTTTGCACTTTGCACAAAGAAACCTTGTAAGTGACGTCATTTTGTAATAGTAGCCTAAACGATTATTTATATGAAGCTGCAAGGGTGCACTTTACATTAAATATTGTAATGAAGATCATTAGTAAAGTTCCCATGGCCAGATTGCATCATTAAAAGCTTGGATATTTTAAAGCATCTTCACAGCATGATGCTGACGCCAAAGCTGGTGTTTAGTCTGATGGCAAAAAGCCTTTTGGTCTCATTAGACCGAAAAACCGCCTTCCAGCTGCTTCAGACTCTCCCACAGGCTTTCTGGCAAACTGATGTCATTTGGCATTTTATGACAGTAGCTTCTTATTGCCTGTGACTGGTGAAGCGCTCGGGCAGCAGTTGTTGTCTCTCCAATGTCACCTTGCTGAAGCTTGTGGCTCTTTCACAGTTATCTTTGGTCTTTGGTGACCACAATTACTTCGTGCATGATCAGTTTTTGAGGATTCTGCTCTAGGTACATTTACAGTTGCGTTAAACCGTTAAACCGTTACGGTTCTGGTTTAATTGTACATCATTGTGTCTTGTATCCATCTTCTGTTTCTTGTTTTTCAATTACTTTTCTGCTTTTGTCTATTCTTTTACCTTATGGTGTAATTTCTGCCACAATACTGACTCCAATAAGCAGGTTTCACTGGATTCTGAGCATGTTATAAAACTAAACATTTGTGGTGCAATTAGTGTAATTCTTTGGTCAAGATTGAGCACTCTGTAAAGTCTCCTCCAGCACATCCCAGACTTTCAATTTAAGGTCTGGACTCAGAGGTGCCAATTCATGTGTGAAAATGATTCTTCATGCTCCCTCCCAACCATTCTTTCACAATTTGAGCCTGATAAATTTTGGTTTTGTCATCCTGGAATATGGCCATGATGTGTCTTCCTACGTGGTTGTTTAAGAAATGAAAAGCTACACACTCTATCAGTTAGGGTTAAAAGAACTGTTGCCAAACATAACATGCTAGAAACATAATAAATCTGCAATAATGATCCAAACATAGACTCGTAAGCATTTGCTTATTTAAATCCAAACAAAAATCCAACTTTTTTTTTTGACCAGGCAGTGTATAGTTCATACAAAACTCCACTTAAAATATTTAAATGTCATTGCATTAGACACAAAAGATTCAATGCATGCCTTTACATGTTAAACTTTTTGGAGTCACTATACATATAGAAGTAAAGTTCAATTGTAAATTCTGAGTTCTGATTTACTACAGAATTTTTTTTATGCTTCACTAAATGAAAAGTGTTTCCTTTTCCAGTGCGAGTCTCTGGCAAGCTGAACAAAGAATTAAGATGTATTATCTTCTTGCGCAAATATCTCTGGTTAGCAAGGTCAAGTTATTTTTGTGAAATTGCAGTAAAAGAACTTTCCCACTATAATTCATCTTGATTCACCTCAGGGCTTGTAACAAGTGACATTTCATATCTGCCATTTTTGAAAGAGGATCTCCAGATATATATATATAATGCTGTAGCCACTACATGTAAATTGATTGGCAGAGTTTTTTATTATTATATTATTATTTGTGTAAGGATTCTGTGTTTCTTTAGATGGTTAATGTTTTGGACATGCATTTAGCCATGTTTCATTGGCAGTCACTCTTTTAACAAAGTGACTTATAAGATGGTGCTCAGGTTATATTGTTCTGTTTAGTCAGTTACAGTTGCTGCAGAAAAGAAAATCAAAGAATGATGTGCTATTAGCAGTAATAGTACTAGGATACAGAAACCTTGACAGTTATGAAACTCAAGACAGTTATAAAGCCATAATGAGTTTTTGGATTAGATTTCGGAGCTCTCTCTACTAGAGTAAGTGAGTTTGATGTGTTTAAATGTGCTGCTAGAGAAGTGTACAAAACTGTAAGCAGCCTTTGAAAGGGAACAAAAGAAAACATTTAAATTAGTTAAAGGCATTGTTCACCCAAAAAATAAACATTCTGTCATAATTTATTCACACTCATGTCATTTAAAACCCATACGACTTACTTTCTTCTGTTGGAGATTCTGTTCAGATAGACAGATTAGACTAACTATAAGTATCTTTGCAACTACATGTCAACTTACTCTCATTAGAGTATTAGTAAACTGTCTGCTTAATATCTGCTGACCTTTTATTTTGATGGTCCCTTCAACAGACATTCTACTGACAATAGGTAACTTTGCAACTACATGACTTATATTACTAAACCCTAACACCTAACCCTAACCTAACAGTATACAAACAGTCTAATACAGTCTACTAATACTCTAATGAGAGTTAGATGAAATGTAGGCCCTGTTTTCACCTGGTATTAAGATGCATTTTGGTCAATCGGATCACAAGAAGGGGGAGACACATTTCCTTTTACACCCGTGTTTGAATCTGTTTCTTTTGTCCACTTTCAACCAGTTCTGTCCTGATTTATTCGAGAGGAGGGCCTATGGGCGGGTAAATGTATGTTGTTTTTTTTTCCGATCTAATGAACAAAATAAGCTTGTGCAATTTACATATGAACAGGCCCGGAGATGATGGGAAAACATGGAGAGCAGCAGCTTTCGTTTCTGCTCTGACAGCCGCAAGACCGGCCAAACGGTGTGAGTGTGTGTTAGAAATCAGGAATGGTGAGAGAACATTGTGTTTGGTACATTTTTCGTCTTCAAACTAACTTAGGTCTTCAGCTGACAAAGTTGAAATCCCATCTGGCTAGCGCATTCCCACCTAATGTCTATGCATTAGGTCAGTAGGTGGAGAGTAGTCAGTCTTTTGCGGCTGTTCGAACACATTTGACCACATGAGCGTCTACACTACGAAAGCAATATAGTCGAATGCGTCTTCGACTACCTCTGGAAGTGGTCGAAAGTGGACAAGCTCAAAACGTTTTAGACCCCGTTTACACCATACTTGAGTAAAAGTACTGATACCTTACATCGAAAATGACTCCACTACAAGTTAAAAGTAACCAATTCCAGTATGACTTGAGTAAAAGTCTTAAAGTATCTGATTTTAACAGTACTTAAGTATTTTACTCATGCTGAATGTAGGCTCAGAGATGCACTAGTCCTGAGAGACATGCCAGTGAAAATAAGAAACAATTGATTTGTAAGATGAGAAATCAAGTTTATTTTTTAAAATCAAAATAAAACTGAACACCTCAATGTTGCAATAAATCAAGGTCGACACAACAACCTTTTAAACGTCTACAAACTCTCAAGTCTCAGTTGAGCTCAAGTGCACAGAAAGGCCATAAGTAAACCAATATCCTTCAAAACGGTCTTATCAATATAGCGGATAAATAAAACAAT
The DNA here is from genome assembly GCF_019924925.1 of Ctenopharyngodon idella. Classification (NCBI taxonomy): domain Eukaryota; kingdom Metazoa; phylum Chordata; class Actinopteri; order Cypriniformes; family Xenocyprididae; genus Ctenopharyngodon; species Ctenopharyngodon idella. The sequence goes on along the minus strand of NC_067221.1, from coordinate 39,622,637 downwards.
GTTAAGTAAAATTAAATAGTCAAAGTCTACTGTATGTGCTGGTTTGAGCCTCATCACCAGCTGCAGTCATTTCCTCATCTAATAAATCAAATACCTGTGATCAGCAACTACCTCCTAATGCACTCACATTCACGTAAAGTATCCTTGTTGACAAGTTTTGGGTGAGTAAAGGCAAAATGCACAAGATATAGTACCTTCAATGCCCTTAGATGGCGATATCACTTATTTATATCAGAAACAAACTGCTGCAGAAAAAGTTAGCTGATTATTAGCAAATTATAGCTAAAAAGTTAGCTATAATTTGTTTTTCCATTCAATTCAACAAGCTTCACACAGATCAGATCAGGTCAGACAGATGTGGAAACCTCTAACCAAGAGTCAACAAGTCAAAAATCAATACTTATTGCGATAAATATTACATAGAAAGAAAATTAGTTGCACTTATTTCAACAATGCATTGAAATTACAGGCACCCTCAAGACATAACAGCATCATTTTGCCTTATGGATGCTCATAGACATAACTTATATTTATGCTAATTATAGCTTTCATGCCTGACTGAATTATTGTGCTTCATTCTGAAAGAAATCGTTTGTCAGTCTTTCAAGTGGCTTTTCTGCAGAATAACAGCCAACTGCAAAAAGTCTGCCATATTGTGTTATGGATTGTGGGTTTGGCCAAAGGGTTTCTATGGCAACTATGCAGAACATTTACCGTCCGGTTTGGTCGAATCTGCGCGAGCAGTATGTTCTGTGCATCTGCTTTCGAAAAACATTTTCAGAGAAGCTTCTGGAGTGACAGATAAAGATCACAAGCTGACTGCAGCATTCAGGCCAGTTTTGCCTGAAACAGACTTTGTTCTGTAGTTTGGTCTTTACTTTTTGAATTGAATTCTGCCAGCATACACTTTTACCTTAAATACACAGGCAAGTCTGACTTTTTACCAAAGCTTCTCAGTTGAAGTCAGTGTTATAATTTCCTCAGCTATTACACAAAAGGTTGGTGGAAAGATTGAAGGTTTTTTTTTTTATAGCTGACAGACTATAATGAAACAAATCAAGGTTAAAAGCACTGTTTCCTTGAATAACTGTTTAATCTATAAATATTTATGCACTGCAAAAATGATTTTCTAAGTGTTTTTTGTCTTGTTAATATCTCAACATTCTTAAATAAAGATACATTTCTTGAGAAGCAACATTAATTGTCTTCCGAAAAATTAACAAATAGAGTTTTTGCTTAAAACAACACAAAATGTCTGCCAATGGGGTAAAAAAAACTTAATAATCTTGTTTTCCATTTGAATTAAGTTTATTTTTCTGGCACCATTAGCAGATTTTTTTTCTTGTTTTAAGCAAAAACTTGTTGCTAGGATATTCTAGGTGGTTGTTAGGGTGTTTTGGGTGGGTTCTAGGGGGTTTAGGGTGGTTTCTTACTGACCCATCTTCAAGTCTCTGATATTCTGGTCTCTAGATATGCCTCGAGTCCCTCCTTAAGTAAAAGTCGGTGGGATTTTCTAGCTATTTTTTATAAACTACCAAACTATAAAGACAATTTATTCAAAAAACTGCAAGATTTAAGGTATTGTTCATGTCTGTAGCAGAAATAATCTAAAATAATAATGAATATTATAATTAGTGCTGTCGAATCGATTAATCACATCTAACAAGTATAAATATATATTAGGGCTGTGAATTTAACGCATTAATTAGATTAATTAATTAAGCAAAAAAATAACGTGCTAAAATTTTTTACACGTTTAACGCACTTGTCCCACCCCCAGACCTACATTGGTCATTTGACATTTCATACAGTTGACTGATGGTGTATATAATGCAGGGCAGCAACTCACTGCGTGATATAATGCAGTTAGAATGTCCATAAAATTCTAAATTACATTGATGCGCTCTCGCGTTCATGTATTACATTGATGCGCACTGGACATACATACATACATGTTAAAAAATGCCATAGTAACTGCCTCAAGTGAACTTTAAAAATAAAAAGAACGTCGCATCTGAAAGCTGCAGTCGTTTTTTATTGGTTAAAATGAATGGAGAATATCTCATATTTTTCCGTGGGTGCTCAGCGCCTATATACAGAACCAATCTGTAAAAATGTGAATAATTTTAACAAAATAAAAGAGAGATCATACAAAATGCATGTTATTTTTTATTTAGTTCTGTCCTGAGTAAGATATTTTACATTAAAGATGTTTATATATAGTCCACAAGACAAAAAAAAATAGCTGAATTTATTAAAATAATCCCATTCAACAGTTTGGGAACCACTGATTCTTAATACTGTGTGTGGTTACCTGAATGATCTATGAATGATTTTTTGTTTTGTTTTGTGATGGTTGTTCTTGAGTCCCTTGTTTGTCCTGAGCAGTTAAACTGCCTAATGTTCTTCAGAAAAATCCTCCAAGGTTTTTTTTTGCATATTTGAACCTTTTCCAGCAGGGATTTTGAGATCCATCTTTTCACACTGAGGACAACTGAGGGACTCAAACACAACTATTAAAAAAGGTTCAAACATTCACTGATGCTCCAGAAGGAAACACGATGCATTAAGATCTGGGGGGTGAAAACTTTTGAACAGGATGAAGATGTCCAAATTCTTCTTATTTTGTTGAAATATCATTTTCATTTAGTACTGCCCTTCAGAAGCTACAGAAGATACTTGCATGATTCCCGGAAGACAGATTAAGTACAATTTACCTTCAAATTCAAAAAGTTTTCATCCCAGATCTTAATGCATCATGTTTCCTTGAAGCATCAGTGAATGTTTGAACCTTTTTTAATAGTTGTGTTTGAGTCCCTCAGTTGTCCTCAGTGTGAAAAGACGGATCTCACAATCATTCAGTCACTGCTGGAAATGGTTCAAATATGCAAAACATCCTTGAATACTGAAGAATCTGCAGGACCTGGAGGATTTTCCTGAAAACATTGGGCAGGTTAACTGCTCAGGACAAACAATGGACTCATGAACAACCATCACAAAACAAAACAAAAAATCAGTCATAGATCATTCAAGTAACCACACACAGTATTAAGAATCAATGGTTCACAAACTTCTGAATAGGGTTATTTTAATAAATTCAGCTATTTTTTTGTCTTGTGGACTATATATAAACATCTTTTATGTAAAATATCTTACTCAGGACAGTACTAAATAAAAAATAACATGCATTTTGTATAATCTTTCTTATTTTGTTAAAATTATTCACATTTCACAGATTCTGCAAGGGGTTCCCATACTTTTTCATGCAACTGTAGTTGATGATAGTTAACAAGTTTGTGAATATTTTGAATAAAAAGGGAAAAACGAAATAAAAGTGATACATCTGTCATAGTTACTTAGCTTTCTTGGTAGCCTTCAGTAAATTAACTTCTCTATGAAAATGATTCATAAAACATCAGTTGACCCTACATTTACTTTCAATTTCATATTTCCAATGCCTGTTTGATGCTTTACACAATAATGACTTCAAATGATCTTTTGGGGATAATTTCTCAGCCAAATTTGATGTACGATAAATTTGCGATTAATTAGATTAATTAATCTCCACATCATGTAATTAATTAGATTAAAAATTTGAATCACTTCCCAGCCCTAATATATATACACACACATACACACACAAGCTTTAATGTTAGATGTGATTAATCATGATTAATCAATCTGGACAGCACTAATTATAATGCATTTTGCAAATGCATTTCTTCTACCTGTGGTTCTTTATAGTCTCGATGAGGCTGTGTTGGAAACATAGTATCAACTTTATACTGGTAAGATGCAAGAACACCAAGTAGAAAATGTTGCTATGGCAACAAAAGAACCATTGTCTCCTGATGCAAAGGGTGAATGTTCTGAGAGTGGCCATATTTCATCAGATCACATGAGTCGTAAGAGTTCAGACTAACTCACAGAAGTTTAGGAAATGTTTCCTCTGAGGCTTGTTATGGTAATAAACCAGGCGCTGTGATCTTTCACCGGTTTTCCCCGACAACTGTAAACAATTCCATGGTTATTCTTGACTGGCTAAGCCAACATGGTCTCAGTTGCTTTCAGAGTCAAAGCAAAGGAGTGTTAAAGGAGATTAAATGGCTCTGAGAGAAGCGTAACTGCAGTTTGATGTCAAAGCAGACACATTTTAAGAAATAAAATACAAGCAAACTGAAAATGAAGTTCATTCGGGAGCCTTCAAAGCTGAGAGAGAACTTTTATTATTTACTTTATTTTCATTGATTTATGCATTCATACATTAATAAAATATCTGAACTTAAACCATGACTGTAAAAATGTTTCCTGCAAATAATTATAGTGAAGTCGAGTAAATTGCACGTTTTGACAAATTAGCTCACTGCAAGTGAAGCTTATTTAATGTAATCTAGGTTACATTTTCTTTTACCCTGACAGTTTTGCTCATGGTTTTTGAGGATGAAGGTGTCACGCAACCTGTCGCATGTCTGATTTGTTTAGCTTTGTACTAAAATAACAGAGTTTGAGATCACATTTTAGCTATGTACAATTATATAATTAATTGCATTTTATTATTTGCTTGCAGTATTGTTTTCCCCTGTCACCATCAGCACAGACCTGCGAACCACCAGTTGAGAACCACTGGTTTCCAGCAGCATTAAATGTCTATGGCCACGCCGATCAATTTCCAGAAGTGTCTGTTTGTGTCGAGCAGTCTTGACATCTATAACCTTCATCCTCATGGACTTCATTTTTTTTCTCCACAGCTCTCATGGTGCCATTACTGTAAATAGATCTGCATGAGTGTATGTGAGTGGGTTTGTGCACATGAGTGTCTCTGTGTACATGTGGGCATTTTTAGAAACTGTCTTCATATAATATATGAATAACAGATGACATATCCAGGCATATCCATTTGGGTGCTCTACTTTTTATAACGTTTGAATTCAGTAAAATAAACCATCAAAATATGTTCTTGAGCTGAAATATGCGCTAATAAAAATAGCCTTTTTCAGTAAAAGGGGTCATAAGTAGAATTCAGAAACCCTTGTTATTAGCAACACCGGTTGGCCGTTAAGTGAACTGCAGCCAGGAGCTTACTGCTCGTGCTCGAACTCGTGCACATGTAACATACAAGAGATTGAAGGTGATTCAAAGCCTCACTCACGACGAAGTTCTTTTTCGTTCTTCGCTCAGAAATAAAAAGAAGTTGGAAATACCTTGTGATATAGGCCTACTGTTGAACAACATCCCGACGCCGTCCACGCTGCTGCGAGTGACGTAGATGAATATGTAAATATGAGCTGCAGGCTTCTCAGTGACAAAATAATAAAACTGACAGCAGCGAGAAAACAGCAGTTAAGAAAGCATCTGATCGTGGCAACGTGAATGTTTGCACAAGCTCTGCATTTCACCGGCATCATGTCGACAGATGAGGTAATTAAAATAAGACTGTTATGAAAACTTTATTACGCTATAAAGTATGAGACTAGGCTATATAGATGTGACTATGTTAGAGTATAGTTTGATTAATTCATTTTCTTTGCATGACACACAGACATTGCAGTACAAAACGGCTCTTTCGGCATTTTCCTGAACATTGTATGCATTTATTTCATGTGTCATTGAACGGAAAAGCGGCTCTCGTGAGCACGCGTAACCGTCACATCCTTTTGATTTTCCCGGCAAAAACGTCCCGAGTCCATCACATAAAAACCAGTCTACAGTCTTTCATAGACAATCTAGGAAGTGTTTTTTTAAGTTTCATTACAAGCTGTTAACACAATAAATAAAAGCGATTAACAGGCTACATGAAAATTCGTACATATAGCCCTTTAAATCAATTAGGCTGTTTTGTAAATACATTGTTCAAGATATGATATAATTCATGAAAATTTCTTTTTCAGCTCTTAAGCTTTTTTCAGTTTCAGGGTTTAATTAGGATTTTCATAGTTTATTTTATTTTAAAATATCAAAGCTAATTTTGATATAATATATGATCATTTAAAAAAAAATTGTCAAGTTGATTTTTAACTGTCTTTGTATGTAAAAGGGCTGCATAAACATCTCCTTTTCCATGCAGAAAATAACACCATATGGGTTTGGAAAGTATCTATTTATTTATATAGGATTCATTAATATTTTGAATGAGCTTTAATTTGTATATTTGCATTTTCAATTTTAATTTGTTTAACTTTTAGTCATTTTATGTGCTTTTGTCATTTTTATTAGTTTTTTAAGCTAAATATTTCTATTTAGCTTTAATTTATTTTTTAGTAGTAAGTATTTTAGTTTTAAGTTTAAGTTTTTCCACCTAATATTTAATTTAATAAATTTTTTTTAAATGATTTTTTTTTTATATTTTAAGTTTTGGTTAACAATAACAACACTAGTTTGGAATAACATGAGGGTAAGTAATGTAAATAATGAAATCATTTTCATTTTGGGCAAGTTTCTGAATCTGATTAGCTATTTTGTTTCCAAATTTAAACCAAGCAAACAATACAAGCAAAAACAGGCAATAATTTAGTCTGAATTTCTGCTCTAATGTAAAACACAGTGCTTTACTCACCCTTCTGTGGAGAAGGAACTGGTGCCGGCTGGGAGTTTGCGTTTGATTGGTCGGTGTCCTCCCCCCTAGACGCCTTTGAGTGTGTAGATGAAAGCTTGTGTGGTGAGTTTTGATGATTGCGAGGCAATGGTGAATAAAGGAGCCAAAACGCTGCTGCAAACCAATCACAGCCTAATCAACATGAGCAGTATGCTATGTGCTCAAAAGGCACAGCACTGCGTATTCAACTGCTATTTATAAAAGATCAAATGCTGCTGGTCACTCAGGGATATTTCGGTCAAAGCACAGCACTGTGTTGTTTATTAGATGGCAATTTAGATTCAACCCCAGAGTTTTTGTGTCCAGCTTTTGTTGGCTGCTTACATCCCACTTTATATCCTGAAGTGCACACACACATACATATATAAATACATACAGTGGGTGTGCACTGATTATTTGTATTCAAGTAATTAATCCGCATGCACATGGGGTCATGAGATTCCACCCAGTCAACAAGTCTATTGTGTTGCTGCCATAGCAACATGAGAAGTTTAGTTATTTTATTTCCAATTTGGGTATGTTGAGTGTAATGGATATTGTTTGAAGGCATTGCAGCTAAATAACAAAAACCTTGGTTTGGAATCAATATTTCAAATTTACCTTTATATGGCTTCATTTAAACAAATGACTGAGTTTTGAGGATATTGGATGTAGCTGAGCAGTCATTTCAGTGTGAGAGTTTCTAAATCTCGACTATGTAAACAATATTTCATAATTCACAGATATGTGTGGGACGACACTTTTGCTGGCAGGCTCCTCGCTTAAAGGTGAAGTGAGTGATTTCTGTGCGACTAGCATCACTGTTGGTTGAGCCAATATTTCTGTGTCGGGCCGCTTAAACAGATCAATGTTTTGATAGCGCTGCAATGTTTATTTCTTTCAGGAAATCAACTTACACATTCTTTCTGCATATTAAGATGAAAATTACACACATTGCCTTTAACATAATTCATGATAATCCAAGCGTGGAGCATTCATCAGATATCAGTAAAGCTTGAATTAGGGCTGCACGATTGTGACAAAAATCATAATTGTTGATTATTCCCTTGAAATTGTAATTGCGATTATTAATTACGATTGTCACGATTTACATTGAACGATGTTTTGAATAGCTTTATACCATGCATGCCATATTTTTATATGAAAATAAACAAGCTGAAAACACTCTTCCTGAAATTTTTTTTATTGCTTTTCTATAGCATTAAGCTTCAAATATGAACTATACATTGGTTTGGTTTCTTCTTTAAAGAAAAAAAGTGAAAATATGCATGGTATTATAATGTTATACTAAAACTATAAAATAAAAACAATGGAAAAAGTCCTCAAGATAACCTGTAGAAAGAAAAAGATACACAACTTAAAGCATGCAGAACAATGCAAGTGGACTTTTTTTTGTAATCGTGCCTTATGCCCTACCTGAACGATTACGTAATTGTGGCATTCGTAATTGTAATCACGATTAGAAATTTGATTAATTGTGCAGCCCTAGCTTGAATAGCATTAAATTATACTTCTTTATACTTATATTCTGAACTTCTGTTTCTTGGAGGGATCACAAAAATGCACAATTATAACTATGATTTAGTTTAACGTGTTGTAGTTACATCTTTTGAAGAGCTTGTGTGTATGTGTGTATATATATTAGGGCTGGGAAGTGATTCAAATTTTTAATCTAATTAATTACATGATGTGGAGATTAATTAATCTAATTAATCGCAAATTTATCGTACATCTTTACGGCAAGCAACCGTACTAACTTAATACACATTTCTGGTCGCATTGTGAATTATTATTTGATTTTTCCAAAGATATCTTTGCACCATTCATATAATTTACCATCCAATCAATTCCTGATGCAGTGTTGTAATATATTCATCTCTGAGAGTCTGTTAATTCATGCTATATCAGAAAAAAACAATCCTAAAAGTAAATGACTTTTAAATTACTTTTTAATTATTTAAAGGCCCTGATATACTTCAAGCAAAATCGAAGAACTGATGTGACGTCATTTTGAACAAAATCTGGCCAAAACAAAGTTAATTTGGAGTTTGTTTTGGGAGTTTGAAACAGCATGCCAAAGCAAACTTTCCGGAAAAGTTCGCTCCGGCTGGTAAACACCAGCACATAATTACATATTCATCTAAACGTTGCTCTCAGCAGTGTGGACGATGTCAGGATGTTCACTAACAGTATATCGCTGCTCACGTATTTCAAACTTTTTTTTACCCCTACGTGAAGAATGAAAAAAAACTTCGCCATGAGTATATCGAAGCCTTAAAGGGACTTTTTGGAATTTAGAAATTCTTGTTATTAGCGACACCAGTGGCCATTAAGTGAATTGCAGCCAGCAACTTACTGCTCATGCTCACACTCGTGCACACGTAACGTACAAGAGCATGAACGTGATTCAAGCCCCCAAAATACTCGTGACAAAGTTCTTTTTCGTTCTTTGCTTAGAAGTAAAAAGAACGTAACGTGATGTGACACATGAGGTAATTAACACTGTTATGATCGTTTGATTATAAAGTATATGTGAGACTATAGATCTGACTGTGTGAGACTATAGTTTGAATGAATCCTTTTTCTTTGCATGACACATTCACAGATATGTTTACAATACAGAATGTCTCTTTTGTTATTATTCTGAACATTGTATAAGCATGTGTTTCATGGTCATTGAACAGAAGAGGCTCTCGGGAGCATGCATAAACGTCACATTCTTTTTGCTTTTCCCAGCAAAAATGTCCAGAGTCCTTCACATAGAAATCAGTCTACAGTCTTACATAGACAAACAAGCAAGTCAGGGAAGGTCTTGTTTTTTAAGTTTCATTACAAGATGTTCACACATTGGCAATAAAATAAGCAATTAATACATGAAAAGTCTTGCATATAGCCCCTTTAATTCCTTCTGTTCCTCATACAATGCTATTATATATTATATGTCTTATTCAGAAGACTTAAAATGTAGTGCACAACTCATGGAATATGTAATTTTATGTACTGTTTTTGTAATTTTCTGAACCTTGCAGCTCTTGGTGTTTCATTACATGTAAAAGGACAGCATGAACATCCTTCATAACATCCCTGAAGAAACAGTTGAGTTTCTTCACATGAGGGTGAGTAAATTACGTGAAGTAACCATCTAAAAAGAACCTCAGTAAGCCTCTAAAATATTTTCGGTGAGCAGACAGCATTATTCAAACATCATACCAAGGGATATCATATGTTTTCTCTCAAAACTAGCACTCATCTGCATTTAAAGTGGGCATATTCGATTTCAGAACTGCTCGGTCAACATAGCAATGAAGAGGTGTTTGGCAGTTGAACACAGCACTTACAGTTCATGAGTGTATGATTGTGTGATATTGATTCATTCAGTGTGCTGGAAATGTTATTTGAATATGGTAAAAATAAATAAGATAATAATATATAAAGGATAAAATAGTCCTTTAAATATAGACTATGTAACTTTTCTGTTCAGAATTAACAAAATTTAAATAACAAGTCAATACACTATCAATCTTTCTTCCCAAAAGTGTTTTTTTTCATACCCTGATTCACTATGGTAAGCCTATTATAAGTGTTTATATATAGCGAGATGATTTTCATGGGAAATTGCGCTCATGTGTCACTTGTCCGTTAGTGTCTTTTCATATCCGTAAATAGAGAAAAGTTGCTCTGGCTACTACGTGTGTTTGGTGTGAGAGTGGCATAGGTCAGTTTTCACAACGGGCGAGAAAGGTTGACATGGAGCAGCTAAATCTCCAACCTCCGGAGAGCAGGGTTGCAAAACCCGCCCAATTGCTACTCAAAACTAGCCCAATTGCGTTTTAGGGGGGGTCCCCCAGTAAAAATCTTATTTTTTGGGGGTAAAATCCATGTTTTTGGCAGGGTTCCCCTGGTAAAATTCGCATTCCAGTGGGTAATATCATGTTATTTGGGGTTGCTTCAACCCTGTTCAGACCTCGTAATAAAACTGAGGGATTTGAAATGTTGTAAAAGCGACACGGACCTTTTTATTACTCAACAGGTGAGTAAGGAATTTTATTGAACAGATACATAATGTCTTCAGCTAGTCAGATTGAGATCCTTTCCATTTAAACTGGTTATGACTCTTAATCCTAGTAGTAAATGTTTTATGAGCAGTAGGAATACCACATTCATTCGCACAGTCACACAGAGCCGAAGCACACCCAAAACAATGTTCTTCCACAAAATGCATGCAGTTTTTTTTTAACCGCTAGAGGGCCAAAAGTTACTTAGTGTACCTTTAAAGGATTTGTTAACTTTCAAATGAAAATTAGCCTAAGCTTTACTCACCCTCAAGCCATCCTACAGTAGGTGCATATGACTTTCTTCTTTCTGATGAACACAATCAGAGAAATATTAATAAATATCCTGACGCATCCGAGCTTTATAATGGCAGTGAACGTGAGCTTGGGCTAATTTTCATTTGAAAGTGAACTAATCCTTTAATACAGCAATGTTTAAAAATGAGGCAAACAAAAATTAAAAACAATTAATTATTTAGGTAAAAATAAGAACAGTTTTTGGTGTATGGAAAAAAAACAGTGTGAACACAAGTCAATTATGAGTGAAGATAGGATAGTGGGGAAAAAAAAGTCTGAATTTGAGTCCCAGCAATTGTAAGCTTTCAAGCTTTTATTTTCTTCCTATTGACCTTTGAAAGTTGCCATTTTTTCTGACATAAATAGCTCACAGTTAAACGGTGGCATCTCTGCATGGGTCTAATAATCCACATTCTGGCACTGAGAACATTTACTGCTGGTATTGACCAGGATTATGAGTGAATTTGTTCTGTTCTGTGTTCTTTTATGAACAGTGTTATTCTAGTATCATTGATATACTTTTATAGTTTTTGTTAATACATTTTTAAATATTATATTTTAAATTTTGTTGTGTTATTATTTTAAATATTTCTGTATAGTTTTTTTAAGTAACTTTATTATTTATTAAAGGGTTAGTTCACCCAAAAATGAAAATTCTGTCATTAATTACTCATGTCATTCCACACCCGTAAGACCTTCGTTTACATTCAGAATACAAATTAAGATATTTTTGATAAAATCCAATGGCTCAGGCCTGCATTGAAAGCAAGTTAATTTACACTTTCAAATGCCCAGAAAGCTGACATATTTAAAACAGTTCGACAATATCTAGTGATGGGCGATTTCAAAACACTGCTTCATGAAGCTTCGAAGCTTTACGAATCTTTTGTTTCGAATCAGTGGTTCGGAGCACGTGTAAAACTGCCAAAGTCACTTGAACCATTGAAATTTCGAAACACTTATGACATAACGAAGCCTCGTTTACTGAAGTCACGTGACTTTGGCGCTCTGAACCACTGATTCGAAACAAAAGTTTCGTAAAGCTTCGAAGCTTCATGAAGCAGTGTTTTGAAATCGCCCATCACTAGATATTGTTGAATAAAGTCATTATTTTGTTTTTTTGGCGCACAAAAAGTATTCTCGTCACTTCATAACATTAAGGTTGAACCACTGTAGTCACATGAACTGTTTTAAATATGTCTTTGGTACCTTTCTGGGCACCTGAAAGTGTAAATTAACTTGCTTTCAATGCCTCACTGAGCATCAGATTTTATCAAAAACACCTTAATTTGTGTTCTGAAGATGAACGCAGGTCTTATGGGTTTGAAACGACATGAAGGTGAGTAATTAATAACCGAATTTTCATTTTTGGGTGAACTAACCCTTTAAATAAGTTTTATTTTATTTTATAAGTAATGAAAAAGTTTATGGTTTTAGTTTATTATAATAAACCTGTTTATGAATTATGGATCTATGAAATTATGGTTTATGGATGCCACTTTTTTTCTAGCACTCTATATAAAAGTATAGAATCACTCAACATAAAGCATCCCGGTTCATTACGCAGCCTTTACATGCATTGTAATTGAGACACGCAAGACATTGAAAAAAGTTTGCGATTGTGTTTCTTTCTTTTTCAGAAGGGAAAATGGCATAGTAAATGATACAATGGTAACATTCATGGAATGGAATGGGATTCCGCCAGGTTGTCATGGCAACCTACAGAAGCAAACACCTGTGAATTAGAAGCGCTCCGCTCCCCCCTCCTTCAACAGGAAGTGCTTTAATTAGAGCCAGAACAGGAGAGCTGAGAGGACAATGCGCTTCGTTTCTTCAACCCACCAATTAACATGAGCCATCTATCAAATCACATAGAATTAGTTCTCAGCTCAACAATTCTGACTCGTGCTGGAGAGGGAAATTATGCTTAATATTCTTATCAAAACTCGTCTTATAAGGCAAAGTCTCTATTAAGTCTTTATCTCTTGATTATGGGTTTCTCTACAGATGTAGATGTATTTTTCTTGATGGGATTGGAGTTCACAGCAGACACTGACGTTATCACAATCACTAACTAGGACAGAGAGTAAACATTATAATGGGTTATGCTATGAACACAATAGACGAGGATAAATTAAGAAACTTTACTGACGTCACAACATGCTTTTCAGAGAGGAAGCTAATTTGAAGGTGGAAATGAAGGATCATGTGTCACTGAAGACTGGAGTAATGATGCTGAAAATTCAGCTTTGCATCACAGGAATAAATTACTTTTTAAAAGATATTCAAATAGAAAACAGTTATTTTAAATTGTAACAATATTTCACAATATTACTATTTTTACTGTATAAAAAAAATGCAGCCTTTCGAGCATAAGAGACATGAAAAACACTAATTATTCTAAACTTTTCACAGGTATATATGTAGGCGTGGATGTGTTGATGTGGGGGCGGTCATTAATTTCAATTATTTTATTAAGTGGCAAAAGTGCAGAATGAGTCATTTTTGCAGCCAACTATCAATGAATAATGTTTTTGGACTGGTGAATGTTTTGGGACTGGTAAATGTTTTCACAGTAATGAACTAGTTATCCCAAAAGATCAAGGAGAATTAGATTCCTCGTATGACTCCTTTGAATATTTGTTGAATATTTGGATTAACCACCAAAACCACGGGTGTATTGCAAAAGAAATTTAAGCAGCTGTGAGAAATGCATTATGCTATAATGAGGTTCACCTCAATGAGTTAAGATGGATTGCTTTCATACTAATTGCGAATTGGACCGGAGTTCACATGAACTGAACCTTTTGAAACAGAACTTTTCAACTTCAGAAAACAGCTTTCGCACCAACCAAACAAAACTCTGATGTCAAACTGACTCAGGTTGCCACAAAAAGGTGTGAAAGTGGCCTAAAACTCTAGTTTGAAATCAGAGTTTGTCTTTCTGCAAGAGTCATACTTGTGTAGTGACAGAACGCATTACAAAAATGAAAATGTTCTGTCTGGTTTCTGTGCAGAAGTATCTCCTAATGAGCATGCTGTGCTGAATGTGACTGTTTCACTTAGACAGGCTGATGAATCAGTCTCAAATAAACACATGTCCATCCGTTCTTACACAGCACCTCAGTTCTGATATCTGCATATGTCATCTGTACTTATTATTTGAAATTTAGAGAAGACAGATACAGAAAAAAAATGTTTCCCCGGAAAGCAATGAGACTAAATTTAATTCCCCTTTTGGATGTTTCTATGCATAGATGTTTCTATTATGAAGGCACAATGCATCGGAAGAATTCTGTGTATGTCATTATTATTTGCTTTGTGTTTTGAAATATTTTAACAGTTGAGTTGTAACATAAATGTGTATTAATGTGCATAAACAGCACACAGTGTTCTGATCGAAGACAATAAAATCATTTAGGCCTAGAGATGTTACGTTTTCAAAGCTTACCGGAGGAGTCCGGCTCACAAAACTTGCCTTTGAGATGGACATCACTAAAAATAAAGTTAACTTGCAGTTTATTAAGAGTCAGATGTTGATTCAGTAACCGCTCTGAAAGAGTTGTTTAATCATGAAAGAGTTCGGCAAACCGATATATGAGATCCGGCCAATAAGAGTAATTTGTTCGTGAATCGGACTACACTATAGTTATGTGGTATGTTTTTGATATACTTAAAAGAGCCAGTTCATAAGAGTCATTTGTTCGCAAATCAAGTTTTTTTTTCACTGTTTGCTTTGTAATTCACTAAAAGGAACCACTTATAAGAGTCATTTGTTCATGAATCACAATCTCATTTGCTCTATATGCTTTTTAATTCACTTAAAGGAACTGGCTCATGATAAGAGTCATTTTTCGTGAATCGGACCACACTAATTAAACAGTATGTTTGTAATTCACTAAAAGAACTGGTTCATAAGATTTGTTCGTGAATCAGACTAGTAATGCGTATATGGTATGTTTTTGAATCACTAAAAAGAACTGAGTCATTTGTTGACGAATCAGAAACTTTTTTGCACCGTATGCTTTTTAATTCACTAAAAGGAACTGACTCATAAGAGTCATTTTTCCCGAATCGGACTGCACTAGTTATGAGGTATGTTTGTAATTCACTAAAAAGAACCAGCTCATAAGAGTCATTTGTTTGTGAATCAGATTACATTAGTTATGTGGTATGTTTTTGGTTCACTAAAAAGAACCGACTCATAAGAGTCATTTGTTCATGAATTGGAAACTTTCTTGCCCAACGGCCAGAATTCCCTGGATATTTTAGCTGTAATCTGAATATGAGTATTTGAAAACTTAAAGGGTTAGTTCACCCAAAAATGAAAATAATGTCATTTATTACTCACCCTCATGTCGTTCCACACCCGTAAGACCTTCGTTCATCTTCAGAACACAAATTAAGATATTTTTGTTTAAATCCGATAGCTCAGTGAGGCCTCCATAGACAGCATGACATTTCCTCTCTCAAGATCCATTAATGTACTAAAAACATATTTAAATCAGTTCATGTGCGTACGGTGGTTCAATATTAATATTATAAAGCGACGAGAATATTTTTGGTGCGCCAAAAAATCCAAAATAACGACTTATATAGTGATGGCCGATTTCAAAACACTGCGTCAGGAAGCTTCGGAGCGTTATGAATCAGCGTGTCGAATCAGCGGTTCGGAGCGCCAAAGTCACGTGATTTCAGCAGTTTGGCGGTTTGACACGCGATCTGAATCATGATTCGACACGCTGATTCATTACGCTCCGAAGCTTCATGACGCAGTGTTTTGAAATCGGCCATCACTATCTAAGTCGTTTTTTTGGTTTTTTTTGGCGCACCAAAAATATTCTCGTCGCTTTATAATATTAATATTGAACCACTGTACTCAGGTTAAGGTTAAGATTAAATCGCTGGAGTCACATGGATTACTTTAATGATGTTTTTACTACCTTTCTGGGCCTTGAAAGTGGTAGTTGCATTGGATCTCTATGGAGGGACAGAAAGCTCTCAGATTTCATCAAAAAGATCTTCATTTGTGTTCTGAAGATGAATGAAATTCTCACGGGTGTGGAACGGCATGAGGGCAAGTAAATGATGACAAAATTTTCATTTTTGGGTGAACTAACCCTTTAAACATTTCTAATCAAATTATTCCAAAAACCAAATGATCTGAGCTGCTATATAATTTTTCCATAGGTCAACAAATGATTTTTCTGTATTTATATATTTATTTTTCCTTTTAAAAAACATCTGAGAAAAACTTGAAACTTATATAAACTATTGAAAGTTCTTTAACTTTCCCAAGCTATAAACGAGCAAACTTTGAGCAACAAAATATCTCAGGTTCATCTATGGCTTTTAAAACTTTAGTTAATATTTCCAGCTGGTTACATACTTTCACAGACTAGCTTTTGGAAAACTGGCTGTCATCTACATTGGGTGACCTCTCATTATTTGCCGTAACATCTTGAGCACTCATGATGATGATGGATACTTTTTTGGATGTTAAATACTTTCTCCTATGCCAGTTTAATATGCAAAGACAGCTATAAGTAAGACATTCGTTTAACTCCCTGAAGAGTGCAAACACTGTCGCACTGTGGCACTTTTAAAACACTGCTCTGTTTGACATGTCAGCGTGGGACAGGACTATCTGTTCTGTTGCTGTTTAATATGTTCAGGAACTGTCTAGAAACCACCCAGAAACTGTGTAATAGAGCTGGACGAGTCTGGATAAATTGAGAATCACATTTTTTTTCTTTAAAACAGAGATCACGATTCTCCCACGGATTCTGAATAGACAACTAAACAAAATAGCATGTAATTTACTAGAGGTTCTAACAAAATGTTAATTGCTGCAGCGTATTTAAAAAAAATATTTAATTAATTTGAATCGATCCTTCTTTTGAATGATTCAACGACTCACTCATAAAGACTTCACTTGTTTCATTACTGGATGAATCAGCGCTTTTGAATGAATCTCTTGAATGAATGATTCAGTAACATACATTTTTTAACAGTCACTTGTCGCCACCTACTGGTGTAACGATGTAATTGATGCAATCTTTTGAAGCATCAAGTTACTTTCAGAAGGTGATTTACCCTATTTTGATCGCTACTGTAGACATCAGTGTTTATATCTGAGCTATAAACTTTTATCCCAGTACTTCTCTGATAATTTGAATTATTGTAACACAGAAATAATGATACTGTGTGGTTAAGAAGACTGTTTGTGAAGCGGTTTCATACCTATACATGACATTGCTCTCTCTGTGTTAGCGGCAGCTCCAACACAAATTTGAATGTTCGCTGTGATTGTACTTTTAGGAATAAGTTTGTGTGTGTGTTTAAATCGAGATTGCGATCTTTTAATGATTAGTCATGCAGCTCTACTGTACAGTAATGCTCTAGAAAAGCCTGGCAACACCTCAGCAACCACTTAGATTCTATCCCATTCATTGTCCGATAATTTATTGTATGCTCTTAAATATGTGAAATGGCTTTAAATTGTCAGGGTTTGCTGCCTGACAGCTTAGCATAGTCACTATAGTGAAGGCTTTGGGATTGTGTGTGTTGTCATCAACTAATCAATGTTTTTATGATTTTTGCAGCTCCAGAGTTATGACTCAAAACCGATGGGCTCCAAAATCTGAGTGTCCATGAGCAAAAATGGCGGTCTTGCTGCAGTCAATGGATAGATTACTCCAGGTATGATGAATAGGCTTGCATACTACTGTTCGGATTGTGGAATAATGTCTATTGTTTCACTTGCTATTAAAAAAAAGTTTTTTTATTGCACAGTATGTTTTAAGCTAGTATTCCATTCCAAACATTGGCGAAAAGTCCAGTGTCCAGTGTTTACAAGGAAATTTTCTGTTTTATTCTGGTATTAAGCACTAGATCCTCCCAAACTCAGCTCTATGGTTGCTGAACCGGTGACTGATGGCCATCTGTGTTGTGTCAAAAGCACCAAATTAACCCACACAGACAGCAGTAATTGCTCTACTGTGTCGTCCCCATGGGTGTGTGTGTGCGTACTTGTAAAGATACCTTTGTGAGGACCAGTTTGAGTTTGAGACCATTAGAGTGAGGACCAAGAGAGTAAAGTGAGGACATTTTAGCTGGTCCTCACTTTCTGAGACCTCTTTAAAAGCCTGTTTGAGGGTCAAGACTTGGTTTTAGGGATCAGGTTATAATTGGGTTAAGGGTTCGGGTTAGGCACTTAGGGTTAGGATAAGGAGCTGTAGACTGTATTGTGTCAATGAATGTCCTCACAAAGGTAGATGTACAAGAATGCATGTGCACGCAGTTTGAAATCAGGGTACAGGTTTTTTGTTGTTGTTGTCACTTTCTTCTTATCTGTCGTAAACACACTTGCACACATATATTTGGGTCTTATTTTGGTGGTATATGAACAGGAATGATCAGTAAATTATATGCATATATCATATGTTTTTATCATCATACGGTTTTAATGTTAGTCAAGGCTTCTTGTGCCGAAAGAGTTTAGTTTTCATGACCCGTAAGCAGGCTATTTTTGATGCTGTCCCTTAATGACATGCACTTTGCTGCTCTGCCACATGAGCTGTGGGTTTGAAAAATGTCTAAATAAATTAGACAGCCTTACCAATTGACTAGTCATCCAAGTTTTCATGTAATGGTTTGTTTAATGTTTTGGTTTTGGTTTAATGCATTCATTTGCCACACATTAAGAGTTGTAACGAGTCATTTTTGCAACTAAGTTTTAATAGCTGCTCTTTGAGTGAAAGTTCTTAAAGCAACATTACTTTTATTTTACAAACCCTTTAAACACCCTATCAGTGCTATCTTGTGTGTTCATTCATATTTGGGCTGATTTGATTATGTTTTCAACTATCAGTGAAAGTTTAGTACTGTTATGTGTTATTTTAGTATTATTTATACTATTAAAATTTTTATTAATATTTTGAGTTAGCTTTTATTTTTATATTTTTTAATTTTAATTTTTAGTAATTTTATGTGCTTCTGTATTTGTTTTTTTTTTTAGTTTTTACGATATTACTATTAATTAAAGGTTTAATTTTTTTTTGTTTTAGTTTTAATTTGATTATGCTTTCAACTATCAATAAGAGTGTGATGTCCTGTGTTATTTTAGTATTATTTATATATTGTTATATTTTTTATTAATATTTTGAATTCAATTTCATTTTTACATTTTCCGTTTTTATTTTAATTTGTTTGTTTGTCATTTTAGTCATTTATTATTATTATTATTAAATATTTAGTTTAATTTAAGTTTGATTTATTTTTATTTCTGTTTCAGTTTTTATTTATTTCCAAGTAGTAATTTTAGAGCTCAGAACAACTTATTTCAGTTAGATAACATTTCTAATTTTAAGTCTCAGGTGTCCCCAGAATGTGTGTGTGAAGTTTCAGCTCAAAATACCCCACAGATCATTTATTATAGCTTGTCAAATTTGCCCCTATTTGGGTGTGAGCAAAAACACACTGTTTTTGTGTGTGTCCCTTTAAATGCAAATGAGCTGCTGCTCCCGGCCCCCTTTCCAGAAGAAGGCGGAGCTTTAACAGCTCACGCTTCGGTTGCTCAACAACAACAAAGCTGGAGAATCTCACGCAGCCAAAATGAGGATTGTCAGTAACGGCGTTCAGCCTTACATTGTTCAAACCGGAGTCGACACTGATGGAGAGACTCAGGAAGAAGTTACAACTTTTAGAATGCAACAACATTTCTGAATGGTTAGTGGATAAATTTATGTAGTTGCTGTGAAGTTGATTCAACTCATCGACTAGCATGTGCCGTCATGTTAATCTTTTTGCAAATCCAGTGTTGAATTGACCCTCATTTGTGAAGCAGTCCGGAGTAAAATGGTGACTTGGCAACAACACTCTACTACAACAACTCTTCCTCTTCTCTAAAGCAGCCCAACATGGCCTCACCCCCTTTGTTGTGTGTTCTCGGGGGCGGGGTATATGTAAATTTTAGGGTTAGTGATGTCACCAACTCGGGAAGAAGCTTGTGGTAGTCCCTACCAGCTGTTTGTTGTAGTCCTTAAACAGTGAATTCTGTAGAAGAAAATATCTCCCTTTGCATTGAACTTTGAGCGTCGTAACTTTGCAGATGTTGTTTATGCTCAAACAGCAACATTACACACTAACTAAAGTTAAAAAAGGGAAATCATAATCAACCACCACTTTAGTAGTTTTAGTTAACGAAAAAAAAAAAAAATGCTATTTCATCATGTTTAAATGCATTACACAGAATTCCACAGATTTTTTCGCTGTAACAATCACACTTCATCAACACACACTCTTCTCAATCAATCTCTTTCTCCCATAAGCAATTAAGTTCCTTGCTATATTTCCTGTGTTCACTGAAATTGCTCAAATAATCATTCAGGGAATGTTTTGTCCTCCTCATTAGGAGACGTGTGAATGTCGTTTACATGCTCGTGCGGAAGACGAGTGGCCCATTTACTGCTACTGTCACTAACCTTCCCAGCCTTTTTTAATGAGCATGAGGCACATCAGTGCCAGTATTCAAAACACCCCCATCTCCTTCTACATGTGGAGAATTTTTCCCAGAGATGCGAACTGGAGTTATGAATAATAAAGCTATTAGTGCTCGGAGGGAGAACAGAACACTAGAACCGCATCTGGTAAATCGACCACCGAAGCATATAGCTAATGTTTTCCAGGAAATTAGAAATAAAAGATGACAGGAAGGAAAATGGTTGTGTTATCATACGTTTCCCTCTCTTCCCCGAAAGAATGCTTGGAAATGCTTGGAAATTTAAGGCAAGTGGTTGGGCAATTGCGTCAGGACACATGCTATGTTTAGAACCAGTCTGGTGGAGGAATAGTGCTCTTGTATTTTATTTCAATCAAACTGATACAATCTGAATGTGATTTATAAACAAGCAAATTATTTCAGCTTCCTATTTAATATTTTATGGCCTTTTTCTGTTCATATCATCACAGCTCTGACTCTGAGGAAGCAAACTGTATTTTATTTTATTTCTTTGTTTATTTAATCAATACACATTAATAGTACATGACAGTATGTAAAATGCAAACGTTTGCAGGAGACTATCACCTTGTGTACTGAGGTTCGGTTCTGCCACAATAACAGCAAAATGCATGTAAATGATGTGCAACAGGTTGTGCGCTTTCAGTGCACTGAGCAAGTATTTGAATTTTCATACTTGCATAGAATATATATCTTCCCTAACTGCAAATTAGCAGGTTAACAGAAGCAGGTGAAGTAACATCATCAGATGAGTTGAACAAAACTGTACCTCTCTCCAGCTGTTCTCTTCTGTGCCTGTGTCAAATCAGCTCTGCGTTTCTGATTATGTGTCTATTTGTGTGTGTATTTATGTCTGTTTGCTCGCTGGGTGTAGCGACTCAATAGAGCTTTGTAATGTGCTGCATTAGAAAAACAGCAGGAGGACTTTATCAGCAGAGCGGCGCTTCTAACAACTCTGTAAATTCAGCAGAAAGTATCAGGAAACTGTGTGAGTTTTCAAAAGTTCCCCACTGCTGAACTGCTGGAATTGTATTGTTATTGCATTGTTTAGTATATACTGTAATAAGGGCCAGAATGCCATTTGCAAGATCATACTTGTGTATTTCTGAGTTATCCATCGGGAAATAATTAAATCATGTAAAAGTGGGTGTTACGTACCAGAATGGATGATGAATCAAGGGGAGGGACTACAAAAGTAAAAGGGGATTTGTGAAAAGGAAAGTCGTTTTAGTGGTGCAAGTTATTATATCTTTTTTGATTTGGGGGAATAATGTACACCAAATAATCACTCACAGTAAGACATTATTTCATGGAGACTTTTTTTGTAGCATATTAGAAATACACTACTACTGTTTTCAACATTGATAATAATCAGAAATGTTACTTGAGCAGCAAATCAGCATATTAGAATGATTTCTGAAGGATCATGTGACACTGAAGACTGGAGTAATGATGCTGAAAATTCAGCTTTGATCACAGGAATAAATTATATTTTAAAATATATTCACATAGAAAACAGTTATTTTAAATTGTAATAATATTTCACAATATTACTGTTTTTACTGTATTTTTAATCAAATAAATGCAGCCTTGGTGAGCTTAAAGGATTAGTTCTCTTCAGAATTAAATTTTCCTGATAATTTTCTCACCCCCATGTCATCCAAGATGTTTATGTCTTTCTTTCTTCAGTTAAAAAGAAATCAAGGTTTTTGAGGAAAACATTCCAGGATTTTTCTCCATATAGTGGACTTCAACAGTTACCAACGGGTAACATTACGTAATCACGTTGAAAAGGTCACGGAAGTGACCGGAATGAAATACCATGGAAGTACCGTGGTAGGACGAAAAACTCCATCTCATTTTCTCCTCCAACTTCAAAATCATCCGACATTGTTGTTGTAACTTTTTTTGTAAAGGCCGTTTAACTTAGTTTTTGCACATTCACTGGATCGGTACTTCCGCCATCACGCGTGTCCTTTCCAACGTGATTACGTAATGCGTGGCGGATCGCAGAGCAGTGCAAGATGAGCATTTGTGGTTAAAAAGTATATAATTTTTAATTTTTTTTAGAAAATGACCCATCATTTCGTTAGATAAGACCCTTATTCCTCATCTGGGATCGTGTAGAGCTCTTTGAAGCTGCACTGAAACTGACATTTGGACCTTCAACCCGTTGTACCCCAGTGAAGTCCACTATATGGAGAAAAATCCTGGAACGTTTTCCTCAAAAACCTTCATTTCTTTTCGACTGAAAAAAGAAAAATCTCAACATCTTGGATGACATGTGTGTGAGTAAATTATCAGAAAATTTTAATTATGAAGTGAACAAATCCTTTAAGAGGCTTCAAAAACATTGAAAAATCTTACTGACCCCAAACGTGTGAGAGGTTCTGTATAAGGTGAGAGGATCACTTTGACTTGCTGTTCTCAGTGCAGGGGATTTTGCACAAGAATCAACGCAATAATGAAAATAAAGATGCAGAGGCGTAGTAACCATTAAAACTAGACAATTTTACCGCCTTCATTTTTGTGCAGATAATCAAAACCCATGTCTTGAATGTGTCCCCACACTTGTCAAATCATTCCTACGCTCCTGGTTTTGGGTGCTGGAGGCGCTGGGAGAAATATTGAAACAGGGAAGCTCTTTATACACACGTTTGGTGGAAAGAAATGAGCATATTCCTCCTGAACTTAGCTTTCAAACTGCATTAAATAAATCAATATTTCATAATGCTGTTTGACTGGTGCTTCATTTTCCATGTTGAACTTTGTGTCATGAATAGGGATAAATCAAGATCCATCAGAGGATATGAAGGGTTTGCCTTGGGATTGTTGCTGTTTGCATAAGAAGTGAATGAAGGTTGAAAATGAAATTATGCGAGGCTCAAAGGGTGTAAGATTTTCATATATTTATATTTGAGATTAATCCAGAGATAAACAATTCCAGACAATAAGATGCATAATATAGTGTATTTATTATCATATTAAGATGAGAATGATGGCTGCAAGCTGGAACTGTCACGCTGAGAGCATCAGTTGTGCCACTGGCTATATCCCGTATCACTGTGGTGTTGTTTGTGGTTCTCAACAAGGAAAAGCTTTTTGAAATTTGAGCATGCAGCCGTCCGTCTTTACGACATTTCGTCACGTCTATTTACGTGAAGGAGTCTCAGATAGTAGGCTATATGACATGTGAGGATGCTAGCAGATCATTTATAGCCTTTTCTCACAGCAGTTGGAATAATTAAACTTATTTTGATGGCAGATTGTAATCCAGAAAGGTCCAAATGACAATCATCAGTGACAACTGGAGATTCACCCGTAGTCAAAAGCAAAAGACTTCAGACTGCAGAGTGGATACAGAAATTGAAATCTACAGCTAACGCTAATACACACTAAATACACATAGTCACGCAATGCTGATGTTGTTAACATTAACAATTTGAGAGCAAAATATAACAATAATAATCATTTGCATGGTTTGACATGATCCGAGCTAAGCGATCGTTAGATTTAATCACCATTGGCAGCGTGATTGTAATGCTTATTTTCTCAGTTGGTCAGAACAAAAGTGGCAGACATGTTACTTGTTCAGATGACATTTTCCGGTGAAAATTTTTATTTTGGTCATACTTCCAAGATGTAGAATCTGTGATTCCGAAGTACAGTATCCACACCGATGCGGTGACTGACAGCAAACATTAGATTGATCCGCGCTGAGAAGATGATAATTCCGCAAATAACTGTGGTTGCAGGTTCCAAACAGAGATGGCGACAAAGAAGCAAAACTTACGGACTGCAGCTTTAACTATGGTAAAATGGATTATTTTATTAATTTTTGTTTATTGTATTATTTATTTTATTTTATTATTATGTTGTTTTTATTTTATTTATCAAGGAGCGCTTTAGTGGACTGTAAATGTCCATTTTATTTACAATATTATTTTTTGATGAACCACTGTAATCCCTATTTTTTATTTTAGACAAGTTACCCAAGGATGGAAAAATCCTAAAATCATTTTTATTTCATTGCATTTATTTTATTTTTATTTCATTGTATTCATTTTCTTGCGACCCTAAGACAAACGGTTTGGAGAATGTATGTATGGATGGATACATTTTTTTGTTTTATTTTTTATTTTATTTTTTATTAATTATTTTTAATTAGAAATTATTAAATTTTTTTAATTACATTTTTTTTAAATTTTATTTATTTATTTATTTTATTCCACCAAGGACATAGTTGCCTAACTGTTGGCAATTGCAATTAGAAATGTATAATTATGCATTACAATTATACTTTTATCCAAATGGCTTAGACCTACAGTGCATTCAGGGTATACATTTGATCAATTCATGTATTTCCTGGGAATCGAACCCAAGACTTTAGCTTTGCAAGTGCCATCTACAGTATGAGCTACAAGAATGCATTAATATAGAATGTGCATTCATCTGCTTTTTTCAATGGCATCCAATCAGAGTTGGAGTTATAATATTAATTACTTTTAGGTTAATTTAGGTTTATATTACATTGATAAATTCTTGTGGCACTCTTTGCATTTTTCTACAAAATGGTTATGCAATATTAGCATGCACTTAAAAAAACAACAAAAAAAAAACACTAAAATTGCATAGCATACAGTATGTATACATTGAATACATATCTTTCAGCTTTTCCAGTCAGATCTATTATTCTAATACTCTTCTGTCCGATTCAATCTGACTGCCACATAGAAGCAGAATAAGTAATTTTGCATCAACTTCTTTTTATTTCTCCTCATGTTGTGTACGACTCAAACTGACACACTTGATTGAGTTGTGGCGCTGTAAGCCGCTGTCAGTCACCTCCCTCCCCACACTCTCCTGCTCTCACGCTGACATTTCCTTTGAAGCGCGCTCCTATACGCCGCGTGATGGCAGAGTATTGAGAACATTGTGACGGTGTTTGTCAGAATCATAATTTCTCTTTCATGTCTCCCCACTGGCAGCCACTCAGGACGAGCTTTAATAACAATACAAGGAGGACGTGACGAACTGACTGATTTGTCACAAAAGCACAGAGAAATTATATTTATTTATTCCTATATCAAGACAATCATGTAAAATCCCAGTGGACTAGACTGAATCAAGGCCTTTTGGTTTAGTTTTAACAAATTAAATAGAAGTCGAGGGGCTGAAATGGAGAAGTTTTAGGCGTATGGTTGTAAAGTGCCCTTAAATGTGTCCTGGAAGATTATAAAGTACAGCTGTGATTGAAGCAGCCTTGTACTGTCTTGTCGTATCCAGCTCTGGCTTTGTTTTCTTTCATCTGTGCACCATCACAAGCTCCTTTTTTCTGTTGCTGTCACAAGCCTCTTTTTCATCACAACCCCTTTGTTTCTTCCTCTTCGTTCTTTTGCCTTTGTCACATTAAAGTCAAGGATGTCGGTATCCAAAACACATTTCCTCAACCTGCCACCTTTAACAAATGTTTCACTGCTGAAAAGATGAGTGAAGTGTGTTTCGTGTCTGAGCCATTTTACAGGCGAGGTTGAAGTTAACCCGTCTTTAAGGTAAGACACCACAGGTGAATTTAGGGTAAATGATTCAACTAATAGATATCACCATACTTTCCCAGTTGATTAATCACAGTACATTAAGATCATTGTTTTGTATTAGAACAATAAGTTTTCTGAAAAGTTATGTTTACATATGTAAATGAGGTATATAATCAAATATGCACTGAAATCTGAACATTGGATAAAGCCAGGTTCAAAATTCATGTTTCATTTTGTTGACTTATTACACCGTTTCTATAGAGTGCAACAGTGCCCGATCCCTTTTTCAGTGGTGTTGGTTCCCGAAGTATTTTTTCCATTCATTTCCTCCATAGGGACTTTCAGGAAGTCTTCGTTAAAGCAAAAAAAGCCATAAATCAAGCCAATCAGGTACGAGGTGAATCACAACTCTACAAACTTTGATTTGAAGTAAAAAAGTATTTAAAAATCGAACAAAATACACTGTAAGACTGTGTATTAAATGGCTTTAGTGAGGGAAAGAACTACAATCCCATGAAGCATTGCGAAAAGCATAATCAAATTAAAAATGGAGAAATATAAAACTACTCATTTAAAAATGCTGATATATATATATATATATATATATATATATATACAATATATTTTAAGCATAGGGAGATTACATAATTTGCAGTGCTTTGTGGGAGTGGGCGTGGCTAAAGAGCTATTTGGTGCATTTTGCTTGTTTTGACTCTGATTGGTGGATTTTCTGTACAGCATCATGGGTAATGTAGTTTTTCACCATGAATTCCGCTGTTAAACACGATTATTTTAAAACTAAGTTGAAATAATGCGAGCTGACGACTTGAACAGAAGCAAATACTACCAATTAACAACCTTGTAATTCACAGAAGGTCTGTCTTTAAAGTTATCTTTCAAAAATTTCCCTAAGGAGAAAATGAATGGAGTTTTTAGTAGTGAAGCCTCTCCTCCATTGACATCCATTCAAAAAAAAAAAAAAAAAAAAGGCCTTGTCTCCTTCCCTGCATACCACAGCGTTAGCATGCGTTACGCTTTTAGCATGCGTTACGCTTTTTTCGGCTAAAGGTCCTAGCACACAGAGTCCGAAATTTCAGACGAGAATTTTCTCACGTTAAAAAATTAATATACAACCTCACGTTATATCAGTTACGTTTACATACTGCCTCCGAAACTTTCGTCCGTCATAAAAAACTTCGGATCGGGTTCAATTTTCTGCGTTTTTCGCACCCATAGCAAGCATTTTAAGAAGTGCTTTGACAATTCAGAGCCTCCGTACAAGTGAACGCCAAAATCCAGAATGCCGTCTGACAAGTTGATCCACTTCGTCTCGCAGCACAAAGCACTGAATGACAAACAAAGTGAATACAAAGAGAAGGAATATAAAGACAGGAGGTGGAACGCTCCTTCCTCTCTACGCAATCAGGATTGGATGGGCCCAATATTTCCTCTTTCTTTTTCTCTTTTTTAGAAGAGAGAGGACAACAAAATCATACTCAATGCTTGAAGACTCCATTTTGTATTTGTTTTGTTGTGCTTGATTAGGGTTGGTGTTAAACTCTGCAGGACCTCCAGGACTGAGTTTGCCCATCCCTGATTTATGGGATTCAGTAATGCATTTAGATTTTTCAGTCCCAAATCTTTGCAATGTGTCTTGTTCTTGATCAGCCATTCAGTCATATCTGATTGGCGATCCTGAAGAGACTAGCCATGAATTTTCTTGGCGATTGTTTTCCAGGGTAGGTCGCCAGGTCTTTCCCCAACCCTCCCCTGTGCAGAACATGGAATCCATTTCCACACGTCCTTCTTTTGTGCAGGGCAGAAGACTGCAACAAAATCAGCATGAGCACCCAGAACAATTCAGCTCAACAATTAGTTGCTTGTTTGTGTTCATCACTCCCTTGCTTATTAACTATTCACTCATTTTTCTCAATCTATAAATGAAAATATTTACCAAGACAGTTGAATCCATTGCCATGGTGCCTTATAATGAACTCCTGGAGGGAGCGGGTGCCAATAAGTGAACGGAAGTGTTTGGTGTCCTTATTGACAATAGAACTGAAAATCATGGAGGAAAAAAAAGAGCTTTTCACCATCTACCACTGACTGCCCTAATGACAGCACCCATATCTTATAGGAAGAGAAGCTCAAGACTGAGGTGGACACCAACAGAAAAGAGAAATATCCATTTGGAGATTTTTTTTTTCGTAAGAAAGAGACAAAATATGAGAATATTTTAAGCTTGATGAAGAAGGCCAACAATTTACTCATTTGTTTCTGTTTTGATTTGACACCATTGTACGTGAACTGAACTGAGCTGGATGAGGACGTAACTGTTTAATCCAGTGCTGATATAGATAAATTAACTAAATTTATAACTATTGATTCTTACAACAGAATGAATCAATACTGAATTTACTTAAGATGGATAATGACACCACTTTCTTTAAGAGCTGCTGTGCAGCCAAAATTATATACCTGTTATCACTGTAAAGCTGCTTTGACACAATCTGCATTGTAAAAAGCACTATATAAATAAAGGTGACTTGACTTGACTTGATTTCCCCAAAGAAAAGTCTCAATTTTTCAAATTATGCCTGAGTTTTAATTTTTGGGTGAACTAAACTTCAAAGTTTACTTGTGAAATCCTCTGAATCGAGTTGCAAATGGCACCAGAGTGACGTCTCCTTGAGTGTGTTGGGAAAAAACAAACAAAAACAACATTAATGCAACATTTCAAACAATAAAGTATGAAAGCTCATAACTCTTACCCCGCCAGCATTTAAAAAAAGAAAAAGTAGCCAGCCAGCGGCAACATTTGTAATCATTTTACCAAACTTTCATGGCCCCAGGAATATTTTGTTGTATGAATATCAATATATCAAAAGAAAGAAAAGAGCCTCTGCTTTAAAAAAACAACAACAAAAACATTTTATTCTAGCTTCTTGCATTCTTTTTTTATGAACACTTGAATGTGGGTAAGTTTCATTAAAAAAGGAACATTTTAAACAACAAGCTGAGAAAATTAGTTCGTCAGAGAGTCGATGATTGAAACATAGATGGAGTAGATTGAGTCTATCAACACCTCTAAAACTCTTCATGAGGTCTTCATGGGTTTGACATTTCATTTAGTAACATTAGGCAGTTTTGATTAATATGCTGTTTAATCTTTGATGATCGCATTATTTTACATGTGTGTCAGCAATGCTTCTATCACTTGTTTCTGCTTCTTCTTTGCCTGTGTTTTGATGTAGAGATTCTGTACTCTTTCAGAAGATGCGTAATAGCGCCCCCTACCGTATAACAGTGAAAACATGGATTGCTGGAAATTTCCGTCAATGCCAGGGAAGCATTGTGTCATAAATGATGGACAATTCCATCAATGGTAGGGAAAGAGTTAGGCTAAGTAGTTAACAAAAATGATTCGATACCATTGGCTAGTATTCTAATAGAATATTAATGCTTCAGCTATTTATGTGGAGCTGGAAAGATTATCCTGACCAGCCTGCATCCTAATGTTCAAGTTTCCCTCTTGGCAGCACATCTTGACTCATTAGGCTCGAAGCCACAGGTAAATGCATTCTCATTAGCCTCTTCTCTAGCTCACTAACAAATCCAACGAACCCAAAAAGCATCATAAGAAACATATTTGTCTGTACAAAACATTTGTTAGTGTCATATGCTGGTTATTTTTGCATCCTGTGTGTTCCCTAGAACAGACATTGAACAGAAGATTCTGATGCTTGTAAGTAAGGTACATACGTAAATACTTCATTAATAGGACATCCTGTTCTCTCACAGTTAACACGAAATGGTCATTTTAGACTTTATGAGAACTGTTGTTTTCTCCTGTTTCTTCTGCTTTTGTTAGAAGGATTTCAGTTGGCCAGAACCACAGTTTAGCAGTTAGAACATGTATTTTCTTTTAAATAGCTGCATTTGTTTATGATGCCATTTGCCAAATTCAAATATGCACATGCATGCAAATGAGATTGTCAGTGAATGATTTAAATTTCAGTGTGTTCCTCACAAAAAAACATTGTACAGCTTCGGAAGACTTGGAACACAAATCATTTGGACTAAATCTAAGACACTTTATGGGGGTTTTGGTCCTTTTAGTGTTTGACAGAATTGTCACTTATGCTTTTGTTGTATTGGAAAGAATATTGTTAAAATTATTTAAAAATTCATTTTGTGACGGCAGAAAGAAAGTCATATAGGGTTTGAAACATCATGAGGGTAAGTAAAATGACAAATGTAGTTTTTGGGGGTGAATTTACCCTTTAACAATGCTTCTAAACTGAAAACATTTGCTTTTCTCCCAGTCATTGTCCCTTTAAAAAGAACGTAGTAACAAGGTCAGAAATCACAACTTAACAAATAAAGGCATAGTTGCAAGTTAAAAATCTAATTTATTGTTTTAATGAAACCTTTTAAGTTGCAAACATTATTTTTTTAGAGTTCTATTGACATAATAATGTTGATCATTACATCAACTTAATATCGTCTGTAATTTAAACTCAAATTTCAGCGTTAATTGGCTTTTAAAAAAAAAAAAAAAAAAACAACTGAAAAAAATAAATGAAATTGTCTTGATAACTTCGGAAATTAGGCAGTGGATTTCTAGTTCCCAGCATGCTTTGCATAGGACTGGATAAGAAGAATAATTGTTGAAATTAAGTGTTAATTTATTTGTTTTTAGTGAATGGAAAGACCTGTAAGTGTTTAATGCTGTTTGACATTTAAAAGAGTTTCTGTAATGTTGTAGTTTTTGTGGTTACCATTGTGCTGAAGAGTAGATACATGATGGCAAACACTACATTGATCCTATAAGCAATGACTGCGCTAACGTCAGTGACAAGTAATATCTTACTTGTTCATTAAATATACATGTTAAATACGTTATACTAGCATGTGCTATTATAGCTGTTGACTTGAACTGAAGTAGATAAGATTAGGGGTGAATTCAGGTTGATTGGGACACTTTTTCCAAGTATTTTCAATGTCAAAAAGTGCCCCAATCACCCTGAGTTGACCCTAATTGGTTCCAGAGCTACAACTCTGGTAGTTGGAGCAACTTAATTTTTTTAAGACTTAAAATTTTAAATTTAAAAATTATTAAGTTCCTCTAACTCACTGTAGCTTGTTGGTTGAATGTAAATTCACTCAAAAGTTGTCATAACTCAAAAAAACTGATGCAAATTGATGCATTAATTTTTTTTGTTGAGCCAACACAATATTTTTTAGAAAGATTTCAGTATACTTACAATGATCCTCTCATCTGAAAGCACTTAAAACAAATGATTTTTGATCTGTCAGAATGACACCTTTATGTGTAGGACTGTTTTTAAACTGGACAAAACAGAGTCAGAATCAATGTCTTATCGTTGGCTTTTGCACAGTTTTTAAGATACACTTTTGCATCTTTTCCCAACTACAAACTCACTGAAGTCACAGCAGCTTCTCTGCCAGCACGATAGACTCTAAAATCAAAGATGCTTGTAAAATATCCAGCACAAATACCAAAGCAGCAAGAATAAAAAGCATTTGACCTCACCCACACACCGCAGGGTTCAGGTGACCTCTGACCTTCAGCCTCAGGATAAAAATATTGTTTCCTGCCAAAAGAAGAAGAAAAGTTTACTCCACTGTTCAGCTATACTAACAACTATTACTACTGACTGACTTTATGCAACTGATTAATATATAAAGCTGTTGGTATCAAGCAGTTAACATTATTTATCAGTATTCATGCTGTTATTTATACTGTGGTGTATGACATACATTGTTTTACTCTGAGTCAGTCGGCAGCTCCAGAAAGTGGATAAAATCAATTTCAAACAGCTGCAAAAAGAGATTATGGAAAACGGCCTGAAAGTGTTCATGAAGTGATTATCAATAAAGCTGAAGCTATTTATTGCCAAATAAAATCTCTAAAGAAGATCACTATAAATGTCAAAGCTTTGACTGCTTTGTTGTCCACACACAACACTGAAGCTGCAGTTGTTGCTTTCCTTATATAACTTTACTTTCTTTCTGTATATAACCTATTCATAATTTGAATAAAGTTTTATTTTTCGTGCTGCTAAGTACACACTGCAAAGTTGCAGAAGTGACAAGCATATTAAAATGTGGGACTGATCTGAAATTGTACAGTGTTTGAGACTGTGATAACCAGAGCAATGGATGGGACAAAACATTCTTATATGCCAAAATAAATTTGTGCATCAAGTTGTGCAGTGTAAGTGTGTTTCTTTGTTTTTCATTTTATTAATAACCGTTCATTTGATTCTTTCTAATGCAATATTTAGTTAAATTAACAATATCTGAAGGCTACATTTGTTTAATATTTTTATTTTCAAATAGTTAAAAAAAACTATTCAAATAAAATAGTTACAATAGTCTTTGCTATAGTACCAAAATTGAAACCAAGAACTGCAATTTTTTAGTACTGGTACCAACTACTGAAATTTTGGTATGGTATAACAACTATTAATTATTAAATAAATAAAACTAGTAAGAATGTACGGAAGCCTGTTTCCACCACTAAATAAAAAAAATAAAAAAGGCAATTGCGACTTTTTATCTCACAATTCAGACTTTTTTCTCAAAATTGCGAGATTTAAACTCGCAATTGTGAGTTATAAAGTCAGAATTGCATGTTAAAAACTCGCAATCGCATCTTGTAAAGTCAGAATTTGCGTGATATAAAGAATTGTGAGTTTATATCTCAGAATTCTGACTTTATAACATCCAATTGCGAAAAAAATTTCTTTTCTCCCCTCACAATTGGACATTTTAACACACAATTGCGAGTTTATATCACAATTCTGAGAAAAAAGTCAGAATTGAGAGATGAAAAGGTTGCAATTACCTTTTTTATGTTTTTTTATTTCATGGCAGAAACAAGCTTCCATAAGAATGTAAAAGTGTGCTTTAGTAAAGTATAAATTCAAAAATTGCACATATTTGAAGAAACACCCACATGTGAGCTTTGTGAACCTTTCAAATTTTTGGTCAACCTTTGAATCTTTACCCTTTTCTTTCCTGCACATACACTATGTCACGGTGCTTGCAGGAATACAGATGAAGACAGAAGAATAAGGTTCTAAACATCCAAGGTTTAATGGCATGCAGTCCAGAAGGCAGGCAGTGCAAACACAAAGTATAACAGTGATCAGATAGAGAATGAATGTGAGGGACCAACTTATATAGGAAGTACAGATGAGGATGATTAATCAAACACAGCTGACACATATGAATACAAATGAGGAGCGGGAAAAATGAACAAAGGAACACATGATGAGAATGAAAACAAACTAAAAGTCCATGATAATGAAACTAAACAGAACAGAACAGACTTGTGACACACTATTAAAAATAAAGGTTCTTTATTGGCATTAATGGTTCCATAAAGGACCTTTAACATCTACAGAACTTTTTCAATTCACAAAAGGTTCTTTATAGTGGAAAAATGTTATTAGATTTTTTAAATGTTCTTCACTCTAAGAAAAAATGGTTCTTTTAAGAACTGTTCACTGAAAGGCTCTTTGGGGAACCAAAAATTGTTCTTCTATGGCATCACTACGAAACCCCCTTTTGGAACTTTTTTTTAAGACTGTACCACCGTAGGCATGTGTTATTTGCTTACACCATGCTGTGCCATGCCACTGGCGTCCAGTGTAAACAGGCTGTTACTACTGCAGAAATAAAGAACAATTAATAAGTATATACTGTAGGCTAATTAATGGTGTTTGCCCTTTCTACATTTTGCATGGAACGCCTACTCACATTTTACATTGAATTTACCACCAGCAGCTTTATTACAGTCAGTAAACTTCCTGTTTCTGCTCCATGTTCTCCTGAATTCCTCAGTGATAGGCATGTGTGTCGTCTCCAGAGGACATCCCCTCAGGAATGGCTGTTAGTGTGGTGGACAGGTCTCCCTGCGGACTGAACCTTCTCTGCAGAGTGAGAGACAGCGAGACAGCTTTCATCTGAGAGGTGTTAACCCGCAGGTCTGGAGGTCAGAAACCATGTGATTTTGTAGACAGTTTATAAAAAAAAACAAAAAAAAAACAGACATACCATCTGCATCCAATTAAATTATTTGAACTGCTGGTACAAGCTGCTTTAATTATCAACAACCAGAGTTATTATCGTTAACTAAAACTAAAAGCATTTAAAAAAAAAAATTAATTTGAAAAATTAACATTAACTGGAATAAAATAAAATATTAAAAAAACGTAAACTGATAATAATGTAATAAAAATCAAACAACTAAATTACTAAAAATTTTACTATAATAAAATGAAAACATGAAAAAAAATCTAATTCAAAATATTAACAAAAACTAATAGTATATCAATGATACAAGTCATGCAAAAAATTGCAAACAATTAAAGCATTGTCATGATGGGGTTTAAGTATTCAAACGCACGACAAAGGAGATATCTTCAAGAACTTTTAATAGAATAATCCAAACAAGGAACAGGGAAGATAACCAGGAAAACATACTACAAACACCATGTAATGTTAAACAAAGCTTGACAAAGAGCAGACAGAATGCTTCGAGGGCTTATATACATGGAAAACAGAGGAGCTAACGAGACTAATTAACAAGACACACCAGAACTAAGGACACTAATCAAATCTGTAACGTAGGAGACAAAAAGGTGGAAAACGAGGATGACTGAACAAATTAACAACCTAGAAGATTAACAAAGAAAACTCAGACATGAATGGAACAGAAAGAGAATCAAAAAACAAACTCAAAACGTGACAGTAAGCCCCCTCCTGAAAAGGCGCGTCCTCGCGCCGTTCAAAGACAGTCCAACAGAGGAGGGAGGGAAGGGGCTCTGGAGGAGGGCGTGGAGCAAACAAAACCCCAAGGGGTGGGAGGGTGGGCACCCTGGAGGCTGATCTTAGGCAGCTTTGGATGAATAGCAAGCCACCAGGGCCATGCCGGCAGCTCAGGGGACCAAGGTGGCACCGGCAGCTCAGGGGATGAGGGCGGAGCCGGCAGTTCAGGGGGCCAGGGAGGATAAGCCTTTGTGGCCTTGCCTAGGTCCCCAGGCTCGGGCACTATGGCCAAAGGCACGTTTGTAGGCTAGGAGGGATTCTGGGGCGAGCTCGACTTCCTGGCTGAGCTCTGGAGCTGAGGCTCAGTGGCTTAAGAGGACTCTGAAGTGGGTTCATGGGCTGAAGAGAATGCTGAAGCAGACTCATGGGCTGAAGAGAACTCTGAAGTGGGTTCATGGGCTGAAGAGAACTCTGAAGCAGGTTCATGGGCTGAAGAGGACTCTGAAGCAGGTTCATGTGCTAAAGAGAACTCTGAAGTGGGCTCATGGGCTGGAGCCATCACTGGACTCTGGTCAGGGGCTGGAGATGATGTGTGTGTGGCCCAGACACACACAAATGCTAGCGTCATTATGGGCACTACAATGCTCTCTGGGCTGAGCTCTGGGGCTGAGGAGGTCTCTGGAGAGCTTTCTGGAGCCAACTCTGGAGAGCTTCCTGGAACTGACTCTGGAGAGCTTTCTGGAGCCGACTCTGGAGAGCTTCCTGGAGCCGACTCTTGAGAGCTTCCTGGAGCAGACTCTGGAGAGCTTCCTGGAGCCAACTCTGGAGATCTTCCTGGAGCAGACTCTGGAGAGCTTCCTGGAACCGACTCTGGAGAGCTTTCTGGAGCAAACACTGGAGCAGACTCAGGGGCTGTCTCATGGGCTGATGGTGCGATGGCTCTCTCCTCCTCATCCTTCTTCTTTGGGCTGGGGTTAAACTGAGTGTGGAAATTTGAGCAGACTCTGGAGCAGACTCAGCTAACACCTGAACTAAGGACACTAATCAAATCTGTAACCTAGGAGACAAACAGGTGGAAAACGAGGATGACTGAACTAATTAACAACCTAGAAGATTAACAAAGAAAACTCAGACATGAATGGAACAGAAAGAGAATCAAAAAACAAACTCAAAATGTGACAAGAATAAATTTTTATTTATCATTCAAATGTATTATTAAAGCCAGCATGAAATGTAAGTTGTGATAGTCTTTTCTTCTCTATTGTGACGTATATCCAAGTGAAGCTTCTGGAATAAGAAAAGAGGCAGGGCTTGATTTTGTCCCTGGGGAATTGATTGGATGGTTGTGATGTGCACGGATAAATCATTAATAATAAACACTGCAATATTCCATAAAAAAAATAAGAATTGTAAAATTTGATTTCATGGTGACTTTAAAGGGTTTGAGTCAAAAGTCCAGTTCCATAAATGCTTGTTTTGTCTAACAGTAGTTTTGCATTTTTCAAACACTTATTGGACATTTTTGTTTATCATGCAAAAAAAAATGTAATATCATTAAATCCAAAGAAAAGAAAAAGCAAGAAAGAACAGGTGCACAAAGAAATGCAGTAAGCAAATGCATGCAAGTGAAAAAAAAAAAAAAAGTATAACAATTGCCATATGTTCCTGCCCTTAATGCACCTTGCCATCATGAAGAATGGTTTAGAAGTGGTCTGATTTGGCAGGCATTTCTGCCCGGCTCGTGTCCGATGAGGCCCCTGCAGATTTTCCTTGATGGATGACTATAAATACCGGAGCTCGTCCATAAACACCCTTCAGCGCCGCGGCTCTCTTCTGACTCACTGAGTTCTTTTATTAGCGCGCTTAGCCTGCTGCCGAGGGCTGGTGGCTTTGGAACCCCACTTGTTTGATTAGCCACTTCACCCCAGACTGTTTCTTCACTTTTGATTCATACTGCGATCATGCTGTTCATTCGGCATTGAAATTATGTTTTAGTCAGTTTAAATCAGAGGGTATACTGTATGTTGGCCTTGCATTACTGTTCTGCTCTTCTAAAAGACCCAATTTAAACTGCTTGAGCTGGTCACCAGTTTAAATGAGTTCTATTGCTGGACGCAATATAAGGCGCTTTCTTGCTGGTCAATCTACTTGGCTGAGTTGTGAATACTGATTTTAAGCTTCCATTCCATTCTCCAAACACTCTAACCTGTCTAAACAGTGAATGTTGTTGTCCTCAAAGCCATCAGAATAAGAAAAAATGAAGTATTTGAATAGTGAAGCGTATTGTTGTTTCCATGCAGCTAACTTGTACCAACAGCACTCAACAGCTAATTAGATAGTTAGCTGAAATGGAAAATAATATGGCTTCCATCCTATCGTCATAGCAACAAGATCATTGTTTCAAGGTCCATGTCAGTTTAACAAATCAACAAATGCATTTTTTTCTCTCTATTGTGAATGCTAATTGTTCACCTGTAGAATATCTGTCTATCTGTCTGGATGGATGTATGGATGGATGGAACAGAGCTTTAGGCATGTGTAGTCTGGTATTTGTTTCTTGCTCTCAGAATAAAACTTTCAATTATATGTTACATGAGCAACATGAGCGATGTTAACAGTTGTTAGATTTTTGAAAAATGACTTTTTTGCACATAAAATGAGTCAATGGGGTTCAATGTTGTTTGGTCCTCAACGTTCTTCAAGTATTCTTTGTGAATCAACACATGATGCAAAAGTCAAAGAGAATAAATGCATCTACCCCAGTGCAAATGATACACACACACACACACAAAAAACTGAAATGCTAATGTGAATGATTTATTCATGTAGCATTGGGCAAAAATGTTCATTTACTGTTTCCATTGCCTTGTTCCGCAACATTGGCAAACGCTATAAGGAAGTACAATAACATTTGCTAACATAGAACCACCACAGTTTTAATGTCAAATAATTATGTTTTTTAACATCGTTGCTTTTTAGCATTGCAATGCTATGA
Organism: Ctenopharyngodon idella; assembly: GCF_019924925.1. Taxonomy (NCBI): domain Eukaryota; kingdom Metazoa; phylum Chordata; class Actinopteri; order Cypriniformes; family Xenocyprididae; genus Ctenopharyngodon; species Ctenopharyngodon idella. Next base: position 39,584,842 of record NC_067221.1, on the reverse strand, counting down.
TCAAAAGAATGCCAACATTAGCTATTATCCTGTGACAGTTTGTGTTATTTTCAATATTTGTTCAGAATAAACATCCTCACAATTGCAGTTTTGAGCCAAATTTCTCCGAGTTAAAAGGGGATGATTATTTTTAGTGCTTTAGCACACGAGTGAAGGGTCACGCTACTCTATTTGATGCTGAGTGCCGTTAGCAAGAAGCTAACGGCTCGAAAAGCCTCTTGATGCCGAGTGTAATTATAACACTCCATTGAACCTGGAAAACACATTGAATATCCCTCCAGAGACAAATAGCCTGGGCGAATAAAAACCGTCACAAGTCACTACAGACAAACCAGAGTTTTTTCATGCACTGGTCAGTTTTGAGATTTTGGGCTATTTTGCCTTCATTGCATGTATTCTTTTAGACTACTGGAAAGAAAACATCCAAAATAGACATTTATGTGTTATTTTATCTATTTGTATCTGTAGATTTTAATTACATGCATATCTTTAAAGGCTGTTTTCTCAAAAGGTCAGAAATCTCCATTTCAACAGCACTTACATACACCAAACTTTACAGTTTTATTCCCATCTATATTCTCAAGGTTTTTACCGAGAAGTTTGTTCATATATCATTCGCCTGGTTATTGCTGCTGCTGTTGGTTATTACTGCTGCTGCTGTTGTTATTGATGTTGCTGTTGTTGGTTATTACTGCTGCTGCTGTTATTGCTGCTGCTGCTGTAGTTATTGATGTTGCTGTTGTTGGTTATTACTGCTGCTGCTGCTGCTGTTATTGATGTTGCTGTTGTTGGTTATTACTGCTGCTGTTATTGCTGCTGCTGCTGTTATTGATGTTGCTGTTGTTGCTGCTGCTGTTATTGCTGCTGTTGTTGGTTATTACTGATGCTGCTGTTATTGCTGCTGCTGCTGCTGTTGTTATTGATGTTGCTGTTGCTGCTGCTGTCATTGCTGCTGCTGTTGGTTATTACTGCTGCTGCTGCTGCTGTTATTGCTGCTGCTGTTGATTATTACTGCTGTTGCTGTTATTGCTGCTGCTGCTGCTGCTGCTGTAATTGTTGCTGCTGTTGGTTATTACCGCTGCTACTGCTGCTGCTGCTGCTGATGCTGTTATTGATGCTGCTGTTGGTTATTACTGCTGCTGCTGTTGGTTATTACTGCTGCTGTTGCTGTTATTGCTGCTGCTGCTGGTTATTACTGCTGCTGCTGTTATTGCTGCTGCTACTGTTATTGCTGCTGCTGTTGATTATTACTGCTGTTGCTGTTATTGCTGCTGCTGCTGCTGTAATTGTTGCTGCTGTTGGTTATTACTGCTGCTGCTGCTGCTGTTATTGATGCTGCTGTTGGTTATTACTGCTGCTGCTGTTGGTTATTACTGCTGCTGTTGCTGTTATTGCTGCTGCTGTTGGTTATTACTGCTGCTGCTGCTGTTATTGCTGTTGCTGTTGGTTATTACTGCTGCTGCTGTTGTTATTGATGTTGCTGTTGGTTATTGCTGCTGCTGTTGTTGCTGCTGTTATTGCTGCTGCTGCTGTTGTTATTGATGTTGCTGTTGTTGGTTATTACTGCTGCTGTTGCTGTTGCTGCTGCTGTTGGTTATTACTGCTGCTGCTGCTGTTGCTGTTATTGCTGCTGCTGCTGCTGCTGTAATTGCTGCCACTGTTGGTGTCGGGCGGTGAATGAAAGGAGGACTCAAGTTGCGGTGAACAAAAGAACAAGTTTATTCAGGGTGAAACCTGAGACACCAAAAATAATAGTCAAAGTAACTGGTGACAGTTTGAGGAAACTGTTTGGTGGCTCTCGCTGTGTCTTGCGCACACGACAGCTGACACACAGGCAGGAGAGACCACCGAGAAAGCAGGAGACAGGACGACCCAGCGGAAGACGAGCACGAGCCCAACAAGAGAATCTAACTTGCTAGAAACTCCTCGTCTACGGGTCCTGAACACAAAATCAAACAGGTAAAACACAAACCAAAATGCAGTACCGACATGTAACGTCCACGCGACATGAAGTGATCAACTGACAACAAGGGATAGACACAGCTGGGCACATAAAGGGTAGAGGGAACGAGCGACAGGTGTGGGAGATTAGCTCGTGATTAAGCACCGTAGCGCTGATACTCCAATCACGAGCTGCAAAAAAAATGACAGGACAAGACAAACAACAGGAAGAGCCGGTGTCACACCCTGAACCTGTGACAGAACCCCCCCCCTCAGGGACGCCTCCTGGCGTCCCCAGAGGACTCACCATGACGCCGATGGAATTGGTCAATAAGAGTGCGGTCCAGCACGTCCCGAGCTGGAATCCAGCATCTCTCCTCCGGACCATAACCCTCCCAGTCTACCAGATATTGATGGCCTCTGCCCCTCCGTCTCACATCAAGAAGTCGCCTTACCGTGTAGGCAGGCAACCCCTCGATGAGTCTGGGAGGCGGCGGAGCAGAGGTCTGGGGCTGAAGTGGGGAGCGAATAACGGGCTTGATCTTGGAAACATGGAACACCGGGTGAATTCTCTTAAATTGGGGCGGTAATTTAAGTCGAACCGTCACCGGGTTAAGCACCTTGGTTATGATGTACGGTCCAATGAATTTGGGTCCCAGTTTACGTGCGGGAAGCTTGAGGGGAATGTCCTGGGCTGACAGCCAAACCCTTTGACCACACACGTAAAGTGGGGGCTTAGAACGGTGACGATCCGCTGACGCCTTGTTCCTCTCGCCAGTCCGTGAAAGGGCTTCTCTGGCGAGCCTCCACGTACGAAGGCACCTCTGAATAAACGAATGCGCGGATGGAACAATGGCATCGGATTCTTGGGAGGGAAATAATGGGGGCTGGTAGCCTAAACAACACTGGAAGGGTGATAATCCCGTAGACGAGACAGGGAGTGAGTTATGTGCGTACTCGACCATGGTTAACCTGGAACTCCAAGTAGACGGCTCTGCCGACGCCACACAGCGCAGGACTCTCTCTAAGTCCTGGTTGGCTCGCTCAGCCTGACCGTTCGTCTGCGGGTGATAACCGGAAGATAGGCTCGCCGTCGCCCCCAGCTGTCGACAGAATTCTGTCCAAAACCTTGACACAAACTGGGGACCCCTGTCAGAAACCACGTCCACCGGGAGGCCATGAATGCGAAAAACGTGGTCTAAGACAATGACCGCTGTCTCCCTCGCTGAGGGTAGTTTGGGGAGGGGAACAAAATGAACCGCCTTCGAGAACCTGTCCACCACGGTAAGAACCACGGTATTGCCACTAGACGGGGGTAGGCCCGTGACAAAGTCCATGGCTATGTGTGACCAGGGTCTTGAAGGGATTGACAGCGGTCGGAGTAGCCCTGCCGAGGGTCGATTAGAGCCCTTACCCACCGCACACGCCGGACAGGCAGATACGAACTTCCGAGTATCCTGCGCCAGCGAGGGCCACCAGAACCGCTGCCTGATTAACGCACACGTTCGAGCCGCTCCCGGGTGGCAAGCTAGACCGGAGGAGTGACCCCACTGAAGAACGCCAGTTCGGACCGACTCCGGCACGAACAGTAGACCCACTGGGCACCCCGCGGGAATCGTGACGTCGTGTAACGCCTCACGTACCCTGGACTCCACTCCCCAGGTAACCGCTGCGACCACCTGACTGGGGGCCACAATGGTCACCGGGGAAGTGGGACTAGCCTCAGCCTCAAAAATCCGTGAGAGCGCATCGGGCTTACCGTTCTTACTACCGGGGCGATAGGAGATGTTAAACACAAACCGGCCGAAGAATAATGCCCAGCGAGCCTGCCGAGAATTTAGCCTCCTCGCGGACCGAATATATTCTAAGTTCTTGTGGTCGGTCCAAACTAAGAATGGAACCCCCGCGCCCTCTAACCAGTGACGCCACTCCTCCAATGCCAACTTAACAGCCAGTAACTCTCTATTCCCGATGTCGTAATTCCGTTCCGAAGGAGTGAGACGATGAGAAAAGAATGCGCATGGGTGTACTCTGTCGTCCAAAGGTGACCTCTGAGACAAAATCGCTCCCACTCCTACCTCTGATGCATCCACCTCCACAATGAATTGACGAGACGGGTCGGGATTAGTGAGAATCGGGGCCGAAACAAAGCGGCGCTTTAGTTGCTCAAACGCCTTCTGAGCCTGCGTTGACCAACAGAAACGAATTCGTGTGGAGGTGAGATTCGTCAGTGGCAGGGCGACCTGGCTAAAGTTCCGAATGAATCGTCGGTAAAAATTGGCGAACCCCAGAAATCGCTGGACCGCCTTACGATTCTCTGGGGTGGGCCAATCAGCAACCGCCTTTACCTTCCCCGGATCCATTCGGATGCCTTCAGGCGACAGAACGAAACCCAGGAACGGAACCGACCGCGCGTGAAACTCACACTTCTCCACTTTAGCGAATAAACGATTCTCGAGTAGCCGCTGTAACACTCGCCTGACGTGCTGAACATGGTCGCGCTCGTTCTGGGAGAAGATCAGGATGTCGTCGAGATAAACAAATACAAACCGGTCGACCATGTCTCTGAGCACGTCATTTACGAGTGCCTGGAAGACCGCTGGGGAGTTTGAGAGTCCAAAGGGCATGACCAAATATTCGAAGTGACCTGTAGGGGTATTAAAAGCGGTCTTCCACTCATCCCCCCTCCTAATCCGAACCAGGTGGTAAGCATTGCGTAAGTCCAACTTCGTAAAGATGGTTGCTCCCTGCAAGAGTTCGAATGCTGAAGACATCAACGGCAAAGGGTGGCTATTCTTTACCGTGATGTCATTCAGCCCCCGGTAATCTATACAGGGACGCAATGATCCATCCTTCTTCCCCACGAAGAAGAACCCCGCCCCGGCCGGAGAGGAAGAAGGACGTATTATACCGGCTAATAGAGAATCGCTGATGTATCTCTCCATGGCCTCCCTCTCAGGACCGGAGAGCGAATAAAGGCGCCCCTTGGGTGGAGAAGTGCCAGGTAATAATTCTATCGCACAGTCGTACGGGCGGTGCGGAGGAAGAGATGAAGCTCGGGACCTACTGAACACCGCCCTCAAATCATGGTAAGCCTCTGGTACACCCGCCAGGCTCACCGGTTCCTCCTGTAACACAGAAACAGACATTAATGGGAAAGAAGCAGACACCAAACACTGAGACAAACAGAATGGGCTCCACGCCAATACGGAATTAAGAGCCCAGTCGATGTGAGGGTTGTGCTTAACCAGCCAAGTGTGCCCCAAAACCACTGGAGCAGAAGGAGAATGAATCAATAGGAATCGAATCTCCTCAGCATGATTCCCGGAAATGGTGAGGCTAATAAGCCTTGTGGAATGAGTAATCCTTGTGAGGGGGGTACCACAAAGTGTTCTGGCTGAAATTGGCTCAGCCAAGAGAGAGTGTGAGATGCCCAAGTGCTTAGCCAGTCCTATATCCATAAAATCACCCTCCGCCCCAGAATCAATTAAAGCTGACACTCGGTGGGCCGCCCCTCCGAACTGCAATAAAGCCGGGAGTGTGGATCGACCACCAGACGGCAGTAGCGTGTTAGTAACGCTCACCGTGCGTCGTCCTCTGAAGGATGAGCGTCGCCCCTTTAAGGGACAACCCGCAGCCATGTGCCCCGCCTCCCCGCAGTAGAGGCACAAGTTATTGGCGAGGCGATGATGCCGCTCTGCGACAGTCAGATGAGCTCTCCCGATCTGCATGTGTTCCTCCTCAGATAGGCCGGACTGTTGTGATGTAACCACTCCCGTGCTCTGTGCGTTGCTGACGGATCTGTGAGGAAACCCCGCCCTTCGATGCTGGGAACGAATGGAAATCCGGTTGTCAACCCGGATAGCGAGGTCCACCAGTCCGTCAAGCGCGGGGGGTAATTCCAGCGAGTAAATCTCATCCTTAATGTACTCAGCTAAGCCATGGAGAAAATGGTCCCACTGTGCCTTCGAATTCCACCCACAGGATGCTGCGAGTGTACGGAACTCGATCGAATATTCCGATACGGACCGAGCCCCCTGTTGTAACAGCGACAATGCCCGTGCCGCCTCGGTGCCCAGTGACGAACGGTCAAATACCTTGCGAAGCTCCGCTGAGAAATCCTCGTATGACCTGCAGCAATCATGCTCATTGTCCCACATAGCTGTTCCCCACTCTCTTGCAAGCCCGGCCAGGTGCATGATGACGAAGGCTACCTTCGACTTCTCCGTCAAGAAGCAGGAAGGCTGTAGTGAAAAAGTCAATGAGCACTGTGACAGAAATGAGCGACATGAGTTGGGCTCACCGGAATATGGAGCAGGTGGGTTAAGGCGGGGTTCAGATCGGCGGGGGTTTGCCACCTCAGTGTCAGGTAGACCTGGTGTAGTGGGAACCACGGGAGGATGGGGCTGAAGCCGTTCGAGCCGCCGGGTAACCTCGGCTAGCTGGCGTGACATCTCCGTCATGGCATGATGAGAAGCTGACAACTCCTCCTGCTGCCGTCCTAACAGAATGCCCTGTTGAGCAATAGCTTGTCGTAACTCTAGTTCGTTCGCTGAGTCCATCGTGGTCAGTTGATTCTGTCGGGCGGTGAATGAAAGGAGGACTCAAGTTGCGGTGAACAAAAGAACAAGTTTATTCAGGGTGAAACCTGAGACACCAAAAATAATAGTCAAAGTAACTGGTGACAGTTTGAGGAAACTGTTTGGTGGCTCTCGCTGTGTCTTGCGCACACGACAGCTGACACACAGGCAGGAGAGACCACCGAGAAAGCAGGAGACAGGACGACCCAGCGGAAGACGAGCACGAGCCCAACAAGAGAATCTAACTTGCTAGAAACTCCTCGTCTACGGGTCCTGAACACAAAATCAAACAGGTAAAACACAAACCAAAATGCAGTACCGACATGTAACGTCCACGCGACATGAAGTGATCAACTGACAACAAGGGATAGACACAGCTGGGCACATAAAGGGTAGAGGGAACGAGCGACAGGTGTGGGAGATTAGCTCGTGATTAAGCACCGTAGCGCTGATACTCCAATCACGAGCTGCAAAAAAAATGACAGGACAAGACAAACAACAGGAAGAGCCGGTGTCACACCCTGAACCTGTGACAGTTGGTTGTTACTGCTGCTGCTGCTGCTGCTGCTGCTGTTATTGCTGTTGCTGTTGGTTATTACTGCTGCTGCTGCTGTTATTGCTGTTGCTGCTGGTTATTACTGCTGCTGCTGCTGCTGTTGTTATTGATCATGTTGCTGTTGTTGCTGCTGCTGCTGTTGGTTATTACTGCTGCTGCTGTTATTGATGCTGCTGTTGGTTATTACTGCTGTTGTTGCTGTTATTGCTGCTGCTGTTGGTTATTACTGCTGCAGTTGCTGTTATTGCTGCTGCTGCTGCTGCTGCTGCAGAGCAAGTACGGGACTTGCTACTGCCAATACATACACAACACGCTGCTGTGAGCAAGTAAGACATGCTGCTGCTGTTGTACAATATAGCATACTTGAATTACCCATAACAGATCTATACAGATGGAGCTGGGGAAAGTGGAGGGTTTCTTAAAGTGTGCTGCATCTGCTACAACAAATGCTAACCAAGCATTTGAAGGTTGAGCAGCGAGCTAATTGGCTACTGATACTGCAGGAACCAATCAGCTGTGCCCTATAGAGAATGATGTGATTGCAAGCAGGTTGAGTTAAGGACCTATTAGCCTGCGCCATCTGGAGTTTCATGGCAGAACTTTGTATATATCCAAAATCCCCTCTGTAAAAACCTTTGACTCTAACACTGTGTCCTAACCAGACACGATGCGATAAGATTTCAGCGACAAGCAGTTTGTCAGTCCACACCAGACGCAACACAACTATGACACGCAACAAAATCAATCAAAAAATCACAGCTAATCAGAAGAGTGTGTGGGCAGAGCCTTTCTGCCAGCGCACTGCACTTATCCATTGTCGCCTTCAGTATGGTTATAACGATCACACAAAATGATATTCAAACTTACATTAGACTCTTTTAACAAGGCTGAATAAACTGCTTTTGTGAGGAAATAGCTTATCGTTTAATGAATCGACTGCCCATCGGCTAATCTTCAAAATGTTTGCTCTTAAACATTTGTTTTCGATGAAGTCTGAACGAAATTCAGTGACGTCAAGGCTGTAATCTGATTGGTTATCAAGGCACACGTGATCCAGGTTAGCCGTTACGCTTTCTCCCATGGCAGAGCCATGGACCATCGTACCTCGTATAATTTTTGATCCATGTGAGTGCAGAATAAAGGTGCTACTGAAATAAAATGAGGTTGTTATGTTCTGTGGTTTCATGACTGTAAACAAAAAACATGGATGACAACGTTTCCCTTTGTAAAAGGGGGTACAGACTTTTGATGTTTTAAAACTAGATACTTTCATAATAGGTTAATTTTATATTATATCTAGTTTATCTAACTGCCCTCATCAGAGGTCAACTAATTTTTTATGATCAATTCTGATTATTATTATGTATATTATTAAGTGATTAGTCAAATTGATTATCATTCCATCTCTAGTTGTCTCAACAAAAACATGGCATTTTTGTTTCTAATGCTTTAAAAGAAATAGTCTTTATTCGTGAAAACTGCCAGGTGTGTGATGGTGGGTTTGGTTCTCTGCTGCTAATTGAATTCAGAACAAGGAGAAGACTGTCAATTATGCTCAGTTTCAGGCAGCTTGACCAGCCGTGGCACGTCTCAGAACAGAGGAACAGAACTGTGAAACATCTGCACATCAGACAAGCTGTGCAGAAAGGAAGAGGGCAGGCGGACGGAAAGATCAGAGGAGGACTGAGAGAATGAAATGCAGATTGGAAGTAAAAGAGAAAGTAGAGAGTATGTGGAGGGCAGCTCTGTCAGTGCACAGACTGGGCCTGTCCAAAGCACGGAGGCTTTAATGTTTGTTGGTTTGGGTGCAATTAAGAATGCACAGCGATCCCTCACCAGCCGACTGAACACGAAGCAGTGACTTCTTTCTAACGGCGAGAGCTTCCCCAACCAGTGAACTCAACAGCAGGACAAATCAGCCATTAACTGAGTGTCACCATCAGCTGATATCAGACGCAGAGCTGGTGATTACCATCAGAGCTCTAGAACTATCCTTGCACCCTTCCACATATTCACTGCTCATTCACCTCCGTAGAATAATTGGAGAAAATGTCTATCATTGGTAGTGCTTTTCTTATTGTGCGCGCTCACATCCTACAGCTAACCGCACTGAGAGCAGCCACTGGAGAGAGATGCTCTTATGGAGTGCTGTGGCCACCTGATGTGATCGGTTGAGCATGGTTATCATGAAATTATGGGATACTGACACTGATGTATTGTTGATTTGGAGAGGATTTCCATAAAATAAATGAAAACAGCTGGGCAAATTGATGTGCTTTAGCATAGATGCATTCTAAATGCAGGTGCATAAAAAATGTTAAAATGGTAAGAAAATTGCGTTATCTTTTTAAAAAAAATGCATTGGTAATACTTTAACACAATGTTATTATTGTGTTGTACATTTAAAGGGTTAGTTCACCCAAAAATGAAAATTCTGTCATTAATTACTCACCCTCATGTTGTTCCACACCCATTAGACTTTTGTCCATCTTCGGAACACAAATTAAGTTATTTTTGATATAATCCGATGGCTCAGTGAGGCCTCCATTGCCAGCAAGATAATTAACACTTTCAATGCCCAGAAAGGTACTAAAGACATATTTAAAACAGTTCATGTGACTACAGTGGTTCAACCTTAATGTTATGAAGCGACGAGAATACTTTTTGTGCGGCAAAAAAACAAAATAACGACTTTATTCAACAATATCTAGTGATGGGCGAAACACTGCTTCATGAAGCTTCGAAGCTTTACGAATCTTTTGTTTCGAATCAGTGGTTCGGAGCGTGTATCAAACTGCCAAAGTCACTCCCCCCAGTGGTGAAACATTGAAATTTCGAAACATTTTTATGTAACAAAGCCTCGTTTACTGAAATCACGTGACTTTGGCAGTTTGATACACTCTCCAACCACTGATTCGAAACAAAAGATTCATAAAGCTTCGAAGCTTCATGAAGCAGTGTTTTGAAATCACCCATCACTAGATATTGTTGAATAAAGTTGTTATTTTGTATTTTTGTGGTGCGCAAAAAAGTATTTTTGTCACTTCATAACATTAAGGTTGAACCACTGTAGTCACATGAACTGTTTTTAAATATGTCTTTAGTAGCTTTCTGGGCATCTGAAAGTGTTAATTATCTTGCTGTCAATGGAGACCTGAGGAACGACATGAGGGTGAGTAATTAATGACAAAATTTTCATTTTTGGGTGAACTAACCCTTTAATCAAAAACCATTTAGGCTGCTTTTGGTGTAATGGTAAGATGTTATTTAACCCTCCATCCTTAAGCACATTTTTTATTTCTCTTTTCTTTTTTTATCATTTCGCCTGTGTTAATCCCAATAACACAGCCTGTGTTAATCCCTCCCAATAAATTTGTATTTTTATTGGAATTTTAATATTTCACCCTCATCTCCTTTAATACATCTTTTTTACAATGGGTACACAAAATATTTCCACTTAGGACCTTAAGGACAAAAATTTCCCCATTGAAACGTATTAACCACAATGCATCCGAAATCACATACTCTTTTGAATAAGTAATTACTTCACAACCTCTAAAAAAGTATGTTCTATATTGTAATGATGGGTCGGCAGAGCGGGGATCCATTTGCAAGCTTTATTAAGAACAGTATTTACACAGGTAGACAGGGGCAAAGGCAGGAACATAAACAAGGGCAGGCAAAGGTCGAGGCAGGCGGCAGACAAACAGAATCAGGGTACAGGCAAGGATCAGGGCAGGCAGCAAACAATCACAGTCCAGGGAACAGGCAAAGATCAGGGCAGGCAGCAAGGGTCACAGAGAATAAACAATCCAATGGTAACAGGGTAAACAGTCCACAAGAAAACGCTCAGAGTTGATCACCGGGGCAAATCAAGACTTCGCGGTGAGGTGGTGTGTGTGTAAGTCCTTTATAGTCCAGGTAATGATCTGCAGGTGTGTGTGGCATTTGGTGACTGATGTGGAGTGTGCATGTGATTGGAAGGGAGGATTATGGGAAATGGAGTCCAGGAACTGACAGGAACAGACGGTGATCGTGACATAACGCCCCCTTCCGGAAGGCGCGTCCTCGCGGCGTAAATGGCACAGATAGGGAGGGGGGGTGGGTGCATTGGAGACCTGTTGGCAGACGGGAACGGGGTCTCCAATGCAGGTCCAGGAACTCGGGCAGCCACGGGGGTCAGGTGCCACGGGCAGCCATGGTGGGTCAGGTGCCACGGGCAGCCACGGCGGGTCATGTGCCACGGATAGCCATGGTGGGTTAGGTTCCAAGGGCAGCCACGGCGGGTCAGGCCCCCCCCCCAAAAAGTTCTTGGGGAATTCAACGGAGGTCGTGGCGGTTTCGTGGGTAAGGAGCTCGGGTGGCGCCGGCAGGGCGAGGAGCTCGGGTGGCGCCGGCAGGGCGAATTGCTCTGGGACGGCAGCGGACTGCTCTGGGACGGCAGCGGGCTGCTCTGGGACGGCAGCGGGCTGCTCTGGGACGGCCTCCGGGCCTACAGCGGGCTCTGGGAAGGCCTCCGGGCCTTGAGGGATGGAGGAAGCCTTCTTCCTCCTCCTCCTCCGTTTGCATGGTTGAGGCGGTGGCTCTGTGCCTACCTCCTCTGTGGGCGCTGCAGCGGGCTCACGGGTTGGAGCGGACTCACTGGCTGGGACGACCCCTATGTTCCCAGACACTGGCGGGGCGGCCATCTTGCCCGTGGGCACTGGCAAAGCGGCCCTCTTGTCCATGGCATTCAGAGGGTTTGAGTGCATAGCAACCGGCGAGCTTGAGTGCGTAGCAACTGGCGGCCTTGAGTGCGTAGCAACCGGCGGCCTTGAGGGCGTTGCAACAGACGAACTTGAGGGCGCAGCGGCCGGCGGAGGCTTAGAAATGCCAGCCGCTCGTACTGAAGTCAGCGGTGGATCAGCCACACTGGAACGCAACCCCCTCCGTTTTCGAACAGATCCAGAGACGGAACGTGACTCTAGAAGAACGGCGGGGACGTGACGTTGTTCTGGAAGATCAGAGGAGACGTGACTTGGCTCACGGAGGTCAACTGTGACTTGACTTGGTGTTGTTATTATGGTGGCCGCCATTTTGTGAGTGTCATCTGGCGCGGCGGCCATTACATGATTCAGCGAGGTGTCGTATTTCCCCACGACACCCACAGTAAACGGAGAGCCAACAGTCAATAAAGCATAATCCAAAAACAGACTTAGAGATGAACGGGGTCCCTCACGAATGAGTTGTTTTTTAAGTGGCTGATTGATGCCCTCACAGAAAAAGTCTATGAGCACGCAGTCCGGCAGATCTGACCAATAAGCAATGTTCAAATAATCAGTGATATAATCCTCAATCGATCGTGTGCCCTGCGTGAGTCCTAATAACAGTTGTGCGATATTCCTACCGGGCCATTGTTCTTCAGGAAAGCCGCTGGATCCATGTGTCGGCGAAGTCTTTTGTAATGATGGGTCGGCAGAGCGGGGATCCATTTGCAAGCTTTATTAAGAACAGTATTTACACAGGTAGACAGGGGCAAAGGCAGGAACATAAACAAGGACAGGCAAAGGTCGAGGCAGGCGGCAGACAAACAGAATCAGGGTACAGGCAAGGATCAGGGCAGGCAGCAAACAATCACAGTCCAGGGAACAGGCAAAGATCAGGGCAGGCAGCAAGGGTCACAGAGAATAAACAATCCAATGGTAACAGGGTAAACAGTCCACAAGAAAACGCTCAGAGTTGATCACCGGGGCAAATCAAGACTTCGCGGTGAGGTGGTGTGTGTGTAAGTCCTTTATAGTCCAGGTAATGATCTGCAGGTGTGTGTGGCATTTGGTGATTGATGTGGAGTGTGCATGTGATTGGAAGGGAGGATTATGGGAAATGGAGTCCAGGAACTGACAGGAACAGACGGTGATCGTGACATATATAGTATGAATGTGTGTAGTATGAATGTAATCTGGATGTACTACATTCACCATGTTGTTACTATCATGTGACCTACCAGCATCAGTTGTGTCGCTTCACTGCCATTCACAAATCCTCTCCCGTGGCCTCATGGGATAGTAAAGTGTCCATCGTATACACACTTCAGAATCTCGCCGGTAGTAGTACGTCATTTGGACACACTTCTTTTGTCACATGCTGTTTTTCGCCTACTATAGTGAAGTATGCGATTTCGGATACAGCCACTATGTTAAGATCGTGTCTTAAGAGCATTGGTTAGGGCTAATCAGTCTAAAGATGCGATCGCATTTACCATTGCTTGGCGAAATTTCGTGGTAATTCCAATAAAGAATCTGCTCGATTTGGAAGTTTCCGCATGAGGCAATGTTAATATTTTTCAAATTCGCACCGCTGAACAACAGAAAGCTGCTTAATTTGAAGGTGACTTCTGTTTAAGTACGCTATTGACAGTGTTCCTTTTTTTGCTTATTTCGCTAATGTGACCTTGTCAGATTCAAATTAGACCAATCTACCATTTTATGTAACTTAAAAATGTTATGACCAGTCCTGAAGATGATGACTAACTTGTAAGAATAGTCTAAACAGTTTATGCAACTGGCCACCTAATACCATACTAACCACATAGATTTGCCCTTGCAGAACACATCTTGGTGGCGAGGTTTGCATGAGAAAGCACCAATATTTTTTTCATAAAATGTAAAAATATAGATAAGAAATGAACTGAATCAGTGCGTAATAAGAAAAACCACTGGAGCTTGACGGTGTGAGTGTGATTTCTGAGTTTGGACTCTGCTTGCCACGCTCTGGCACCACACGATTCTGATTCAAAAGTCCAGGGATTTCGCCATTTTCACAGAGAGGAGGGGGCACGATCAGCGTGAAAAACAGTCCTATTATCATCGTAATTAAGGAGCGACACCCCCTCACACGCCACAAGTGACTGCCCACTGAGCTGGAGAATTTCAGAGAGAGATGATGATCTCCTAATTCGCCATTCTGGGAATTGCTCCTCTTGTCATTGAGGTGACAGCGTGAGCACTCAAAAGACCACTTCAGCTTACCAGAGCATTTGTGCTGTTTTCCTGGTTTTCTGTTTTCTTACAGCCCTTACGCAACTGTGTGTCATTTGCAGTTCATCTAGATCAATTAGACCGGCACACTTTACCTGCAGAGGTTTATTTAGCACTTTCCATTACTTTGGTAGATGCATCTCTACAAAGTGATGGATGTGATGCAACAAAGCAATGCTTGAGCTGCACTGATTGACAATACATTTCTATCACTTAATTCATAGATCATGTTTTATATTTCGTTTTAGGGGTGTTAAACTCACTAATATTAATGTTTGACTTTGCAAACACCACTAAGTATTAACACTGTAAATCCTGACATATAAAAATAGTCAGAAATTTTACATGTGCTTTTTTTTCTTCTTTCTTTGTTAAGTATTATCAGGGGAAATCATCTGGGTATCATCTGGGCAAAATATGAATATGCTGTTCCCCCTACGTTCAAATTTTTAAGAGAAAAAAAATGGCAATTTATCATATTGGAGCAAAGCGGATACTGACAATGCATCGACAGACAAGACAGTGCAGGTTACTTTTGATATGAAACAAAGTCTCAAATTTCAAATTTTGTCATTTTTAAAGAAATTTAAACAATAAATACCATTTTGTGGCTTTTTAATCTGTTGTGACAGATTGCTGTAGCCCCTCAGTTCAAGCGGCTCGTGAACCGATCTCTTTCAACTAGTTAATTGAATGAACATCAGAAGGAATGTTTCAACTGCAGAAAGACGTCAGTACACACCATTTTTCAAATTCAAGTCCAACAACGTTAATCTACCAATTCCCCTGACTGCTTTGTCGGACATTACGGCGGATTCGACATTATGATTGGTTAGATCGCCTGTCAATCAAACTCCCAGCGAAGACATTGTCGATCGTGCTTGTCATGGTGCGGCACCCTCTGGTGATCTGGCACCCTGGGCAATTGACCCTTCACCAGGAGTTTGATTGACAGGCGATCTAACCAATCATAATGCCGAATCCTCCATTTTGTCTGACAAAGCAATCAGGGGGGTTAGCAGATTAACGTAGGTGGACTTGAACTTGAAAAAAATGTTGTGTACTGACATCTTTCCGTGATTGAAACAACATTCCTTCTGATGTTCATTCATGTTTATTTGATGCTAAAAATGAACTAGTAGGAAGAGATGATCGGTTCATGAGCCGCTTGAACTGAGGCGCTACAGCGATCTGTCACGACACATTAAAGAGCCACAAATCTGTATTTATTGTTTAAATTTCTTTAAAAATGACAAAATTTGAAATTTGAGACTTTGTTTCATATCAAAAGTAACCTGCTCTGTCTTGTCTGTCGACGCGTTGTCAGTGTCCTCTTTGCTCAGCGATGTATTTTTCACTGTGTGAGAACATGATGTGTGGCAAGAGATCGGCATGGCTTGTCGGATGTAGCAACAGTAACTAAAAGGGGTGGGTCTTTGCGAACGGTCAATTGCCCAGTTTGCCTAGCGCTTCCGCCAGCCATGAGTATCATATTTGATAAATCAGGCTTTTATGGCCCATATACAGGTGTGATATGAGAGTATGGAGCTCATCTTGAGACGAAAAAAAGGAGGCATTTTATATGGCCAAAAAGTACGATGAAATTCAGATAGCTTGTAATGTAAATCAGTGAGATTTTTGTTATAGTATAGCAAATATCAGTTGTCACCATATTTCAGAATAATGTCTTAGTAAGATGATATTTAAATGCTTAGTTTTATAATCTTAAAACATATAATGCAATGCAATACAATGATTGAGAGATGATTGACCTTCCTCAAAAGCCTGATGATCATATTTGATACATTTTAACATGATTTTTCCAAAAAAATCATGTATGGATAATCAAATAAACCTAAGTTGCTTCAGTCCAGTAAATGTTTATCTTGAAATATTACTAACCATATAAAAGTTATTCTAAATTTTACTTTATAAAAATAAAGATTTCACAGGGAAAAAGACGTGAACCACGAGCTGAAGGTGGACAGTTTTTCATTTATACTAAAAGGCCTTTTACTTGCTAAAAATGTATAAACTATCAATCAGACGACATGTACTAGATTGTGGTTTTTCAGCAAACTTTAGATCATGTTGATAATTTAGAGGTTTTAGAAATGTACATATCAAATATCATACAGTAGACTTTATAGGGTTAAACTTTGGTGCATAACTCATCATTCATGTATCATTTAATCATGCGGCTTGTTGATTGATGTGATTTCAGTGGTTTTAATTGGATCTTTATTTGTAACCTTATAAAGTTTCTGTACCCTTCTCTCTCGCCCTTGTTGGTCAGTGGTTTTATTTATTGTCGTCTTGTTATGATAAAGACAGATGGGGTTTCATAGACACTCCTCCCAAACACATTTGCTGTCATCAGTGTGGAAAAAATAGATCTTGTAGGCATTAAAGATGATGAATCGCGTTCACCCACACACATTGCATGTTTCACATGTTGTTGTTCTCTATCCCTTTTCTGTTTCTCTCACTTTCATTCTCTCTTTCTCCATTCTGTTTATTTTCTTACTGTACAGTTCTTTTGTCTTGTATGGTACAAAATATTACCATGGTAACCATAGCTTTTGTCAAAATGCGATAGTTATAAAGTGTTGGTGATGCGATAATAAAAGCGATTGCCTCATCAAGCAGCAAATTTTGACTAGACACCCAAACAAACATGAGGTTCACTTATTCAATTAAACCATCCATTTGGATTCGGTTTAAAACGCAACCTCTCAGAAACAGGTGAAATTGTCTGATACTTTCTTCCAAGAAATTATCATCCCAACCAGACTGCAAAACCCCATGAGCTTAAGAGATATTGTTGGAGAGGTGATATTTTTATAATGGAAGATTAATTGAACATGCGGGCCTGTGAAAACGTGAGCAATGACTTGAAACGACCTGCTCAATACCACCAGACCTTCTCATGCAGTCATTATAACTCTCTTTCTGTCTTGAAGTCACAGGTATTATAAAGCACAAAAAGGCCTTTCAGCTTTAATGAGATATCACAGCCACTTATGGGAGTTGAGCAACTTTTTCAAGGGATAAAAATTCTTTTCAAATGAACATGACTTTATGATCTCCATCTGCTGTCAGACATTTGAGCTGGGACATAAATGAATGTGTGAGAAATCAAAATCTTCATGCAACTGAACTATACAATTACTGAGAGAATCCATTACTGCACCATTGAGCAAGACAAAACTAGAACTCAGGATGTGATTTTGTCAAAGATATTCAAAATAAAAAAGGACATGTTAGTAATAAAACATAAACATATTTATGTACAGTACTTTACCATTATTTGACAATGATATCTCACAATTACAGTGTTATAGTTTTGACTAAACATTTCGACTAAAAAATGTTTTAGAGAAAAAAAACAAACATTTCAAACAATTCCATTATATACATTACATGGTCTATAATGTACAAAGAATGACCACTTAAGAACAAGTTGCATTTGTAAAATAAATGCAAAACAATATTTGGAATAAGAAGAAGCTTAAGATGTAATACATAGTTTCTCAGATATAATTTTGAGATATGAAGGTGTAATTATGTATGGAAGCTCATTTGTGTCACATAAGAAAAAACATGCTTTTGTAAATCATAATTATGACGAAAAGTCGAAAAATATCACATTAATCGTCTGATGCTGCTTGCGTGGCGGTCAAAAATGAACTTTTTTATTATTATTATTTCAATGAAATGAATGTACTATATTTTAGTTTTATAATGTTATTTATTTAATATTTTGTATTTTTAGGGGATTTTATGGTACAAAATTATATTTATGGAATAGCTCCATAATAATCCATTTATTACCTGTTATAACCACTTTTTGAGCATAGACTTGAAAATGAAATTTCCCACTTAAACTGCTGTAAATCTTGAATGCTTTGGAGCACAGACTAAAGTTTGGTCTCTTTTTAAAGGCGACACTTGACAGATTATTGCTAAAGTGAGAAAAGTTTAAAAAATGAAACTAAAAAAAAGTTATAGTAATTTAAGTTTATTATTATGAAAAATGTGCAGAAATACTATTTTTAAATTTTATATGAAATATATACTTTACAAAACATGTTTTACTCTAAATCTGTAAGAAAATTAATGCCATAATTCTAAGCAAGATGTGCTCCAAATTTGAGGTTAATATATCAAAAAATTAGCTTTCAGTAAGATTTTGTTTGAGCGCAGTACCAAACGTTTCCACTAGATGAAATTCGTCTCCCGTTCGTTTTCAGTGCACTCATTTAAATAATACAAGTGTGACTATTTTTTTCAGGACCATTTAACCTTTTCGAATCATGTCCATGATTTTGTGTGTGTGTGTGTGTGTTCACATAGCAAGTGACAAAACCTTTACCAAGTTTCATACCATTCCAATGAAGTAAAAAAACTAAAAAACTAAATTTTTTGACTGAACAGTATGAATTGCTATATTTATGAGAAGAAAAGTCTAAATGTACATACTAAGTGATAATTATGTGAAAAGTCACATTTATGACTTAAAAAAAGTCATAATTATGGCAAAAAAATCAAACTGATGACATGCTAAGTGTGAAGAAAAGTCACACAAGACAGCAGGCAGGAAGACGATTAAACTGACTTTTAATTAACACAGAGGGAAACAAAGCACTACATGCTATAACACAACATTAACACTATAAGGAACTGAGGGCCAAGGGCTTAAATACACAAGGGAAGCTAATCAATAGATAAGGGAACAGGTGTGAACCTATTAGAAACCATGGAAACTAACTGGTGGCAGGAAAATGAGAACAAAGGAAACAGGAACTAGAACTAAACCAAACCAAAACGCAATGAACCCAACATACATGTGACACTAAGTCAAAATTATTACTTAAAAAGTCATAACTATGACATTAAAAGTCAAAATTATGAAATAAAATTCTAACTTAAGTCACAATGTTGACTTTTATTTCATAATTTTGACTTTTTATGTCCTAAATACAATTTACCAAAGCATTATTTTTTTCTTATACATGTGGAGGAAATAATTTTGAGGAATAGTCAGAATTTGTAATCTTTTTTGTCTAAATTGCAGAATCTTAAATTATTCCCAAAATTATGTTGCAATTACACCCGAACCGGACCCATATTTAACCCCCCCCTCCCCCCACCACCACCCCCATCCAGGACGCAATTTCAACAGAGAGGGACCTCACCAACCCTCGTCCCCAACCACCCCCCAAAGTAACTTAGGGCCCCCCTGAGAAATATAAATGCCCCCACAATTCGCAAGACAATCCATCCTTCAGGGGGCAGGGTTAGTGTCTAGTAATTATATTTTGCCTTATTAAAGCAACAGAAGTCATTGCCATGTCTTCTTTTAGATAGTGAGGTGATATGTGCATGATTTAATTGCTCAGACAGGTGTGAAACAGACACCAGCTGTGATGTGGAAGTGAAACAGAAAGAGATGCCAGGGTGCAGGAACAGCCGTCAGACCCACTGAGACAATTACTCTGCATCCACACGCTTCCCCTCAATCAAATGAATGTGTTTTTAATGTTAATTGTATAGCTTTAACTCATTTATTTTAGTGCTACATTTGAAATTGTGCGCCTGTCACCGAATGTATGGTGCACAATGTTGTTTGGTGAAGAAATAACAAGACACATACTGAGAGTAAGAAGTGGTTTTACAATATCGGTGATGCAAGCAATTAAGAAAGATAAGATCTAACAATTAATTTTATTTTCTTACTATAATATTCTTTGTCAGTCTCTTTGCTACCAAAACATTCACCATGGTTACACATAAATCACCATGGTAACCATAGTTTCTGCCAAAGTGCCTTAGTTACTATAGTTCCATACTGAAAAGACCAGTCTTAGGTGGTGGTCTTAGCTGGTTTAAGGTGGTTTAGTTAGTCTCAAAACCTCTCTAAATCCTCAAACTAGACCAATCTGAGCTGGTCAGTGAAAACCAGCAAACACCTTAGGCTGGTTTAAGATGGTTTTACTAAAATAGTATATTATGCAGGGATTATGCATCATAATTGAACTTCTACACTTTGTAACTTTTGGCCTTCTAGCAGTTAAAAAACAAAGTACAAAGTACATAGACACAGTACTTCCTTAAAAATAAAGTCCAGCACAGCACTACAACAACTATAATGAAATGTGCCTTCACAATAGATAATGCTTAACAATGAACTGAATTAGAGAGCTACAATTTATCTGTTCAATAAAATACCTACTCACCTGTTGAGTAATAAAAAATCCGCGTCACTTTTACAACATTTCAAATCCCTCAGTTCTCGCCATCTCCAAAAAGCCAAGCCAATGTTGATTCTTGTTTTATTACGAGCTCTGTCGCCTTCTCTTTTTGCAAGTAGAAGCTCTTCTGTTTGGTGTTTTTTTATAAAATGGGTGATTTCCTGGAGGTTCGAGATTTGCCTTTCTTGTCAACCTTTCTCGCTGTAACCTATACCATTCCCACACCACACATGTACAATTTTGTCTATTTAAACGGGGAAAAATCTAAGATAACGATAGTAAATTATGGAGTGCAGCAAGGATCTGTGTTAGGTCCTCTGCTATTTTCAATATATATGCTGCAACTTGGTAATATTTATAAGAAAACATGGAATTAGTTTCCACTGCTATGCTGATGATACTCAGTTATATATTTCATCACGACCGGATGAAATCTCCAAATTATCCAATCTGACAGAGTGTGTTAAAGAAGTAAAACATTGGATGACTAGTAATTTTCTTCTATTAAATTCAGATAAGACTGAAGTATTACTTATTGGACCAAAAACTTGCACACAGAATCTCTCAGACTACAGTTTGCATTTGGAAGGATATACTGTTACTCCATCCTCGACAGTTAAAGACCTGGGTGTTATATTAGACAGCAAATTGTCCTTCGAAAATCATATTTCATGTTACAAAAACAGCCTTCTTCCACCTCAGAAACATTGCTAAGCTACGGAATATGTTATCTATTTCTGATGCGGAAAAGTTAGTTCATGCTTTCATGACGTCTAGACTAGATTACTGTAATTCATTACTAGCTGGTTGTCCTGTATCCTCAATAAACAAGCTACAATTAGTACAAAATGCAGCTGCTAGAGTTCTTACCAGGTCAAGAAAATATGATCATATAACACCAATTTTATTATCTCTACACTGGTTACCTATTAAGCTCTGTATCGATTATAAAGTATTGCTAATGACCTATAAGGCTCTAAATGGTTTAGTTCCTGTGTACTTAACCAATCTTCTATTGCCCTACAATCCTTCACACTCTTTAAGATCACAAAACTCTGGACTTCTGGTTGTGCCTAGGATATCTAGCCTTCCTGATAATGTTCGGGACTCAGACTCACTCACCCAGTTTAAATCTAGATTAAAGACGCATCTCTTTAGCCAAGCATTCACATAATGCATCTCATATCAGATCAATTGCACATGACTATCTTTGCTTAACGTTATGAACAGCAGCTACGCTAATTATTCTCCATTTGCTTTTCTGTTTGACCTCGGGACGAACATTCCCAAATTTCTATATATCCTAATTATTGTTAATATGTAATACATTATTTCCAAGAGCTCATTGCTTCTAACTTCAATTAAACTGCTAACAGTGATTATAAATTAAATTGCCTAAATTATTACATTATTAGCTAACTGCAGTCTCTAAATTGTAATGTTGACACGCATTCTCTGTAAAGCTGCTTTGAAACGATATGTATCGTAAAAAGCGCTATACAAATAAATGTGAATTGAATTGAATTGAATGTGTCAAAGTAGCCGGAGCAACTTTTCTCTATTTATCGATATGACGAGACACACAGGCGAGTGACGTATGTACGAAATTTCCCACAAAAATCATCCCTCTCGGTCTAAAACATAAACACGAATAACGGGCTTATCATAGTGAATCAGGATAAGAAAGAAATATGTTTTGGAAGAAGGATCAATGGTGTATTGACTCATTTAATTTTTGTTAATACTGAAAAAAAAAGTTATATAATACACCTTTAATGATGGTGTTAGCTAACATCAAATTCTAAAAAGTAACTATTTTAAGTAAATATTTAATTCATGTAAAATGTAATAGAAATGCATGTCATTGTCTAGAAATATAATGATATACGTCACCTTGGCTACTGAAAGTGCATTGATTATGGAATCCTTTTTCAATTCCAGCCACCATCTACATGGCTTACATTCTCCATGCATTGCATTATTGTAAAGAGTGTGAGTCACAGACCTGGTTTAAATGGTCTTCGTTAGCCTTCTACATTCAGATGCGTCATTAAACTTGTACATGTACAAATGATGAAAGCGTCTCAGTGCAGAAAGCTAATCCCTTGCTTTTAAGAGCCCTCTCTGGAGTTCAGATGTGTTGTTGCCATGTATTCTTTTGGTTACATGGCTGTCGTACCAGTTCAGTATGTGAGCGCTACACACGCGCTAAGAGACTGTGCTCAGTGGGGGGCTCGTCTCTCTAGTCCATACCCGCTCTAATTGGCTGCTGTTTGCATGTAGCCTAATATTTCTCACCGTTAATAATGAAAATAGCTCATAGATGCATCACATAAACCAGTCTGAGTCTGATCAGTGGGGGAAAAAATACAGAAACTATCCATGCTATCATTAGTGGGAGGATGCAATGTCCAGTCTTTGCATAATATAAAAAGAGAAAATACATAAACAAACAACCAAGAACAGTGTTAATTAGTAGAGGGAGTGTTTTTGCTTATTTTGTCGAATTATATTGCTCTTAGGTTTCATTTAAGAATCAATTTTACCTCAGATTTTTCTCCTAACATGCCTTTGAAGAAATAGCAACAAAAGAGCCAGTTCTTGTGGATAGCATTATATTATTTGATGAGAAATATTTGAGTTCATATTGAGAATCTAATTGCAAACTTTGGTATGTGTGAGCACATGAGACATTGTCAAAACATCAGGAGAAACATCATTTAAACTCATGCTGTCTGGGAGAAACAATTGAGATATTAAAGAGATATTAATTCTTTCACGTGTTTTGCCGCATATCTTTATTAGCTTCATCAGTTTGGCTTTTAAATATTTTTCTGATGTAATAATAGTAGTCAGGCATTTTCTTTGCTTTTTCACCATTATTCTCAGAACATCTGTATGATCTGTTAATTAAAACTTATAATTATTACTAATTTGAATCATTCTGATTCCCTTGTATCAGACACTGATGAGCTGTTTTTATGATGACATGTAGCCATTTTTGCAAATGTTGAGTGGCACTTGACGCTGGTTTCATCACATAATGTCAGGAAGAACAACGTATTCAAAAGGTCAATAGATTATTATAAGAATTAGTATTACTCTATTATTTTATTTCCTCCCAAGATTTCCCTTTGGAAATCCAATTTTCCCCCTTGGTGGTGGTGAATTAAATGTGAAGTGTGTAATTTCTCTGCCATAAACGGCACCAAGTGGAATTGCAAAAATAATTGCTGTGTTCCAATTCACAGAGTTAACTGAGCAAACTGGGCGTTTCGAGTATGATGAGATCATATATATATATATATATATATATCTCATATTTAACAGACGTATGATGGGTAACTGGGTTATGACCCACTGACTGTTGTGCTGACCATCTGACCATCTTCCACACTTAAAGGGTTTAAGTGATTTCACTTTTTTAACTTTAGTTAGTGTGTAATGTTCCTGTTTGAGCATAAACAACTTCTGCAAAGTAACGAGCTTAAAGTTCAATGCAAAGGGAGATATTTTCTTTTAAAGAATTCTCTGTTTAAGGACTACAACAAGCTTCTTCCCGGGTTGGTGACATCACTAACCCTAAAATTTACATAAACCCTGCCCCCGAGAACACACAACAAAGGGGGTGAGGCCATGTTGGGCTGCTTCAGAGAAGAGGAAGAGTTGTTGTAGTAGAGTGTTGTTGTCATGTCACCATTTTACGCTGGACTGCTTCACAAACGAGGGTCAATTCAATGCTGGGTTTGCACAAAAGATTAACATGACGGCACATGCTAGTCGATGAGTTGAATCAACTTCACAGCGACTACATACATTTATCCACTAACCATTCAGAAACGTCCAGTTTCATTCTAAAAGTTGTAACTTCCTGAGTCTCTCCATCAGTGTCGACTCCGGTTTGAACAATGTAAGGCTGAACACCGTTACTGACAATCCTCATTTTGGCTGCGTGAGATTTTCCAGCTTCGTTGTTGTTGTTGAGCAACCGAAGCACGAGCTGTTAAAGCTCCGCCCTCTTCTAGAAAGTGGCCAGGAGCAGCAGCTCATTTGCATTTAAACGGACACACACAAAAACGGCGTGTTTTTGCTCACACCCAAATAGGGGCAAATTTGTCAAGGTATAATAAATGATCTGGGGGGTATTTTGAGCTCAAACTTCACAGACACATTCTGGGGACACCAGAGTCTTATATTACATCTTGTAAAAGGGGCATTATAGGTCCCCGTTAAGGCCCATTCACACCAAGGACGATAACGATAAAGATATAGATTTCTAAAAATTGTTCTAAATATAAAAGAATAGAGTCCACACCACAACTATAACGATAATGGCACAGAGAAATCGTTGGAATCACTTTCAGTATGATTTTTTTCTCTAGTAAAAAATAAATATACTAAAATGTATTTGAAATACATTTACTTCATGCTAAGTATACTACTAATACATTTACATAATTATGTACTTAATAAAAATACCTGGCAGTTGAACTTTTAGTATACTAAACTGGTATACTTAAAGTCTGCTAAATTGGAACAACTAATTTTGTACTTAATGCAATTTAATTGTGCGGAAGTAGTGCTGAGGTCCAACTAAACATACTAAAGTATATTTGATTGTGCTAAAATGGAACTATTGCAAGTATACTTTAGGTACACTTTAAATATCTTGCATTTAAAGACTAATATTATTCAAAGTTCATACAATCTTTATCAATATTGACATTAAAACACATTTTAGGCTTAATATTATGAAATGTGCATTGTGTTTACTGTGCATAAATTGTAATTATAATTTTTATATCAGTAAGTCTCAAGTGATATGTCAGTAAATATGTTAATATATGTGAACTATACATAGTATGAAATAAATGTATTTTAAATATATTACTTTTTATTAGGGTTTTCTTAGAACTCCCTCATCTTCCATTATTCCATTAAACTGGGATATGTGAAAGCATTTTAACATCTGAAACACGTCACATTTATAAAGTTTATTGCACCTTCTGGCTGCTTTTCATAGTGGAGCAAACAAATGATTCTTCCTACTGTTTCGGTGTGACTTTTATGCCATCTGGAAATGGCTCTCAGCACCCTTGATAAAGCCAAGAAATCTTTGCTTTTTGGCTCTAACGATATTTTTTAATGAGAATATTTGGCAGAAGTGTGAAAGGTCTTTAGAGCTAGTTGATTCAAAGTCCAGTTGATTCAGGCACTGTCTCATTACCTTTCCACCCACTTCTCTCTCTCAGCAATGAGCATTTCATGATCAAAGGATGCCTCCACGGTTAACACACTCTTTCCACAAAGCTTGGATTAATGAACAGATTTACCTAACATCATCCCGGTCTGGTTCACCTTTTCCCCTAAACATCAGCAGGAAGCCCAACCAGCAGCGGTGCTGGAACATGTGGCGCGTGTGTACCGGGTGTCGGTGCACATGTTGCACATGATTAAAACCTCTGCGATGGATTTCTTCAGCTCATGGGACTCTCTTATATAATACCATCTCAATAATGTGGCTTTCTTGTGCTGCCGACTTACAGAGGGATCAATCCATCTAAATGCCACCTCACAAAGGAATAGCACTAGTTAAAACCGATGAACTTGGCACTGTAAGGCTGAAGCGCGTGATCGATATTTCCTCTCCTTTGATAAGTTCTGGTTGGTCAATGGCGCATTGAATATCTAAGACTGACCCCGGTACCGGAGACGGCAGGTGACGCTGCTCTCCAGCATTGAAGTCAATTACGGAAACAAAAGCCACTCCGAAATGCCATGACTGATTCATTCAGAGCGTACAGAGCACAGCTGTTGCATTACAGACATACGGTAGAAAACACTAGCAGTTTTAGCTGCAAAATCAGCCGCTGGGGAAACTTTCAATTTCAGTGCTCAGTGTGTGCTGCGGAGAGATGCGAATGAAGGGGAAATAACAAAATATATCACATTTCTCAAACTCCCGCCTCCCACCGTGGAGCTGAGTACAATTTGCTCACAGAGTAATTTGCAGTAATGGTTATTTACGATGGGAGGAGGCTGTAAAGTTTCTTTTCAGTCTCTCGAATCAGCCGGTGAAAAAAGCTGAACGTTTACAGGTTATTACCAACCATAATGGTCGAATGCTGTTTCTGCAAAAACATAAAAAATAGCTTCAGTTCCAGGCAGGCGCTGAGGATTTTTTTCCCCTAGATTTTGAGATGGCAGTATGGAGGTGGACAGCGAACAATATCGTGTTTTGGAGGTGCAGTCCTGCACGCCTAGGGCTTGACACGGCTCATCGCATCACCTTCAACATCTCACACGGTAGATGAACTCCCACACTCCAGTCAACAACACCTACAGGAAAGAAAAATCACATTCACTTTAATATCTCAATTGTTGGTCCTGTAGAGCGAATGGAGGCTTCTGCTTAAAGCACCATGAAAACAAAATTGACAGTTCGATTTATCTGTAAAATAAAATAAAAAATAATTTTCCCTCCCTCTTGCAGCAACATCTCTTCTCTTCTCTGATGACATGTTTACTGGCGCGAGGGCGGGGCAACCTATCAATCACATGAGATCGACCAATAGCAAACCACAACCATCCAATCAGTTCCCCAGGGACAAAATCAAGTACTGCCCTACATTCACTCAGATATACGGGAAAAAAGACATTTGCATTGCATTTCCATTTATGCCCGCAGGTTGAAGTGACCCCAAATAACATGATATTTAGCCCCTGTAATGCGAATTTTACCAGGGGAACCCCGCCAAAAACATGGATTTTACCCCCCGGAACACATAATTGGGAGGGTTTTGTTGTGAAAACCTGGCAACCCTGTTATCTAGCATTGTGCTAAACTCTCTATGTACTATTCATCTTTTTCATTTTCTAATGTTTTTTTTTTTGTATTGTATCTACACATACCAAGGGCCAGATTTACTAACAGCTTGTGCCAGCGCAAACCCTCTTTTGGCGTTAAGAAACTACTGTCAGGATTTACTAAAAACACGCAGTGCAAAATTAGTGCTGAAAAGGCATGGACCGAGTTGTTTTAGGAGTTTCCCTTTCAGATGCAAAATTTATGAGAGGAGAGTACTTAAATGAATCACGCAACGCGATTTACTAATGTTTGCGCTCGTCAATTTACTGGTATTTGCACCATTATTTAACGCCCAAAAAAAAGCATGCCTTAACCCATTTTACGACATGGCTGCAATTGTTGCTGCTAGTAGGAGACATCGCAGAGAACAGAGAGCGCGTGGTAGAAGGGAGAAAATATTTTCCACTCATATTAATTTCTTTGAAATGCCAGAGAAAGACGTTATCTATATATTACATGCAACAAGTTGCAACTATGTTGACCTGCACCTGATGAGCAGTAGCTCTGCTTCTTTGCAACCCCAAAAAAAAAACCAGTATAGCATTTTAAAGGGAAGCGTGGTGGGTATTTGTTCTCTTTCTTTTGAGTAGGCTATGTACTAGTTTCCTTAGTTCACACTTTCTCTTATTTGCTCTCTTCCTCCTGATTACTGTGTAATTATGATGTTTCTATTTGCAGGTATGACTTATCTGTGTGGATAATCAACTCCATGGTGATGACAAACAACTTTGACATTACATTTCATATCCTGATTTCTAACATATGTGATGACGCTTGTTTGTTTGCTAAGGCTAGCATCATTATTACTGTTATCGCATACTTGGTGTCAGTGATTTGACCCCTAAATATTTATTATGAACAAGAACACTGGGAGATCTGATCTTTTCTGTCTTTCAGTCATTTTAATGAAAGGGACCCAGTATGACAAGCCTCTTCAAGTTTAATGGTACATTGAGTCACAGAAACACCAACTTATTCTCATTATCAGAATAAATTAACACAAGCTGGCTGTGTGACTGAAGATGAGGTGAAGATCCACTTTATTTTAAAGTTGGCATGAAACAGAAGTTGCAATAGTATTTTATATCAGAGTGAAACGGCTTCTGAAACAAGAACAAATGTAGGGTGGGACTTGATTTTGTCCATATGGAACTGATTGGATGGTTGTGGTGTACTATTGTTGGATCTCATGTGAGTGACAGGTTACACCCCGCCCTTGCGCCAGTAAACACATCATCAGAGAATAGATGTTGCTGCAAGAGGGAGAGGAAGATATTTTGATTAAAGATTACGAGGGCACATGGTTTTAAAACAATGATGTGCACAGATAAATCATTTATAACAAATACTGCAATGTTCCATAAAAAAACATGGCAACTTTAAGAAAACAGATTTAGGGAAACACACCTTTTCTGACATATTGAACTGTGATGCTCATATGGGTGATACAGGTTCAAAGTTTCTCCATTTATTATACCATTCTCCACAATATATAAAATGGTAAAAAAAGAATGAAAATAGCAGATCATACAATTCAGTATAAGTATGAATACTGATGTGTCCGTTTCTTTATAATTTTCTCTCATTTATATATTCAATTCATGCAAATATCAGAAGTATCAGTCAGTATTTACACAAACAGAAGTATTCTGTAGGAGGATGGTGTGTCTGAAATAGTCTTCTACAATATGTATATTTATATTTTAGTTAGCTCAGGAGACTCATTTGCAGTATCGGCTTTGTGTCGGATACTTCTCTTAAAATTCCTATGGAGAAATAAACAGACACAAATGAGACAATAGTTGACATACAGTAAGATTATAGAGCTATAAAGTTAATGTGGCATAGAACATTTGTTCTTGGAAGAATCTGATGACAAATGCTGAAATGATGATTTAATTCCTATAAAGCTGAAACTGACTTTTCTGGTGAAAGTCAAAAAGGAAGATTAAATGATTTTAGTGGACTCAGCGCAGTATGGTTTTATGTGGTCGTCCTTTATAGCTCAGATTCAAACTGTAACCTTTCAGCCTCCTGTTGCTGGACAATTATTTCCTTGATTTCTCATCCTCGCCGACGGCGGACCTGTTTTAGGACCGACCGCTGTGCCTTAGTTTACAGCCGTTCCTATTTAAATTCCCTCCCTGGCAATTAATCACTCTCTTAATTGGATCTGTGCATCTTAATTGCAAAAGGCCTCTTGGTTAGTTTCAATTTCTGACTCTGATGTAGAAGGAAGGATGTTTTAATTAATGACTTGGGTTTGCAAAAGGCAAGATACCAGAGACAACCCACTGTTTTCCTTCACCGCAGGACCCCGGCTACCCTGCGCTCTCTGTGATAGACAACTGGGAACTTGTCAAAAAGACACAGTCAGGGATTTTTTGGAACCGTGTTTTGTAAGCGTGACTGTTTTTCTGCAGAACTCCAGGGATGAAAAGTTATCTGGCAAGTGATTTATGCAATGAAAGTAGAACAGTTTTGGTCTTTGTGCAGAGACTGTCCCTGATGTGAGAACCGTCTTAGTAATCCTGATATCAAAAACAGAAGACATTGAGCACTCTGGGTATTTGTGTGGCCATTTCTTGCAGCAACATTTGGGAATATTCATCATCATGATGAATGCTATGGTCTGGAAAAACACTGAGCTGCTATGCTAGCACAGCAACAGCATTTAGCTACTAGAAATATGTAGAAACTAGTAGTTATGGCACACATCTTTTTAAATGTTTTTTGTAAGAAGTCTCTTCTGCTCACCAAGGCTGCATTTATTTGATTAAAAACTGAAATATTGTGAAATATTATTGCGATATAACATAAGTGTTTTCTATTTTAATATATATATTACAATGTAATTTATTCCTGTGATCAAAGCTGAATTTTCAGCATCATTACTTCAGTCTTCAGTGTCACATGATCCTTCAGAAATCATTCTAATATGCTGATTTACTGCTCAAGAAACATTTCTGATTATTATCAATGTTGAAAACAGTAGTGGTGCTTCATATTTTTGTGGAAACAATGATACATTTTTTCAGGATTCTTTGAAGTTCAAAATAACAGCATTTATTTGAAATAGAAGTTTACTTTTGTAACATTATGAATGTCTTTGCTGTCACTTTTGATAAATTGAATGCGTACTTGCTAAATAAAAGTATTAATTTCTTTTAAATCATTTTTAGAGGTGGGGGGGGGGGGATACTATGGAAGTCAATGGTGTCCAACAACTGTTTGGTTACTGATATTCTTCATATTCTGATATTTTTCTTTTGTGTTCAGCAGAAGAAAGAAATTCATACAGGTTTGGAACAACTTGAGGGTGAGTAAATGATGACAGACTTTTCATTTTTGGGTGAACTATCACTTTAAGATACTGATTTGCTATACTAAAACAGCAACTTCACAAATCAGAATTTTCAAAGAAGAATTTACAACATCACATAGATCATACACACACAACATCATATTTTGCAAGGCATAAATTCACTGGTAATGCAGTCAACTGGCCTATAGTCTCGTGTAGCCAGACCTTCAGACTGACGGTAGAAGGTCTGGACTCTCTCGCAGCTTTCATTGGCCAAGGACCGCCCAAGAGGACGTTTGACTGACATGTAATGCAACCAATCACAGTTTGTTTGTTCCGCGTCATGTTTAGGGGCGTGAAAATGTAAAGTCGATGTCCGTACAATAACAGACCAGCATCCATCTAATAAATTATTAATTCAAGAATGTTGTACAAGTTTACTGCAACAATGGGGCCGCAAACTTTACATACATTTGAAAATCCAGCGTTTAGCTGATCCTGAAAAGCGTTCATTGTCACAGTTATAAACACGACGGCCTTCTTCTTCCACGAGGGGCTTGGCGACGGCATTTGTTTCCAGGCGGACCATTAAAAAACGCGACACAAACGTCTCCCAGACATCCTGTAGAATTCAACCAATCAGATGACGACTTCGAAAATCCTGAAGTGTTTCCAGTTAAGTGTGCCATATGCATCAGACGTGCATCAGACGTTCACCCAACGGTTCATGGGCATGACGTCTGAGGCTGAGACTAAAGGCTTATTTATACTTCTGCATCGGACCTACACCAGAGCCTCTGCGACGTAGGCTATGCGTCTGTTTTCATTTATACTTCTGCGTCGTTGTCCACATCGATGTGCAACATGCAGACCGCTAGTAGGCAGTGTCCGCGGTCATGTTGAGTATCCAGGCAAAAGCCAAAGAAGCAGCTTGTCATGTACGTTGTCAGAGAAGCTTCAGCAGTGATGGCGGCAAATAGACAATGACTTTTGTTGCAGTTTGATGGTGTGCGTGTCCTCTGAAACAGAGCGTTTTTTCATTCCTCCAGGAAGTTAAAATCGCTCGCTCTTCTCCGCTTGCTCCGTGCCAGTTTTTTGACCTGAGGGAGAGAGGGGTTCTAGCAGACCAATCACAGTGCTTGCGTTCCGCGTAGAATTGACGTGTTGTTACATTTTTGAAGAGGTGCATGTCAGGCTATGCCGTGCTACACACAGCCTACGCTGTAGCTATGGCATACACTTGACGCGGAAGTAAAAATCAACCTTAACTGGCCTAAAACTCTCTTACACAGCAGGCCATCCATATTGTTGAACCCTGCTAAAGTGTTTACGTTCATATGTTCCAACAATCTTACATTTGTTGATCATAATCATGTACATGTGGTTTCATGCTTTCCAGCTTGAGCACTGTTGTTTTGCCAGTTCTGTCGCCAAGGTAAATCTATCAAACTGGCTGACATATATGAGGTTTTGTTGTTTTGTTGAAGTCTGACAGTCTTGGAGTCATCATTGATAAATGACTAATGTTTTGCACTGTAGGCTATGCCATCATTTTCCAGCAAAAGTGTTGAAGTTTATAGCTGTCACAGAGTTACATTATAACTTTACATTTCCTGCTATTTTTGCAAATAGAACATAAATTATTTGTTGCAAAGTGTTGACTAATATATACACTGTAAAAAAAAATAAAAAATCACAAAATATTTTCTTCTGTCAAATCAAATTAAATAATTAATTTGGTTCAGATAACATAATATTTTGAGTTTTTGTTAATTAAGCCAATCACCTTTATTGTATTAACTCAATTTTTTAATTTCAATGAACTCAAAATTCTAAGGCAACCAGATAATTTAAGTCAGTTGTAGTTCTTGTGTTTCTCTTTTCTTCAGTAATTCTATCATCACTTAATTAATTGCTTAATTATCTGATTAACTTTAACTCTGCTTCAGTGTTATTTTAACACTATTTAGAGAGGGACCATATGTACTCTGAGCAGAGTTGATTTAACTCAGGGGATTTTGCTGTGTACATGGGTTAGGGGTAGGTTCAGAGTTAGTACCTAGTTATTACCCAGTTATTGCAATTACTATAATAAGTACCTAGTATGTACAAGGGGAACTGGACTGTAAAATAAAGTGCTACCAAAAATCCATATGGTTACCCAAAATAATCAGCCCCTGATTCCAATGGTGTGCTCGATTAGTTGATATTTTTGCATCACTGACAGTGCATTAATTGTAGGGGAAGTCCCTGGGGAAGAGCTGGGGTTAAGTGCCCTAATCAAGTGTACAATGGCTAGAAGGCAGGACTGACATCTTAATAATACTTCAGTTTCATGGGTCACCCCTTTTAACAAATGATCCCATGACCTTTATAGCAGAAGCACTAATCCTGAACCATTACCGTATGCGTCCACAGTGAGTGGGGCTTTCCAAATCATTGTCTTTGAGAGCTGGACAACAGGGATTGTGGGGTTGACAGTAG
The DNA here is from genome assembly GCF_019924925.1 of Ctenopharyngodon idella. Taxonomy (NCBI): domain Eukaryota; kingdom Metazoa; phylum Chordata; class Actinopteri; order Cypriniformes; family Xenocyprididae; genus Ctenopharyngodon; species Ctenopharyngodon idella. The sequence goes on along the minus strand of NC_067221.1, from coordinate 39,551,839 downwards.
AGCGGAGCAAGCAGTGAGGGAAAAAAAACAGATGGCAACCATTCACTGTGAGGTCAAAGTCAAGCCAAGGTTGTGATATTTGGCACAAATTGCAAGCTAAATCAAAAAATGACAATTCTGTCATTATTTACTCACCTTCATGTCGTTCCAAATGTAACTGTGGCTTTCTCTGTGCAACACAACAGGAACAATTCAGAGACCATGGTTGTCAAGCTCCCAAAAGTACACATAAACAACATTTGAAAATGTGGAATGCAGAATGAGATTTGAGAGCTGCAGCAGAGAGGAATATTTTCAGTGAATCACAGCATAAATTTCACACAGCAAATGCATTTTTGCACGTCTTGAGGGTGAGTAAATGATGACAGAGTTCTCATTTCTGTGTACAGCAGGATTGCCAGGTCTGTGTAACAAAACCAGCCCAAGGCAAAGTCCAGTCAAAAACAGCCCAAAACTGACCCAGTAGCCCTTTCCAAATATCAAAACTCAAAATATGATTCTGATGATGTGCGGAATGCACATGGAGGGCAGGAAGTGAAAAGCAAAATGGATGAGATGGAGAAAAGTCCTTAATGTACTGGTTTAGACAAAGAGAGGTACAAACAGAAAATCACAACATATGTTGGACGTGATCCTTACGTTATAAAGAAGAGCGGTTTTGCCGTTATAAAATTCTATTGTTACCATGGACATGTTAATACAGATAGGGTATGCTACGCATGTAATTTGATCAATGTGTATGTGAATAAACGCTTAAATTAAAATGTTTATCATATAAAGTGGCCGATCATGTCTCGTTAGAAGACTTGGATTGAACCTGCTCACCACATTTCCAAAACATATGTTATAAGTAAAATTATACTTAAGGTGCTTTATGCAACCGGGCACGGACATCCTCCGGCATACTACTTTTTTTTGTTAGTGGTTGCATATGCAAGTTGTATTAACTTTTGACAAAGTGGTCACTGCACACACAAGCATTATCCGACTCGGCTCCTCCTGACCGCAGACACAGGATTACAAGCCACTTTTTCCTGTGGTTTTTTTTTTTTTAGTCAATTTCTTGCATTTTTCCTCCTGATGAGCAACAAATTTTGGTACACGATAAAAGCTCCTTGTGTTTTTTTTTGGTTTGATCGATTAGAGCAACCATAAACGACACAAAATATAGGCATTTCATATTGCTTCCCTATGTAGAAAATCACTTCCTGCCCTCCATCTGCATTTCACGCCACCCCTTGACGTCATGTGCAAATAACCTATTTTACAGTCAGGCTTTTCAACTTGAAAATCACTATATAGTAGATAGAAATCATAAACAGCCGGTTTTCTCATCAAGGAGCCTCTCCCTCACAAAACGCATCTAGCACAGTTTTATGGCTGGTATAATGTAAAATATTTAAATACAAGCATTTCAGACAAAAACAATGAATGCATTGCAATATGCCAAACCTTTAATCGCGGGAAAAATTAAACCGCTTAAACGTAGCCCAGTTCTGCGGGAAAACTACGAATTTGGCAACCCTCCTGGTGTACAGAGTTCTGGCATTCGGAACGTTCCATTACTGGCCGGGTGGTGAGATCGCAAACTTCCCGCTGTGCAATCAGATGACGAGAGAAAGTTCTGCGTTCCCCGCGGAACTCTCTAGTCTCTGCATATATGGTTGCCATTGGAAACAGAGGCTTGGCAGTGCTTTGGCGGGTATAAAGTGATCTCGGTCGCTCCCAGCTCAGATCCAGTTTAAAGCACGTAAATCCAGGGCGAGACCTTCACTATCAAACATCAAAACAAAAATCAATACTGCATTTATTTCTATACGAAAGGCAGTTTTCTGTGTTTATAAGTAGTAGATGTTTTGTGCTCATTGTAAATTGTAAAGTTAAATTGAATATTTGTTTAATGAGGAGTGTTACATTTAAAAGTCTTAAGCAGAATGACCACATCAAAGAAGTCGTCGAGCACTTCTTATTTTACCAAAGGAAGGCGAAAGGAAGGTTTGCACAGGGACGTTTATGAAGCAGCGTGTCTCGTGCTGTCAGCGGCCTTACATGTTACTGTCAACTTGTCTTTGCGTGTTGGCAGCTCTAGAGATGCCCATATTGCACCTAGGCTGGAAGAAGCAAGCATTGAAACCAAAATGGCTTTGAAATGAGCGATGTTATCTAAGAAAACTGCAGATCGTGACTTGAAGTGTTTTTCAGTCCTAATAGCAACGAAAATAATCATGCACTATGAAGAGCGATTTAGCAGAAGTAGCTATGTGACGCGTGCGCAAGAGACTAAACTGTTCTCGAGGCTTATTAGGCTAATTATGATAACTTTTCCCCATGAATTAGATCTGTGCACGGTTGAGAGCATTTGTAGTCGAACAGTGCCCTCTTTTGTTTGAAGGAACAATATGTGAAAAACAGTATTAGCCCACAATATTGAGCACAAATATCTGCTGCCCTCTGCTGTCAGGATATAATGTTGGCTACTTTATTGTTGCGCAAAATAAGATCAGGTTAAAGGGATAGTTCACTCAAAAATGACAATTCTGTCATCATTTACTCACCCTTATGTTGTTTCAAAAAAGAAGATATGTTGGTAACCAGACAGTTGACAGTAGCCATTGACTTTCATTGACTTTAGGAAACAAAATACTATGGAAGTCAGTGGCCACTGGCCAGTGTTGGGGAAAGTTACTTTTAAAGTAATGCATTACAATATTGCGTTACTCCCTAAAAATTAACTAATTGCGTTACTTTTTCTCACCTGGGCTGGGCTTGCTTGTTTATTTTTTAATAACAACAAAAAAAGTTCTATTTTTGGCAAATGTTAAGGCCCTACACTTAAAGTGAAGTGAATAAGCCTCAGGCTGAAGGAAATGCATTTTACGCCTGTACAGCTGTGCTGCCATTATAGATTAAAGAAAAATAGGATACAGGAGAAGAAAGTTCAACACTCTTATTTCTAATTCTAAACTAAAGTAATTTTTGCTTATTAGTATGGTTGAATTGAAGGTCAACAGCAAATACATTGGTTAATAAAGTGAAATTAAATAAAGTATATTTGTGTAATTTAATATAGTTATTACAGGTTTGTGTTAAATTCTGAGATTGCTTTTCACTGTTTTTCAATGTTTTTGTGCAAGTGAGATGAGTAAATGCGTGTTCACATTTAGTCTAGAACTACAAAACCCATCATGTTCACACAGCGCACACAACACCTCTGCACTTTATTTCTCTCAACATGGAGACAGGAGAGCTGTCAGTCAATAAATGTGAAAAAGTAACTTAGATATTTTGTTGTAAATTGAAAAAATAATGCGTTACTTGAAAAAGTAATCTGATTACGTAACTCAGGTTACTTGTAATGCATTACCCCCAACACTGTGGCTACAGTCAACTGAATATATGATGACAGAATTTTAATTTTTGGGTCAACTATCCCTTTAACATGAAAATGTATTGTTTTTATGGATTGGTGAAATAGCAAACATACCACAACAAACCAAATCACAGAGAGGACATTATTAGCATTACTGCCAAGTCAAGCACTATTACTATTGCTTATAGAGTTAAGGATTTAAGTATTATTATTCAAGAAATAGTTCATCCAAAAATTAAAATCCACCATTTACTCATCCTCATGTCGTCTCAGACCTGTATGCATTACTTCTCTCTCAAGAACACTGGAGTCCAAACAACATTGGATGCCATTTTTAAAATATCTTAATTTGTGTTCAACAGTAGAAAGAAAGTGGACATGTGGATGTGTAAATGATGACAGAATTTTCATTTCTGGGGGAACTATCCCTTAAAGAGATGAGCATGTGACTTTTCCCACATGTTTGTCATGTACTCACTCATATATTACTTTAGTAACCACAACGCAACACAGGTGTCTATAGCATCATGCTGGTGATTCGTGCATTGACCAAGAATTTTATAACATAACATATTTTCAGTCAGATCTTTAAAGATATGCTCATTCATATTACTATTTTCTACATTTTAGAATAACAGTAAAGTCATTTAAACACATAACAGATGGAAGTATGGGAATTTTGTAGTGACCTAATAAAACAGCCTTTGTTTAGATTAGTTGATTTATTTACATTTATTTTATGCTTCAGGTTTATCTGCTATGTTTTACACTTTGCTATGGATCTTAAAGCAAATATAAATGTTTAACATATACACCCATCAGAACTTTATCAAGACGTTATGTCAATTATTCAACATGTAATACCTGATGTGTCCACTAGATGTAGGCAGAGTTCCACATTTGTGATGATTAATTACAGCACCGTTACATTATTAACGGCCTACACAGGCAATACCAAGTCATGTTCATGTATATGTGCGCATATAGATAGATTAATCATTTTAGGTAATGTATTCTGACTACTTTTGACCTAACTCGTTTATTACATTGATTTGAATATTATAATCTTGTACCATATTGATATATAAAAAAATCAATATAAAAAGAAAAAAATATATATATTCCATCCTTTGCTATCAACAACATGAAGTGCATTAAATATTACATTACATCAGGGTTCCCCAGACCGGGGTTCGTGAGTTTAATGAAAAGCTATTAATTAAGTCATAAAAGTTTAACATTAAAATAAATAATTTTAAAATAAAAACAATGAAAATAAAACATTAACTAAAAAAGATTTAAAAAAAAAAATTGTTTACCTGCATGTCATGTGACCAAAGACATTAGAGAACCATATACTTTATTTTATTATTATTGACTTAATTTTATTATTGACTTAACTTTATAACTTAAAATTTCAGGGCTTACTTCAGGTAAATATATAAGGTCAAAGACGTTCAGCTGACAAAAAAAGTTGGGGAATCCCTGCATTGGATTTAAATATGAAATAATGTGAATTTGTATATTCAAAAAAATTAAAAGACAAGACAAAAAGCCTTGAAAGACAAAAGCCTCCCAAAGACAGTAATACATGCATGGTTAAATGACTCACTGAGTGATAATTCAAATAATAATTAATGTGTTCGTCAGGAGCTGACTAGATATGCAGTGTTGCAATGTTGAGAAAACACTTAAAAGTGAAATGATTTCTGTAAATCCAGTGATCAAGTGCTGTATTGTTGAATTATGAATAATTTACTGCCATGAGAATAATATTAAAAGAAGCCTAACTATAGTCTGATTATGAGTATTTTAAAATGTATTCTAATTACGTAATTTTTGGAATCTGATTACGTAATCCAGATTACATGTAATCAGTACTCAGCAATATAGTTTTCAGAACAGAATGACCAAAGGCAAGATTTTCATTTTCATAACTTCCTCCTTTAATTTCTGTCTTTATAATTAAAGAAGGTTAAGTTATGTAACATTGTATCATATTGTGAGGGACAATAATTCCAAAATGATATGGTGACAGTCGCTTTGTAACCAAGCAGATCTCGCCCCCCATTGACTACTATAGTAGGAAAAAATACTAGTCAATGGTGGGCAATTGCTTGTTTAGAAACATTCTTCCAAATATCTTCTTTTGTGTACAGCAGAACAAAGAATTTATAAAGATTTGGAAGGTGAGGGTGAGTAGCTAAATGATGACAGAATTTTCATTTTTGTGTGAACTATCCCTTTAAAGTAGGGGTGAATTCAGGTTGATTGGGATACTTTTTGCCATTGAGATGATGACTGGAAAAATGTGTCCCAATCAACCTGAATTCACCCCTTTATTTATCTATTATAAGTGCGAATGTCACTATCCATTTTTTGTGCAGAAATCAGTTCTATAATGCGAGGCTTCTGTGAAAGTAATAGAGCGCTATGCCAGAGCACACTATTTCCTCAGAATAAGCGACACACCCCGGCAGTGAGCACTTTCAGAATGCCTGACTGACTTGTGCCGTCGACCAAACTTGACAGTTCCTGTTCTCCGCCTCCAGAGCGCGAGTTCCCGCCTCTCCTCTCCCGCTCGAGCCTTCTCTTCCTGTCAATCATCCGTGACCGTGTGGAATCACTCTAGTGTGCGCGTTCACGCAGCTCCGCTGATGTAGGAGGAGACGCTGCTGTCATCTGCAAAAAAAGTGGCAAAATCCATTTTTAAAGGCAACGGGCTTTTCACCCTTCCAGGATTTTTAATTCTACAAGTGTTGTGACTGAGAGCTTCCATTATATAAAACGACACAAACGGGAATGTTTTTGACATTATTCAATTACTCGTTGTGAAGCTGTGACGCTTCATTCACCCGATCGGACAGCAATTCCTCCTTTCCAGAGGAGGAATCTTTTTTCCTGCATTTGAAGGGGTGGATAAGGCTGGAGAGGGGGGAAATAGGAAAAGTGGATGTCGCGACTGTGCGATCTGTCCCGTTTTCACCGGGACCCGTGTTGGTGGTGAGCCGCCGCGGAGCCGTTGTGGGAGTGTCGCACGTACGCGAGGATAGTTTGTCCTGGATTTTTCAATCATTTGCGAGATAAGGCTCCCGGACCTCCTCCTCCTCGTCGACGCTACCCTCCCTTCCTCGTCCTCCCGGTTTTTTCTTCCTCTCTTACCTCCGTGATTTTGCCGCGGTCCGCACGCGGGGTAGAGGCTCGCGCTCACCGCGAGAGGACTGAACGCAGCGCGCGAGGCCCCCCGGCCCCCTCCCCCACTCTCAAACCCCCTTCAGATCATCTCCTCACCTCCCTCTCATTTTTTTCCTTCTTCTTTCTTAATATTTTTCCTCAGAGGAGAAGAATAGGGGGAATTGTTTCATTTTTACGCGCCTTTTTTCCAACGGCCACCCGAGCGAAGTGATATTTTTGTGTTTTTTTTCTTGTTTCTGAAGCCCCGACGAGGCCGGGCTGTGTACAGTAAAGCAGTGGGGATGACTTTAGAGTCGATGATGGCCTGCTGCCTGAGCGAAGAGGCCAAGGAGTCGAAACGAATCAACGCCGAAATCGATAAGCAACTGCGTCGAGACAAACGCGACGCGAGACGGGAGTTGAAGCTGCTCCTGCTCGGTACGAGTACCGCCGTTGCCGCCGCCGTTAAACTCACTCACACACATACACAGTCAGTCGACAGGTTTCGCTGTGGTTTTCAGCTGTGTCTTGTGGTGCTAAACACACCACCTCCGTTTTAGCGCGGTGGCGGGTTTCTAAGCTTTTGAGGTGTTTGCGGTTAAAGCTTTTCTTATTATTCCAGTGAACAGTTTGCAGGATATGAACGTTAGCGAATAGTGCTAAGGCGTTAGCGCTTTAGCATATGTGGGCCGAATGCTGGACAGGGCCTGGCATGCAACAGCACACAAATCTCAGCATGCTCTCTGTTGTGTGCATGTACAAGATAGTGTATGCCATAGGTCTTCCTATATAATAGTACATTAGCTAGTTTATTTTCTAGCTGTCAGTTTTGTGTTATGAGTCAACCCAAGTGATCTGTTGTATGATATTGCATGTTGCATGCAGCTTGATAGAGGAAAATGTGCAATCAGCAATGAGTTTACTGTATGGCAGGTTTGCTTTGAAGGATGCACACTGTCAGTAGGTGCAAATTATATGTGGTTTGTGTAATCGTATTACTCCTGTCAGATTACAGTATTCAAATCTTAGGGAAATTAGGTTGAGGTTTGGGAGTTTGTCAGATGAGCGTTTACTGCTTTAGTTATTTGAAGTATAGACACTTTTCTGTAGCTGTAAAGGATGTTTACCCTTGATAATCTTCAAATTAATGAGGAAAAAACAATTCGTTTGTAGGTATCAGCCTTGAGTTGAGTGCAAAACATCAATCAATTTACGCACCTTGGAAGTGCACCACGTCAGTTTGTGCCACCTGTCAAATTTGGGTCGCTTTTAACATTTATTCCTGGGTTGAATTATCTCAAAATGGTGGACAGTTATTGCCTTATGAGGGCGTGAGTGCTCCGCACACTGGACTCTGGTTTCTCCCAAGGAAGGAGAATTGGATGCTTTATCAAGCTGTGAAGTTTGGTTGCTGTTCTGTCAATGACTCAGTGAGTTGGTAAGCAGTGATATCTGACACGGACAACCGTCATTCGTTTCCTATTAGTCAGGACTGTTTTTCCGCTTGAAACCACAAAATGAGCTGCTCGTATTAAAATGGATCATAAAATACTATAAAACAGTGAGTTGATGATAAAGGCAGATAGGGAGAGATGGACAGAAGGATGAGTTTTGGTGACATCATGTGCTAAAATGAAGTCCAACTGACCCTTCGCTAAACTCCGCCCACCTTGGTTATGGTTGCCAACTCAGACAGGCTTTACAGAACATTGGAATTAACTCAATTTCCATGAACATTGTCTTTTTTTTAGTAAAATATGCAACAATTTACTCTTGACTAAGTTTACTCTTCACACAACAATTTACTCTTCACACCTTTTTTTTTTTTTTTACTATTATCATCTGCCATATTTTTGCTCTTTTTTTGATGTTACAGGTCTACAGGCTTCTCAATGAGGATGAACACATTTGATACCTGATACAGTACCTGCAGAAACATTTAAGAACCGTTATGCTCAATTAAACTAAAGATATTTGGGATGTTCTGTCACTCTTGTTTGCTGTTGAGTTAGCAATAGTATCCAAGGGGGCGGAGCTTAGGGAAGGGTCAGTTGACATCTCTATTATTTTTACTCTTTTGGATACATTGGTGAACCAGAATGCAATGGGGTGTGACGAGACCGTTAGCTCACAAGACGAGACACAAGATTGAGTTCACGAAGGCACAAGATTGAGTTCACAACGTTAGTTCACGAGATGAGATGAGATTTTTACACAGTATTTTTAAGAAATCCTCAATGACGAAATATATCCAGACTAGAAAAATAGTCTGCAAAATAGTCTTTTAAAGTGCAAATAGAGACCAAATTTTTCTTCAAGCATGATGCAGAGCTAAGAGATTTCCACGCTTTAGGCTCTGTTGTGCAACGAATCCTCCGCCATGGTCTCATCAGTCATCTCGTCACTTTACTCTTGTCACGTGATCAGTGAACTCTGATTCCTGCTGCACTATGTACAACTCTGCGGCTCATGTTGGATGAGCTGGATGGGATTGAAACGACCATTATCCAACTGAATTAAATGTTTTTGTTTTTTTTTCTATAAAAAGGAAAAAGACAGTGGAGGCATAATGTGAAAGTAGCGGTGGCATAATCTATCCTAATTTCACCCTCACACTCCGTCAATATCGCGAGACAGCTTTTCACCTCAACGAGAAATCTCATCACATTTTAATCTTGCGAGATCTCGTCACACCCTAGTATGCAAGATTGTAGTACCCTTATTTTGAAGTTGTCACCACTCAGGCTCATCAACGCTTTGCATATGCGTTCCTGAACACTAGATAAGCGAGAACAGGAGCAGTTCTGTAACAGTGAATGATTCTGAGGACACAGTGGCTCCTATGTGGCACCGTGACCTCTGTGAAAATACAAGAGTTCGACCTTTACCGCTATGAGAGAATTATTAAGTAAAAGTTCTCTCCCAGTCTCATTCCCGCTATCCCCATGCCACCAAAGGAAGTATAAAAAAAAGTAGCTTGTTGGTGCTCAGTCATCCTATTAATGCCCATCCTAAATAAGTTAAAACTGTCAGCCTAACTCTGGATAAATCTTGGCTAGTCTGGATTAGCCAAGACCTTAATAGGCTTTGCAAACACATATTTGCTTCCATTGCTGATACCATAGCTGCTTTGTGTTAACCAGCCTATCACACTGTAAACACAGCTTAGTCTAGTTAGTTAAGCTTTGATAAATTGTGGTTATTAGTAGGGCTGGACACTATTACAGATATGTATTTGTGATAATTTTGCTGCAATTTATTTGGTCATAAATTTTGTGATTCTTGTCTTACAGCTTGCATGTATGAGAATATTAAGTCTCTGTGTGGCATTATTAATGTTTGCGGGGAAAAAAAATGCTGGTAGATATTGCTGCCTAATACTAATGTGTTATTATTTTAGTGCATATATATGAAATTGACTATTTTTCACGCTTTGTGTTCATTTAGTGAAAATCAATATGCAAAACATGCCTTGGCACAAGATTTTTGCTTTATTTTAGACATTTTTACTTGCATTAAATATTGTACATTCAATTGGTCAAAATTATGTTTTCTATGAGAAATAAATCTTCAAAGCCATTCCAAACCAAATACATGAAGGTAATAGTCTGAGATAATTAGTTTCTTTTTTTTTTTTTTTTGCTTTATTGCCCAATCCTAATTATTTAATATTAGGCATAGTATAATGAAGTTGAGCTGGTAGTTCTGCTTTCTAAAGTTTTGTTACAACAAAAATGACTTTACATTTATGCATTTGTCAAACACGTTTATCCAGAGCAACTTGCAAGTCTCTTATGCTCACCAAGGCTGCATTTATTTTATAAAAATAATTAAAATCAGCGATATTGTAAAATATTATCACAATTTAAATAAGCTCTTTTCTATTTGAATACATTTAAAAATGTAATTTATTCCTGTGTTGCAAAGCTGAATTTTCAGCATCATTAATCCAGTCTTCAGAGTCACATGATCCTTCAGAAATCTGATTTGCTGCTAATGAAGCATTTCTTATTATTATCAGTGTTGAAAACAGTTGTGCATTACACTGAAGACTGGAGTAATGATGCTGAAAATGCAGCTTTGCCATCGCAGGAATTAATTGCATTTTAAAATTCAAATAGAAAACGGTTATTTTAAATTATTTTTTACTGTATTATTGATCCAATAAATGCAGACTTGGTTATTTATTTTTTTCTTCTGAGGTGAGTTTTAAAATAATTAAAATAAAGTTTATGAATTTCCTGCTGAATATCTGCTGTCTGTGCTTAGCGCTGTAGTAATATGCCATGTATTGTACAGAGTTTCATCTTTTGAGAGCTCAGAGAGTTATTGTGATGCTGTCACATCTTGAACTGAAATCTGGATATGTTATGTCATTTGTAATGTGAGATATTTCAAACACAGAATTTTAATTGGAAACCTATTATTTTCTGTATGACTTCTGAAACAAAGTAGTGTGTTTTTGGCTTTTAACCAACCTTAAGTACAGGAGCTCAGTCCTGCTCCTGGAGATGTAACTGACTGTAAACTAGAATATGCATAAAGAAACAGGATATAATGTCATGCTCTAAGGTTTCTGTTCTTAAATAATAGTAAATTGGATGTGTTAAAAATGTTAGTTCTTTAAATTGCATCTTTTATTTGTTGTAATAAGAGGTTGTTTGGATCCTCTGATCTGCTTTGAGGAGAAATTCACGAAATTCATGTTTTTTTTGAGAAGAAAACATCTATGCATATATGGGCATTCTCTCTCCCTCGTTTGCGTGTGAGTGGAACACAAAGTCTAGTGTGAAGTTAGGTTTCCAAGAGCAGTGACTATTCCACTTAAGCATGATTGCTCATTTGAGAAATTCCCAGAGATTCCTAATCATGTAATCAAGAAGCATTCACAAAACATTCTGTACCTTGCTGTCATCTTATGGGATCCGAGTATGAGATCTTCTTCACCAAGTTGTAATCTCATGCATGCTTCCAATTAAGATGTTCTCCTGATGATATAATTATACTCTTAATGTTAACAGCGTGTTTTATGAACCACAGAAATGCTTTCACCCGTGCATCTTTTACATAAATTGACATGCGTGTTGTAATGGGGTTTAATGGACTGCTCATTTGTTGTATATATTGCTATACCATTTGAACATATGATGTTTGGCCCAGTTCAAATTTCATTCAGAAGTCATAATGGCCATAGTCATTATATTTTTAACTCATCCTAATCCGCTTCTTTACCAGTTTGACCCCCACTCGGGTGTTTGAGATGGTAAAGAGTTCATTTTATCCAACTTCTCGCTGGCTTAGTTTGACAGGGCCATGACTTCCTGCCAGTGCCATTCATTTTGCTGCTCGCTTCACTGAACTGGCTGCTCCACCCTTTCCCCCGTCCATGCGGTTTGTGCTGCCCCTGGTCTGCCCTGAAGCCCTTATCAGGCTATGGAAGGGCCAGGCGCACTGGGCCTTGTCGCTGTCTGTACTTGGTCAAAACAGATTAAAGCTAGAATTTGTCCCCCAAAATTAAGTATACACCGTTGGAATGGACAGAACTGTGGAACTGATGCTGGGATGTTTTTTCTTGCACTGGGATGCATATTTTTCTTGCTAGTCAATAGCTTCAGGTGAGCCGTTGTATAATCGTCTCTGTTGACGTGCTAGCACTATTCTGGCTTTAACCTTGACGATTTTATAAGAATGAGTTGAATTACCACTGCAGCAGTTGCAAACACGATCCCCAAGACTTTAAGCATGCAACGCCACAACAATGTTATTTTTTTTTTTAGGATTATGTATATATTATAAGATTTTGAATTAGCTTACATTTCTATATGTTAATTTTCTGTTTAGCTGTAATTTATTTTAATTTCAGTTTTTAGTACTTCAGCTTATTTCAGTTAGTTGCCAGGGCACCAAGGCAGGGGCATCTAATTTTCATTTACATTTTGTATGTTTAAGTTTTTATGATATTTATATTATATTTTATTTCAGCTTTGTTTAGTTAACAATAACAACACTCAAAAAAAAAAAAAATTGTTGGATTTACTAAAAAAAGCAGTGCCAAGTGGTTCCACACAACTATATTGAGTAATTTGTACAAATAACAATTTAGTTGTATGAACAAAAGAAATTCAAGTAAAGCTGACAAAATTTATTTGAGTAAATACAAATCATTTGAATTTGTCATTGATACATATTATTTATATGTGCAGTTTACTTAATAATGTTATGTTAAATTTATAAAAGTTTATTACATAAGGTGAACACATTTATAAACTTAATTTACATTATTAAATTAACAACAACAACAAAATAACTCATTCAACAAACTCAATTTAATTGAGAGCAGGAATTCCATCCTATAAACATGCATAGGTCAATATGAGTGTTCACAGCCTAAACACAGCCTCCACTTTTCTGCATAATGGTAACCACAAAATTCAAAAACATTACAGAAACTCCTCTAAATGTCCAACATAACTGAACATTAAACACTAACATAAACTAACAACATCTTTCCCTTTACTGAAAAACACATAAAATAACACTTTAATCCCTAAATTTACTCTCCTAATGCAGTCCCTTGCAAAGCATGCTGGGAACTACGGATCCACTGCCCATTTGTTATGTCAACATTAATTTCACTCTGCAATGTTAAGTTGACTGAACAAACACTTAAGTAAATCTGACAATACTCATTTTTAGTAGAAACAACTCTGTTAAATTAAGTTCATGTAGTTACTTGAGTTTTTAAGTAATGTGAACAAGGATGGTTTGAACAAATAGGATATCACACTAGTAAATATATCAAAAATAATAAATTCAATATAAGAAAATATATAACCTACACCACTTTTTTGTAACAATGATTTGTATTCTTTACATTCTTAATTTCAGCTCTGTAGTACAAGTTTGAGAGTGATCTTTTGGCTATTTAAATATGTAATGAATAAAATAATATTTACTTACTATTGTATGTATAAGGTATTTGTTGGTCTATTTACTGTAATTTAGATACTGTCTCTTTTCTTTTTCAGTACCTTTTAACATTGTGTTTTCTTCTGTGTAGAAGTACCTTTGTAGTATTTCCTGTAATTGCCTTGTTTAATTAAGTTGTAAACGAAAGTAGCAAAGCGGTCAATCTGTAACGTTTAGATACTCTGTCGATCACGCGTCGTCTTGTCATACGAATTCACAGGTCAGCATTTAAAATGACACTTTCATACGCACAGTTTCTTTGCGTAAGTTGCCGGTCTATTGCGTTTACATGCAATGGAGCACAGTGTCTAGTTTGACTGCGTCTTTACACTGAAGCTTTTATGTTAATGGTCTATAGTGCTAGAATTATGACAATACTATTTGAATTTGAATTGTGTAAATTTGAATTATAGACAAGTGTAATTTAATAAAATTACACTTGAAAAATATTATGTGGCATTTTACATAGTTCTGAATTTGATTTTTTAAAACTTGAATATTAAACATTTGAAATTGATCACAACTGGAATGTTTTCATGGCAGAATTTTAAAGACATGTATTTTCAAACTGCAGATTTTTCGTTCTGAAATTTTAGACTGCAAATATCCAGTTTTTAAAAATACAGCTTCAAGTTTTCAAGATGAAGAAGAAGTGCAGAACATCAAATTCAATATTGTAAATTCAAAGCGCAGAAATTCAGATCGTACAGAAAGTAGGTCAGAGGCCATCCGCAGGGAAGAGTAGAGGCTCTCAAAAAAGTCGAACGGAGCATTTCGACCAATTACAGAGCTGCAGTTGTTTTTCTGGGGCGAGTCTGTACTTGAACATTTATGAGCTGTATTTATATGTTAGGTTGGCTTTTTCAGCACTTGAAACATTTGTCTAAGTTTCTCTATTGTCTGTTTTAAAGTATATTTGTTGTGAAAGTGATTAGCGTGCTACTGTGTCTACACAAGACGAGAGCGACGTGACAATAGAACCCATTGATTATAATCAGTAAAATAATGTCTACACTGGATGCAGGCGGCGTGGGGCAACACCGTGTCTATACCGGACACGACCGCGCCGTGTCACAACAGCTTGTAGTGACCACTGCAAAGAGCGTAGACTGCGTCAGAAATAAAGGGAATTCGTTTGCTGTTGGAGATATGATGTGTCGCGTCGGGCCGCGCCGCATTCAGTGTAGACAATATCACTGATTATAATCAATGGGTTCTTGCCTTTCTATTGACTAGTACAGATGGTCACTGTGTGAACATGAATAAATGGCTTACAATAATGTGTATTGAGCGGAAATTAATGGTATAATGCGTGGGCGTATGAACCATTGTATGTGGGTAGGGCAAGACCCATCCACATTATAAGACCAATGATGTTGGCCCCACTCACTTTTACCGTCTCTAATTCAGCGCGTCTGTTCACTTTTCAGAGCGCCGTCAGTCAAAACCATTCTACTTGAGGAATGCCCTAATAAATATAGTCAACAAACATGTAAATAAGTATAAATAAATTATCAAACTGTGTGCGCGCTCGAGTCGCCGGCGCGATCACTTGAACCAGTCACTTGAGTACTTAGCCCCGGAAAACTATATTCCATCATTAATGCTCATAGCCTACAAAAGCATCGTTTTAAACTGCAGATGGTCTGCTTTAATTTATGTAGCCTATAAAAACAGAACATTGTGTTCTTATAAAATAAAGAAAACAGACAGGATAGCCTACTGCTTTCCGCCGTCTCAATTTCTTTTCCATCAACTTCTTTGTGATGGAGAGCGTCAAAACATAAAAAACTCAGCTATACAGGCTACTACTTGTCGCAGTTTTTTTTTTTTCTTTCATTTTGTTAATCTGTTAATTATTTGAGTGAAATATCTGGCCTATTTAGTCTTTATAGGCTAGCCTATATGATTTTATTCTGCGCTGTGCGTGTCAATGTTTCTGTTGCTTATGCTTTGCGCAAGTAAAACTAAACTCCTGGAAAACAAACTTTGTTATTTTTAATTGGTCACAAACACTTATCCATTATTTCGTGAGGTATCTGGATATGCAATCTCTTGATTCTTTTTCCCTATATTTTCGCAGGGGAAGATAGATAATGGCCACAAATTAATTCCTTCCCACAAGTTATTCATTCCCTTAATTTAGTGAAATACAGACACGTTGTACTAATCTTTTTAATTTAACGAGGGACAAGGAAATAAAAAGTCGTAGGAACAAAATTATTAGCTATATATATATATATATTTCTAGGGGAGGACCCTTAGAAATCTTTGCTCTTTGCAGCGGTCACTACAAGCTGTTGTGACGCGGCGCGTCGCGTCCGGCATAGACACGGTGTTGCCCCACGCCGCCTGCATCCAGTGTAGACATTATATTACTGATTATAATCAATGGGTTCTATTGTCACGTCGCTCTCGTCCTGTGTAGACACAGTAGCACGCTAATCACTTTCACAACAAATATACTTTAAAACAAGCAATAGAGAAACTTAGACAAATGTTTCAAGTGCTGAAAAAGCCAACCTAACATATAAATACAGCTCATAAATGTTTCGCCTCAGAAAAACAACTGCAGCTCTGTAATTGGTCGAAATGCTCCGTTTGACTTTTCTGAGAGCCTCTACTCTTCCCTGCGGATGGCCTCTGACCTACTTTCTGTACGATCTGAATTTCTGCGCTTTGAATTTACAATATTGAATTTGATGTTCTGAATTTCTTCTTCATCTTGAAAACTTGAAGCTGTATTTTTAAAAACTGGATATTTACAGTCTAAAATTTCAGAACGAAAAATCTGCAGTTTGAAAATGCATGTCTATAAAATTCTGCCATGAAAACATTTCAGTTGTGTTCAATTTCAAATGTTTAATATTCATGTTTTAAAAAATCAAATTCAGAACTATGTAAAATGCCACATAATATTCAATTTTAATAAATTACACTTGTCTATAATTCAAATTTACACAATTCAAATTCAAATAGTATTGTCATAATTCTACCTCCATAATGGTCAGTGTCACACATAATTGTGAACAACAAAACCAGACAGTTTTATTTAAGCTTTTTATGCACCAAAATGGCCTGGTGATGTGCTGTATGATTTAGTATTGTTGACAGTGTGTTAGCAGTTGTTTTGGAGTGCTCTGTTCCTGGCTGCCCTTCGGTTTTGACGGCCACATCACGTTTCAGTAAGGGCCTTGGCTTCTGCACACACTTTCACTTTCAATTGTAGTGCTCCCAGGACACATCTGTCTTGTTTTTTTTCATAAGCAGTCCTTTACTTTGCGTTCAGAGCAACACTTGAACTGTTCTCCAAACAGTCGCTGTCTCTTTCTCCGCTCCCTCCCAAGCAAGACTTTACGGTGGTTTCCATGTCCAGTGCAAACAAGAGGATTTGCACTTTGGACTTCCATCTAGCAGGTGACGAAACTCTTGGCCGGCGTATGCATCAGGTGTCTGCGCAGGGCTTTTGTTTGATTGCGACCCACCGTCGCAGGGCATAATGGATATCTAAACTTGCTGCGACATCCGTCTTGATCAAATAAGGCAGTGCAGTCATGACTGTGCCTCTGTGACAAGACGCTATGACAGCCCAGTCTGGAGCTGGAGGCTTGTTTCCTGTCGCTCCTGTCCATGTTAGGAGAGCTGATAGACTGAGTTTATCACAGAACCACCCGCTTTCTCTGCTTAGAGAGCAGTGGATCTCTCTGAATGTTCCTGCCAGTCATTGAGATGATTTTCCACCTAATCACTACCAGAAGTAGGATACTCAATAAAATCCCTAAGATTCACATTTATGCTGCACCAAAACGTTTCAGCATTATGATGTTTTTATCAAGCCTGTGTTCTATCTTTTCAGGCCCCATCCACACGAATATGACATTTATAAAACCAAGAGTTTTCTCTGCGTTTTGGCCTCCCATCCACCAAAGCTGGGCAAAATTCAGAATTGGAAGAATCGTCTCACTTTCAGATAATAAGTGTGAATTTAAATTGAATTTGCCACAACATACAGGAAGTTGAATTGGGATTTGAATTAGATGTGGAAAAGCCGTGTTCAGACTGTCAGATCGCATTTATGGAAATTTGTTTGTCCATATGAAAAAGCTGAAAAATTTGTTTTTTAAAAACAGCTTGTTAAGTGAAGACTTTTCAAAATGCATAGATTTTGGAAAACAATAGCATCATGAACCATGAATTTGGTTGTTTATAAATATTGAGCATGCGCTGGATTCAGACTGACAGGTTTTTTTATGGTGATGGTGGACGCTGTATTTTTTTGTTGGTGTTGTGGTCAGCTGTTGTAGGTTTGATTGCATGCTTGGAACTTGGAAGTGTTAGGAAGTTTTTGTTCTTGCTGTTTGGTGTCAGGAAAAATTTTATGGTGCTATATCACCAATTCATTGCCTGGCATTTTTATGTGAACATCTTGAAGCATTTTTGTATTGTCGTATGTACAAAGAGATTTACTATAACATCGTCGGTGTGGACAGAATTTTTTGTCCACATCAGAGTTGCCAAGTCCGCGGATTAACCGTGGAATTGGGCTACTTTTACACTGTTGCCGCGGGTTGTTTATCATGTCCGCGGGTTAAAGTGACCCCAAATAACATGATATTTAGCCCCTGGAATGCGAATTTTACCAGGGGATTTTAAAGCAGATTTTTTACAAACGGATTTTATACACGGAACACGTTTTTTTTTTTTCATAAGAATAATTTCAGAACCATTAGTGTACCTGTGAACAAGAGCTCAAATGCACCCTCACAAGATTTTAGTTGCGTTTTGTTAATATTCATTCAGCCTCCATTCACCAACCTATCGCTCCTTCAAGACCAGTATCAGAATTTTGCATAGCAGCAGGCAAGTGGAATCCTGAAGTGTCCCTAACGGTAGATGATGTACTCTTTAATGAGGCTGGATTTTAATTGGCCGTGAGTCCCTGCTGTTACTCTTATATAAGCAGCCCCCGTCTTAACCGGCCTGTAGAGAGTGCTGTTGTCCGAACCGCACATGCCGCCACACACGACGGCGCCCAGAGCCAAACGGGGCCAGGTGGTCTCGGAGGAGAGCTAAGTGAGAAAGAAGAGATGCAGGCCGTGGTGCCTTGCTCTCACGATGCTTAGAGAAATTTGTGAGTATTTTCATCCCAAACCTGCTGTGTGGGTTCTTACAGTGAGATTACTAAGTGAAGGGTCTCTTTTTCTCTGATGCGTGTATTTATAGACGTATTCTCTGTTATCCTTGATGAAATTCTTCAAGGTGGTTGACTGACCTGAGTTCGTCCGCTGCTCCCCCTGTGGCAGTATTTATAGAACAGGTGCCATTCTCCGGCAACGCCACGGAGACCTGCAGGGATAGATGGCACATGCATGTCATTCTTTATTGCTCTCTTTCTTTCTTTCTTTCTTTCATTATTTTTCTTCTGATTAGGCTAAGCCACAGCATATGACGAACAAAAATTGGGTGGCCAAAAAATGACTTTGTATGGTAACCAGGTATCTAATTATACACTCCAAACCTCGAATGGCCTTTCTTGTCAGCCATGTTGCACACATACACGTTTTTCCTTTTCTTATCCTTGACACATTTAACAGATCAATTTCCTCACAAAGTAGGCCATAGAAACGCAAGCCCACTGATGGAAAGGAACAGAAAGGGAGCTTTTAGTGAGTAGATGTGGAATACAGGCAGTCTCCTTGCCATCTCATTTGTAGCAAACGTTTGATTTCTAAACACTTACTCGAAGATGTTTGACCGTACGCATGCTCACATCCCAATCATTCTAGTAAAATGCAGAGATTGAACGTAACACGATTTGCCTCTTTGTTAATCATTGGCTCATTTCAGGTGTAATTTGAAGGACAACCGGTGTTCATCTATAGGTTTTATTGCAAGGTCTATCAAGCGTCTGGTTACCAGGTTTGTGCTTCATTCAGAATTGAATTGAATGGAATTCCAATTTAGTTCAAAAAGCCTTGAAGTTTGAAAATGCCTTGTGGGCATAGAGCGATAAATGGATGGATGTTTGAAATCCTACCTATAGAAATTTTAGTTTATATATTTTGTTTTATCATATTTAATAAAATACCTTTTGTGTTCCAAGGTTGAAGAACACATTTTCACACCTGTGTTAAATTTCTTTCTTACTGTTCAGTTTAAATCCACAAAAACTTGTTCTTGTTTTCCAGTAAGATTAACATATTTTAAACAACATCATTTATTTGAAAAGCAAAACAACCAAATAGCAGAAACAATTTGCCAGTGGGGTTAGAAAAATAAACTTGTTTCCCTTTGAATTAAGTTTATTTTTCTTACCCCATTGAATTTTGTTTTTCTTGTTTTATGCGTAGAGCTAACAAAATTTTGTCATCTTGCATCATTTTACTTCTTAGGTCAATTAATCTTGTTTTAAGGATGTTTAGATATGTTTACAGGAAAACCAAACAAAAAATATAATCACTGGCCATCTTCACTATCTTAGTTTTGCTGGTCCACCAGCTATAAAACAGCACTAAAACAGTTTTAACCAGGGCAGACTGATAATGCTTTCACATTGTTGTCTTAAAGAATTAAGCGTTGGTTCAGTCTTGTTTATTTGTCGGTTACTCTTCTCCTTCTTTACAGAAGGGAAAGACTTCTTTAATTGTTATTGGCTCTGTCCCTGCAGCATTTCCTGTTTTCCTGTAGTAGCATTGAGGCATGGAGCGTCCCTGGTTTTCAGCATTTCCCTCCGTCACTCATAAAGAGCACAGAAGGAATGGGAGGCGATGCTACCAATCTACAAGTAGCCATTCATTAACATTACATTCCATCCAGACGGCAGCTTTAACTAGGAATCATAAGGCAACTAGTGTGAGGAACCACATACTTTCGAGAGATGACAGACAGCTCCAAAATGAGAACTTTTTTAAGGCCAGTAAAATGGAGTCTTTGGTTCCATTAATAACCTTTTAAAAAGCAGCTCAGATGTTTTTGTGACATAAGTGCAGCTGTGCTTGTATACATTAAAGGGTGATTACACCAATTTCTCAAAGTTTCACCAACACACTTTGGCCTCCTGAGAGCTTTATGTTTTAGAAAGTTCTATTGCAAGTTCTATTGATTTATGGGATCATAAAAGGACTTGTATTGCAGAAATATGGTTATGCATGATGTTGTTAGGCAGGGTGTGTCTGAAATGATGCTCTTATTATTATAACAGCATCACATTTAGGAATAAATCCACATCAGATGGATATCTTATTTCTGTGCAAATTATTAAATAATTAGTCTTTCACTTTGAAATAGAGACTGTAAATTTCGTTTTAGCCATATAGCAATATGTTAAGAACACTTTGGTGTAGCAACTTTTGTGCGATCATGCACTACTAACTTTTTAGATATTTGTCCTTTTTTTTTTTTTTGCTGTGCTTGATGAAGTAAATAGAGTTTAGACTGAGTTTTACAGTGGTTATGTGGCTCTAGATATCATTGTTTGCGCTTATTAGTTTGTCTCCTCTCTGTTCTTCAGTTTGAAGTGCTTAATCAAGTGTCAGAGGTCAGAAGTGTGTTTATTCAAGTTACTTTTTTTTTTAAGGCTTTTAAATTGTCTTGTTTCTACTCCCAGTAATATAGGAGACTTTTATGGTCTCTTTGAGTTAAGACTATCTTCATTTAACTTTATTTAATGATATACCACACCTTAAATGTGTAGTTTATAATTGTGGCTACCAGCTGTAAGATAATGGTACTATTAGATTGAACTAAAATAGCTTTAATGAATAGAACGTTTTTTTAAAAAAAATCTTACTAACCCCAAACTTTTGAACGGTAGTGTTGTTTTACCCAGTGAAATTTCTCTCAATTGACTGCATTTGAGCCTTATTTTAGTACCCTTTAAAATGTATTTCCAGGATTTGTCAAATTTCTATACATTTGTCATGTCTTTTGTTTAGAGATGCACCAAGACTAAATTTCTCTGCCAATACTGATAGCCGATTATTCACAATGATATCTGCCGATGCCGATGCCGATACCGATAGTTTGGTTTTTCTTAAGAAAAAAAAATCTCTCCCAAATAATACAGGGAACCCTCTCATTTGGTACACTACAATATTAGAGGTTACACTTAACAACAGAGGTATTATATTCAGCTGCTGTTTATTTTCAGATATAATAATTACACTCAAATAAAATCTGAAATGGATAAAACTTAGTATCACATAAGGTAGTTTCTATAAGCACTTGTTGTCTTCATGGCAGATTTACACAAACATATAATTAACAGTAAATAAGCTTCTCTCTAGTGTTTTTTTTTATATATAGATAGCTAAGGAAATGTGAACATTGGAGAACATTCCTGAGGTAAATGTAACATGATGTGACATATTGTTCACAAGTTGTTTTATTGACACATATTTGTTGACACACAAATAAAGTGATAACATGAGACGTGATACATTCCAGTCAGTTGTACAATATCTTTTAACATACTTTTGAACATACCTTTGATGTTCATTCATGTTTTTCGAGATATAACTTGTATTGAAGAGGAAGCGTCAAAACTCCATTTATTGTTTGAATTTCATGATAAAATGGACAGAATTGGAAAACTGAAACTTTCATTTTTATCAGAAGTAATAAAGCACAAAGCTTATTGCGATTATTGGATGAGAGGCGCTAAAAATAATATTCGATGTAGGAAAAAAAACACAGACATGGCAACCCTGGCTTGAACTACGGGTGATTCATAGGGTCAAAAAGAGTATGCTTTAACGTCACTATTTTTAAACTGTTAATGCGTTAAAATTCAACACACAAGTTATTTTCTTCACACACAGTATGTATGAATTGCAGTCTGAACACGTCTTTCCGCACCTTTTTGATCGACAGGATATAATCGGCCCTGATCATCGGCAGTTTTTAAACAATCAGCTGATGGCCGATACTGATTGTTGGCCGATACATCAGTGCATCTCTACTTTTGTTTTATCTTTAGAGTTCAACAATAAGGATTTATTTCTGCTGTCCAGTCTGGCCAGTAGTTTTGTTTTTTACTTGCCCAGCCACAAATTAAAAAAAAAAAGAAAGAAAAAAGATATGTTTTTATTTTTGCAGTGTATTTTTTTAAATGAGTTTATTATCATTATTATTTTTTTAATACTACAAGCTGTAAATTATACAGCTATAATGTAACTAACTCCATTAATGCATAAACTCACTTTTGCTAAAAAAAACAAAAAAAACCATTGGATTTGTTTGTAGTTTACCATATTCTTACTGATGCTTTTAAATGGGACCTATTATGCCCCTTTTTACAAGGTGTGAAATAATTCTCTGATGTCCCCAGAGTGTGTATGTGAAGTTTTAGCTCAAAATACCCCACAGATAATTTTTTATAGCATGTTAAAATTTTGCCACTTTTTGGGGGTGAGCAATAATGC
Organism: Ctenopharyngodon idella; assembly: GCF_019924925.1. Lineage (NCBI taxonomy): Eukaryota > Metazoa > Chordata > Actinopteri > Cypriniformes > Xenocyprididae > Ctenopharyngodon > Ctenopharyngodon idella. The sequence continues at coordinate 39,528,904 of NC_067221.1, read as the reverse complement.
ACCGTTTTTGCGTGTGTCCTTTTAACTGCAAATGAGCTGCTCCTGGCCCTCTTTCAAGAAGAGGGCAGAGCTTCGAATGCTCATGCTCCAGCATACCGACAGCAGCAAAAGAGGACAATCTCACGCAGTGAAAATCTCAGAAACTGTCAGTAGCGGTGTTCAGTTCGAACCGGAGTCAGACAATGATGCCTACAGAGCCAGAGAATATATGCAGCATGGAGATAGAACAGGTTTACTTTAGTTTAATTACGGTTATAACTTTTGTTGTCATCTTGCTTTTATCCATTAGTTTTATATTAGTACAAGCCTGTTGTAGCAGACCACATCCGAATGATGGCCAAAACTTTACTGATGAATTTTATGAAGTTTTTTGTACTTCACACAAAAGATGAAGCATCTGTTTTTACTGTTTTCACCGTAAGAGCTGAATAAAACACAGTACAAGAAGTGCGCATTAAAGTCTTATCCATAAACTTTCTTGCATTATCATCAACATACACAGTGAATTACATAAAAACATTTGTTACAACTAACAGTTTACAAATCTATACAGACCTTATGCCTTTTTGGGGGGTGCTTAATAAACTGGTAAACTTTATATCTGTAAAACAGCTCCGATGAACTGTAATAAAGTGCGTGCTTTCCCTTTCATTACTGCCGTGAACAGTATCGCTCCGGAGACTATGAGCTGGATCACGAACAGTTGGTACTGATCCATCCTTGAGTAACAACTTTTTAGCAAAACCTGTTTTGTATTGTTACTTTGCATTGACCCTCATTTACAAAACAGTCTGGTGTAAAATGATTCATGCAGACATAAACAAATGTAGGTATATGGGGGCGCATTCCCTTCAAAAATAAAACTAATCCACTGTGTCTTCAGCGGCTCTGATGTCAGGAGTACATAAAGACATAAAGACTCATCAAACAACAAAACAGTTGCTTTCTTGTCGCTACGGCTGCTCCAGCCTGGAGAAAATGGCGGACAGTGTACAACTCGCTGAGGGCGGGGTCTATGCTGATACGGCAAAGTCCGTCAGCAGTCGTGGGTGGGGCCTAGGCATTTTGTGATGTCACAAAAGGTAGAATCTGGGTAGGGTGGTTGTGTACACACTATGCCAACACACGTGTTCAAATGTGAATTCAAAAAAGTGTTCAAAAAGTGAATTTTGCCTAATAGGTCAATTAAGACAATTACAAGTCTCTTATTTTTAAGATGGCGTGCTAGATAACATCTTGTTGACAAATCAGCATCCCATATTTCTGAAGTTTTGGATTATGGGAATTTTTTGCTAAAAAGACATTTTAAGTGGTTTATTGGCTAAACAATTTTATTCATGTGACATTACCCTGCAACATCCATTGCAGCCGTATCGCTTCTGTGTTTTAATGCATGTTTATGCGTGAACTTGTGAGACTTATTGGCCTTTGGGAGAAAGTTCAGTGCTAGTGGAGTTTACATAGTCAAATGAAATAATAAAGCACTTCCTTTTTGAATCATGTAAACATCAGTAGGTCTATCTCTACCACTCATGCAAATTCTGTGGTTGTCGTTTATCTGATTCGCTCACCTCAAACAGTTCATTGCGGTTTCAGCGCACTGCAAATGGCCTACTGGTTAGATTTGCATGCTTTCCAGGAGCAGCCCTGCCACTTCCCCCTCAAAGTCTAAGCGTCTGCCGTGATTCAGACCTGTGCTGACCGTAGGGTCAGTATAACATATGGAGGAGGGAGTGCAGTGGAAGTAGGTGCAGATCAGATTCTGCTGAAAGCAGGAAATGCTTTATTAAAACAGAGCCGTATTTGCTGCTTGACCCCAGTGCTGCATTTTGGAGTGTTTTTGGACTAAATCTTTTTGTTTCTGTCTCTCCTCCTCTTCCCAGCATCATCTACTTGCTTGACTGCAGTGAGGTGATAAGATACAAGTGCTCTTGTTTTATACGTACGCTCAGGAATTGACGTGGTGGTTTGTAGAGGGGGGAGGGGGTTAGGCCTGTCTCTATGGCAACAACACAGTTTCTCAGCTCTGTCCGCCCACGTGGTGCTCGCCGTGCGCGTGTTGACCTCTTTCCCCCCCACATGGTTTCAGGCCGGTCTCTGAATGAGACTCCTGCAGGACTTGAGGGACAGTTGTAGCCTAGATTATAGTGACTTTTCTGGCTCGCGCTCTCAACTGCTGCCAGCGTCTCTGGTGTTATACGGGCCACTCGTGCTGGGCTGTAGCCCGAGGTGCCGCCATATCCTACATCCCAAACTGCTCTCCTATTTCCATTGTTCTTGGAATAATTATTGAGCCTGAAAATTAGCAAGTGGTTTTGGGATGCTGTTCAGCCCTGATCCAGGTTCAGTTAGTTTTTACTTTGAATCTGAAATCGTGATTGTTGAAAAGGGCAATCTTTAGATGTACAGTGACACAACTGACTATGTTACTGAATTACCTGCTAAAAATCATAGGAATAAATTCACAAATATTATATTTATATAGAATATATAAATTTGTACTACATATGCACTACCGTTCAAACAGTTTGGTGTCAGTAAGATTTTTTTTAATGTTTTTGAAAGAGGTTTTTTTGTATGCTCACAAAGGCTGCATTTTTTTGATCAAAAATGCAGTAAAAAAATCATATTGTTAAATATTTGTTAAGAAGATTTTCATGAATCCGGCCCCAGGTTTTAGAAATTGCTTAGGGAATTGAATGGCTTCGGAAGACTTGAAATATAGTGCACAAGTTATCTGAACTTGTTTTATGATACTTCTGTGGTGCTGTGTATTGCTAAGTGTAATTCACTGTCATTGCGGGTGAGAAAAATGTACAAAATTTATATTTTAGGTGAACTATTCCTGTAAAGAAATGCACAATATTTTGTGTAGGCCAACTGATAAGTCACATATGTGCTTCCACTGCCATTGTTTTTTTTACTCTGCAATAGCTGTACTTTCCTTCCCCCAACATATTCTTTTGCTCCCTAGTTCTTCTCTGACAGCCGGTGGTCCAGTCCCATGGTCCTGTATTTGATTTTGTAAGAGAACTGAAGCCGAAGCGTGACCGCAGGCCTGCACCGTACCGGCTGGAGACTATAATAGCTGCCCCCTTATTTCTAGGTCGTTTCAAAAAATAGAATAAAGAAGCATTTGAGTTATGAATATGCCTAGTACTGGATGAGGAGGAGGGCTGGCTGTTCAGAGGAGCTAAATGACTGATTTAAGAGGAGAGGCTGTCTGTCCTCGGACACAAAGCAGAATGAAAGAGAGAGAGGACAGAGATAACAGCAGCCGGCTGGTGGAAGGGTGGAGTGTATGTTGGGGGGTGTTGTAATCTTGTGACAGGGTCACGAGAAATAAATCAGACATTTTAAATTATTCTATTTCTTTTCCTCAGCTCGTCTGGGAAGGGTTTGGAGGAGGATCCATGCGCTTCATGAATGAATGAATGTGTTTAGAGCTCAGTCGGAGGAAGCACCATATTTAATTTGATGTGAATGAAAACAGCGCTGTGAGGGACAGAAGTACAGGCCGTTCAGTGTGTTGTGCTGGCCTATGGTCATGTCTGAGGTCGTCACGCTTTAAGTCAGCGACTAGTCTGTGACAGAAAGCCTCCAATCCTAACCCTGTCTGTCTGTCTATCTGTCTATCATTGTATTGATCTGCCTATCATTCTGTCTATCATTGTATCGTTCTGCCTATCATTGTATTATTGTGTCCATTGTTGTATCATCCTGCCTATCGTTCTGCCTATCGTTGTGTCTATCGTAATATCGTTATGACTATTGTTCTACCTATCATATCAATTTATCGTTCTGCCTATCGTTGTATTGTTCTGTCTTTATATTCTGTCTATCGTTCTGTCTATCGTTGTATCGTTCTGCCTATCATTCTGTCTGTCATTGTATCGTTCTGTCTATCGTTGCATCATCCTGCCTATCGTTCTGTCTATCTTTCTGCCTATCGTTGTATCGTTCTGCCTATCATTCTGTCTATTGTTATATCGTTCTGACTATCGTTCTGTCTGTCGTATCGTTCTTTCTATCCATCTTTATATCATTCTGACTATCATTCTGTCTATCGTTGTATCGTTCTGTCTATTGTTGCATCATTCTGCCTATCATTGTATTGTTGTGCCTATTGTATCTATTTATCTTTCTGCCTATCATTGTATCGTTCTTTCTATCATTGTATCTTTCTGCCTATCATTGTATCTATTTATCGTTCTGTCTATCGTATCGTCCTGCCTATCGTTCTGCCTATCATTGTATCGTTCTGCCTATCAATGTATTGTTCTGCCTATCATTCTGCTTATCGTTCTGTCTGTCATTGTATTATTCTGTCTATCATTATATCGTTCTGCCTATCATTCTGCTTATCGTTCTGTCTGTCATTGTATCATTCTGTCTATCATTGTATCGTCCTGCCTGTCATTGTATTGTTCTGCCTGTCATTCTGCCTATCATTCTGTCTATCATTGTATCGTTCTGCCTATCATTCTGCATACCATTCTGTCTATCATTCTGTCTATCATTGTATCATCCTGCCTATCATTCTATCATTGTATCGCCCTGCCTTTCATTCTGTCTATCGTTGTTTCATTCTGTCTATTGTTGTATCATTCTGTCTATTGTTGTATCGTCCTGCCTATCGTTCTGCCTATCATTGTATCATTCTGCCTATCAATGTATTGTTCTGCCTATCATTCTGCTTATCGTTCTGTCTGTCATTGTATCATTCTGTCTATCATTGTATCGTCCTGCCTATCATTCTGCCCACCGTTCTGTCTATCGTTGTATCATTCTGCCTATCGTTCTGTCTATCATTGTATCATCCTGCCTATCATTGTATCGTTCTGCCTATCATTCTATCATTGTATCGCTTATCGTTCTGCCTATCATTGTATCATTCTGCCTATCAATGCATTGTTCTGCCTGTCATTCTGCCTATCATTCTGTCTATCATTGTATCATTCTGACTATCATTGTATCGTCCTGCCTGTCATTGTATCGTTCTGCCTGTCATTCTGCCTATCATTCTGTCTATCATTGTATCATTCTGACTATCATTGTATCGTCCTGCCTGTCATTGTATCGTTCTGCCTGTCATTCTGCCTATCATTCTGTCTATCATTGTATCGTTCTGCCTATCATTCTGCCCACCGTTCTGTCTATCGTTGTATCATTCTGCCTATCGTTCTGTCTATCATTGTATCATCCTGCCTATCATTGTATCGCCCTGCCTTTCATTCTGTCTATCGCTGTTTCATTCTGTCTATCGTTGTTTCATTCTGTCTATCGTTGTATCATTCTGTCTATTGTTGTATCGTCCTGCCTATCGTTCTGCCTATCATTGTATCCTTCTGCCTATCATTCTATCATTGTATCGCCCTGCCTTTCGTTCTGTCTATCGTTGTATCATTCTGCCTATTGTTGTATCGTCCTACCTATCGTTCTGTCTATCATTGCATCCTTCTGCCTATCATTCTGTCTATCATTGTATCGTTCTGTCTATCGTTGTATCATTCTGTCTATCGTTGTATCATTCTGCCTATTGTTCTGTCTATCGTTGTATTGTTCCTCCTATCGTATCTATTTATTGTTCTGTCTGTCGTTGTATCGTTCTATATTGAACATATTGAACAGTCTGTATGTCTATTCCTCACAACCTTGTTTTTTCTGGCTTTTTTTCTGGATACTGACAGATATTTTTTTCAGGCAGGTAGTCAACTGATTGACTGAAAAAAAGTGAAATGTAAAGTGGCAAAGTTCACATTATACTGCTTTATACTGACTGTAAGAGCTCATTCACGAGAGATCCAGCATTGAGAGATGCTGATGCGTGTAGTATTTCTCTGACGGTAACTGAATGCACTAAAACAAACAAAGGGAAGGCACTGTTACTATAGCAACCAAATGACTGGCACTTTGAACCTTGAATGCAGATTCTTTTTCCTTTAAAGCACTGCAAATATTTGTCATCAAACTTTCATTCACTTTGTGTAGTAATAGTTCATAGAGTTTCTGTAACAATGCCGGATGTGCGTCTTTTTAAAAGATTTTCCACCTCATTGAAAGCATTGTGAACATGAGTCTGTTTGGGTTAAAAGGTGTGTACAGAGTTTGGAATGGCCTTCAATCTTTACCCACTGTATTTCTTAAATGGTGCTCTTTCATAGCTCTTGGAGAGCTCAGTTATTAAATGTAACTAAATGAGACAATTATTGACTTGTAATAATGTAGAAAAAAAGCTTTGATGAGATATGTTTGAGTTTCTATTGAGATCTATGACTTTTGATTGCAGACTTTGCAAATCTGAGCACAGTTTGAGACATTGTTTAGATTTCTTCTAGACGCATGTGAGATTATTGGAGATTACTCTGGAGAAACATCTCAGAAGCAAGAGACTTCACTTAAAAGTCTTCATTTAATCTCATCAGTTTTTATTTTTCTGTCCTTTAGGTTTTCTGGACAGAACTGGCACATTCAGAGATGAGAATGAGTCACATACTCATTAGATACAAGAGATCTATTAAACGTCAGACATTTGTAGAAAATTTCCTGCTACCTGAAATGAATCATGGGTCATTAGAGCCGAATCTCATCTATCTCTTGCCCAAATAGTCTTGGGCTTTGTTTTGATGAAAATCCTATAAGCCAGGAGTCTCTTGGCATTAATGCATCCCTATATTTGGAAAATATGTTGTCGTTTTTTTGTGATTGGGAAAATCCCCTTTTCACATGGTTTCAGCGTTCAGGACATTTCCTGGTTCTGTGAGCAACAAAACCATCTTTTCTGCTTTTGTGCAAAGATGCAATTAGAAGCATTGTGGTGTGTTGCTCTGCTGAAAGATAAAACAATTAGACCTGACGCATGTTTTGCGGGTTGCACATGAGTTTTAAATGATGCACAGATACTGTAATTTGATGCAGTTAGATTTGCATCTGTTTAGCATGGGAAGCAAATGCTGTTTGACCTGTTTGATATGAAGCACATTGACTCTCCAGGGATCCAGCCCTGTCATAACATAATCAGCACTGACCCATTAAAAACAAGCTCTTCTTTTTGCTTTGGAAAAGCAGTGTAGACTTCTATGTTCTCTCTCTTGGTTAAACCTCGGGTGTTGCTACTTCAGTTGTCTAACGCATCACGTCTTAATGTGTTTCCATTTTGGACCTGCTACACAATCAGTGTGTTTAATGGTGATCTCCATTAGCATGAATCCACAGAGAGAAAAGAGAAAAATAACATTCTTTGTGCTTCTTCTAAAAGATCAATAAGCCTTATTTCTATAGTTTTTTATTTGGTACTTCTAATATCTGCAGAGAGTTGATTAAATTCGACCTGTATGTTTGTGAAGTGCAGATTAACTGCACAATAATGTTTGCTTTTATTAAACAATCTTTTTGTATTGTAACTACCTATTTGAGTTTTTTAAATATGCATTTGTAGAATTGTCATTTGGCTGCATTTACACTGCAAATGCAGATTTTTTGACACATGGGGAAATCTGTGATTTTTCTGTGAGTCTATGATTTTTAAAATTTTAAGACTTCACGGACAACTGCCGGCCACACAAACATAATATAACAAATGCAAATAGATGCAATATAACAAAGTTACAAATGAAGTATAGTCTCACAGTAGTATTCAAACACAGAAATGTAATCATTAAATGTAAACTATAGTGTTCACTTTATAAATATAGATTAATCTTTGTTAAAGCTGTGTTTTGTTGTTTGAATAACATTAATGACTTAGACAGTATTTATAGTATTTATAGGCTGCTGTCACTTTAAGACTGAATGCACGGATCCAGTATAATGATACACATCCAATTTCTTTCTCAACTGTTTACGTTCACTTAAGACATAATCAAATGTGTTTAGAAGAATACTTGCAGAGATGGGTATTTTGACATAATTTTGTGTGTACGTGTCCATTCAAGCACAAGGAGACGTGAAAGAGGAAACAATACAGTGTTCGCGTGCCATCTGAAACATGCCTTTCTGTGTGTGTGTGTGTGTGTGTGTGTGTGTGGCTGTGCACACAGATAACAGTGTACGAGCACCAAATTATGTTCTCTTTCGCCTCTTCTTGTGCTTGAATGGTTTAAAATCACTTGAATGTGTAAACTGGCAAGACAAAACACATGCAAATGATAAACTTTTACTCTATGATGGTTAAACTTTGTAATTAAACCACAAATCACATGTGTGCCGAACCGTGGGGCCTGGTCCATATGGATCACGGATCAACTATGATCCATTGCACCCCTAATATTGGGGTTGACTGTTTGTTGAAGTTGTCAATAGAAGTGTCAGGAAAAATCTGGTTGATTTTGTGCTGCAAGTAGAGTTAAAATCGATCGTCCACAGCAGCTTTAACTGCAGCACCACATTTACATTCCTCAGAGCCTCAACATTTTTCCAAAAACTGAGTAGGATTTGGCTTTATTTGTGCAGATATGCTCGTGCCCCTTCGTTGATCGGTTCACTTCCTGCAGTCACAGAGGGGATGAAGGACTTTTCTCATTCTGAAAAAGCGGCCGCCTTTTGAAACCCTCACTCAGCTGAAGCGAGAAGCAAAACAGGAGCGTTATGTAATGAGAGAGGGAAGGAGAAAGAGCTTTTAATTGTGTGTAAAAGAGAGGAAGTCAGAGGTGATGTTTTGTTTGAGAGGTTTGTAGTTTGAGTGGGAAAACAAAAAAACTGCTTCTTATGATATTGTCAATGTCTCTCAGTAGGTTTGTGTTTCCGGTGCTGGTGGTGTTGCTCATTAGAAAATATGTCTCTGGCTTTCACACCAAAACCTACACAAAGGTTTCACCTCCTTTTTCTGTGGCTGCAGTTTCACCAATGATGCTTTACACTCTTAATAATACAGGTTTCAAAATACCAACCCTTTTGAAGTTTAGACTGTTCACTGGGCTTCTGAGACAGTTGACATTATATAGATTTTTTTTTTAGATTAAAACACATTAATGCATTAATGAAACCAAGTTCCCAAACTTTTTTTGTTAGTCAAACCCATTAGATACCCCCTGAGATTTTAAGTTAATATTTCATTAATTTAACAACACTTTCATGTATTCTAATGTTGGTTAATGGTGAAATGATGTGCAGGTAGGCAGATAGAATATTTGTATATATATTATATACAAGTATAAAAATTAAAGGGCAAAATAAATTACATTAATGTGCAGGGTTTTTTTTCTGAAATGGACCCTGATGTGATTGTAAGGAGCAGCAAATATCAATCGCACAGGCACATATTTGCACTCATTGACTCTTTTCTCTCAATTGAACGATTTGTGTTATTGTTATTTAAATAAATTCTAAGTGTCCTGATTTGCTGCCACATTGTGACCAAACCATCTGAACAGATGATCATAAATGAAGGATGGCGTACTTGTGTTCTTGATCTAGTCTTTCAATGTAAACCTGACCTCTGACCCTTTTCTCTGCTCTAGGCACAGGTGAGAGCGGCAAGAGTACGTTCATCAAACAGATGCGTATCATCCATGGCACCGGATACACAGATGAGGACAAACGTGGCTTCACCAAGCTGGTGTACCAGAATATCTTCACCTCCATGCAGTCCATGATCCGTGCCACTGAGACCCTGAAAATCGGCTACAAGTACGAGCAGAACAAGGTGAGAATAGTTTAAGTTGAGTATTTCAGTTGTGATAAGCAGACGGTTTGCATTTGAGGGTGAATCTAATGCAAACATCTAGGTCACTTTTTTGCATTATATTCTTGATGCAGAATATAATTACTTGTTTCTTTCTTTTGATTTTGAAGTTTGTAACAATTTTCACGGTGTTTTTCTATTTTGGCTAAAAAAAAATCCCATTATGAAATAAATGTTTTTGTCTAATACACATTGGCCACAATTGATGGCACCCTTTTATTATATACTTTTTGCAACCTCCTTTTGCCAAGATATTAGCTGAGTCTTCTCCTATAATGTCTGATGAGGTTGGAGAACACCTGACAAGAGATCAGAGACCATTCCACCATTCACAATTAGACATGTGCCAATATTTGGTAATGCGATATATCGCGATAATGAATATGCATGATATTGTTATCGTGGGCACTTCAAAATACCGTAAATAATAATTTATTACCAATTATTAAAATTTTTATAATGCATTTAAGAATACTTTCCCCATCAACCTTAGAAAATGCACAACACCGCTGTATTCTGTGTCAAAGGGATGCGCTCAGATGTTAACAAGCCCAACGTGCATGAGAAGCACATGGCGGAAAGAGTGAAGGAGACGTGCTGAATGAAAGTGCACGTTCACTCTCTGACAGCAGAGGGCGCTGATGGAACAGCAGAATGCAGCGGTTACCCCGGAAACCCCGCAAACAAAGCAGCTGCGTTAGTGAAGTTTTTAAAATGCTTCAAACAGCCATTAATTTTTTTGTAATCTCAATGTTGTTCATCACAGCACCAAATACTTAATACTTAAAGACTTAATAGGCTATTTATTTTCAAACTTAAACATTTTTTATATTTTAATCTGGACTACAGCATGCACTAATGATTAGAAATGTTTGAAATGATTAGAAAACTTTGAGACATTAGTTAACATGTTAATACATTATTACCAAACTGACAATGAAAAATACTTATAAAGCATTAATTATTCTTAGTTAATGTTAATTTCTTAGTTACTATTTAATAACTTTACTAAAATCAAAAGAACTTATTTAATGGACCTGAGATAAAACTAACAATGATTAGTTGTATTTCTTAACTAACATTAACAAAAAATAATACTTTCTGTAACAAATGTAGCTATTGCTCAATCTTAGTTAATGCATTCAATTATGAGACCTTATTGTAAAGTGTTACCTGTTCTTTATAGCCTAATTCTTTTGCACTTTAATCTGTTTGAAAATTTTACTTTATATATTTTTTGTGTATTGTATTATTGTATTTAAACATTCAGAGTTCTTTTTTTTATTACAAAAAGAGTTCTTAAACCTGTTATACTATGACAACACTTTTTTTTGCAACTTATTTCAATATTGTGATAATACCGTATACCGTGATAAAAGCTTCAGCAATTAATCGCAACATGAAAATTTGATACCGTCACATGCCTATTCACAATCTCTCCAGGTCCATGTTGATAGACTCTCCTTTTCAGTTCCCTTTCGAATGGGAACTCGTAACAACCTCTGGCATGTTCGATGTCTGAAGTACATGTAAAAACACAACAATAACATTGGCCGGCGACAGCCCATGACGTCACTACTGGTGTGACAAGAGTACAAATAGGGCGCCTGTAGTACACGTCATCCTCTTTCTTGTCTTCAGGATCCATTTGTTTATGTACGTGTAAAGACGATCACTCAGCCAAGCGTTTCAGGAAGTATGTGTCTCCGTTTTAGAGACGACAATTGGGGACACACAACCTGTGCGTTATGTGTTTGGATAAGCTCTCCAGGGAACTGAATGCACTCATTGTGAGGCGCGCTTTGTGATGTATTTGCGAGACTGACTGACAGAGACAGGTAAGAAACTTTTACTTCTTTGCAGGGTCCTCCAGTACTTGGACTGAGCTCTTTCGATCTTGAGAACCCAACAGGGAGTGGTTTTTCGCCCCAGTTTGCGAACGTTTCTTTGTCATGAGGCACCTTCGGGAGTGTCTGGACTTTTGAGATTGTACGAAGACATTTGTTTCTGAGTGGTCGCAGCTAGCACTCAGCTGGCTCTCCTTGGTGGCTAATGTTTTCATGATTGAGTATAAGTGGAACCCTTAATGGTAGGTTTCCCAACTCCCTATGAGAGAGCTCGGTTTGTTGCTGGAGTCTCAGTTGAGCATTTATAATGGCACAGCTAGCATTTTTACCTAGCCCCCTTATACTTTCTTGTGATCTGCTGACAAAGGAAGGCTCGGAGCTCTTCTGGTCTCTGGGCTCCAGCAGGAAGTGGCCTATTCGCCTTGGGTGAACCCCTCCTGTTGTACAGCACCTCTACAACAGGAGCCTAGAGACCAGATCTTGTTACAGGTTTTACAATGGTTGTAGCTGGCCTTAGCTGGTAGCTCCCATTGGTCAGTTAGGGTGAGCATGGAGTAGAACCTTCCTGGTTAAGGTAAGGTCCTTCGCTCCCTGTGATGAGCTCGTTTTGACTTCAGCATCATTCTGCTATAGACAGTGACATTGAGTGGTATGGCTCTCTGTGAGCCTCCTTGGTGGAACTCTCTTTAAGGTGGAGTGTTGTTAGGCCTCCTCTTGCTGTAGAGAATCATCCTGCTGAGGCCGCTTGGATAGCAGTATTGAGTTGTCAGGCTGTTTTGCGAGCCTCCTTGGTAAGCAGTCCTTAGTGTAGAACGTTGTTAGGCTTCCTCTTGCTATAGAGGGTTGTTATGCTGAAGCCTCCTCTCTGAGAGCTCCGTGGAGGCAGTGAACTGGGTTGTAGGCTCTTTTTTCGAGCCTCCCTGGTTAACTGTCTTCAAGGTGGGCATTGCTAGGTCTCCTCTTGCATTAGAGAGTCGTCCCACTGAGGCCTCTGCCCCCGGAGCTCTGCCTGGATTGCAATATCTTGGTACTGCAGCCTCCTTGGTAAGCAGTCCTTGGTGTAGAACATAGTTAGGCCTCCTCTCACTTTAGAGAATCATCTTGCTGAGACCTCCGTTCCTAGAGCTCAGTCAGGGTGGCTACGCCGGGTCGTATGGTCACTGTGAGCCTCCTTGGGGGAACCACGTTTCACGTAGGGAAGCGTTGTTAGGTTTCCTCTCTATTTAGAGTTGTCATGCTGAGACCTCCACTCCCCAGAGCTCCGCATAAGATGACATGTCCAAGTGGTATGGCTCTCTTTGAGCCTCCTTGGCGAGGTGGTCTTTTAGCATAGAGCATAGTTAGGTTTCCTCTCGCTATAGAGGGTCGTTATGCTGATGTCTCCGCTCTGAGAGCTCCGTGGAGGCAGTGGACTGGGATGTAGGCTCTTTTCGAGCCTCCCTGGTTAACTGTCTTTAAGGTGTGCATTGTTAGGTCTCCTCTTGATTAAGAGAGTTATCTTGCTGAGACCTCCACCCTCAGAGCTCCACCTGGATACCAGTATCGAGTTGTCGGGCTCCTTTCGAGGCAGAAGTGTGGCGAAGGGATAGTGATGGGAGGATGACGATAATCCCTTGGCGGCAATGGTGGAGAATGTCCGCTGGGACAGACCCAGTGCTTGCCAGTGCCGACAGCCCATGGCGGAGTAGAGGGAGGGAGGAGCCAAGATGGTAATGGAGGCTGACGACAACTGGGGGTCGACTGACAGAGACAAGGCTGAAGGATCTACAGGTGGAGACGGAGAGCTGATGGAATTAAGCAACATCGCTGGCACTGGAGACCAAGGCGTTGCCGCGGCGACAGACGTCGAAGGCGGAGCCAGAGTACCCGAGGGCTTAGGCGACGCCAGGGGAACGAGGAACCCACTTAGGGGTGGAGGGACGGAATGCAGTGGACGGCCCGCAGATCCGTGGTGTAAGTGGTGTGACGACTGACCAAGGGGTAGCAGGCAGGATGAGGGAACCCGATGGAGCCGAAGGTGGACAGGTCGACAGGCCAAGATGGAGCAAAGAGGTCGAAGGCAGGAGGCGGAGCCACAGGATCCTCTAGCACAGGCGCTGCAAGTGGATGCACGACCTGTGGCTCGACATCGCAGGGAATCCCCGAAGATAGCGCAGGGCTGTGGATATCAGGAGCTGGAGGACTGGCTGAGCTTCGCGGTGCCACACAACATGACAGAAAAACGTTAAGAATAGTGCAGTTCATGCAGGTTAATGAGAAGAGGAGATCATGGCCCATAACGTCATTGGTACTGTCTGAAAACAACGATAATGAAGGTACCGGGTGGGATAGGGTGGGAGTTGATACTTCCTCGTTGAAGTTTATCACCCAGTCCTCAACGTCCGTAGTTACTTCTCCCTCATCTGCTGATGTCGTGGGCTCACACCCCTGGTCAGACTCATGTTGGAGCACCACTTCCGGGGTGAGGGTCGGTTCTGTCCTCTTTCTCTTGTGCTCTGGCTGACGCGTCCCGGCGGGTGGTAGCGCTCCGTCTGCAGGGGGCCTCACACGAGTACTCCGCGGTCGATGGAGGTGATTTGGGTTCTGGGTCTGGCTGTGTTCTGGACCAGGACGTGACGCTCCCCAGACATTGGATGATAGCTTCTCTCCAGCTCAGTCCAGTGGTGTCTGGGAGGTCCACGTGATGATGGTAATTCGCCCTGATCCAGAACAGTGACTTCAGAGTCCCGTCGTCATAAGAGTAGGTGATAGCGAGATGGAAAAACTCCTCCGAAAAGGATAAAAAATCTCAGAAGAACCACGGCTGCAAACTTTGCTGCATAATCCATTTTAGGTCTGGTCATCTGTCACGTAGTTTGCAGGAATACAGACGAAAGCAGATGAATAAAGTTCCACAAGGCAAAGTTTAATGATAATCCACAACAGGAAGGCAGGCAGTACAAACACATAGTATAACTGACCGGACAAATGAGGGACTGAGATCTAACAACTTATAGAATAACTCAAACAAGATGATTAATCAAACACAGCTGAACCAAATGTAAATAAATGAAAGTGGCAAGCAGGAAAACTGAACAAAGGAAACAAGAAACTAATGAAAACATACTAAAGTCCCAAAGACACAAACATACTAAACATAATGGTGACAACATTATTACAAAGTGTGTTAAGAAACTGGCATGAGCGTGTGCACATTAAGTACACTTAAGTGGCCTTTTATTTAATTAATATTGTATTATCTGCAATTACAGTTTTTGAAAAATATACTTTCAAGATTTTAAGTACACTACAAGTGCACATCCAGTATAATTAAGTGCACTTCTTTTTCACAAGCAATGTCAACTGCCCTATTGCAGTGCTGTAGATTATCAATATTTTCTTCCATTGTTTTTGCCTTAAACTGTTCATCTACTCTGGACTGCAGGCAAACGCTATGCTGGTAAAGGAGGTGGACATTGAGAAGGTGAATTCATTTGACCAGCCCTACATTAATGCCATAAAGATGCTGTGGTCAGATCCAGGCATTCAAGAGGCCTATGACAGACGGCGAGAGTACCAGCTGTCAGACTCCACAAAATAGTGAGTGTATCTGTCATCATCTCTGTATTGAATACAATGTGATTATTCATAATCATGTTTGTGTTTAAACCGTGTGAAATCCCCTAAAAATTGAATAGATGTATATCATATTGTATCTGTAATTTAAAGTTAACATGAAGTCAAAATTCACCCTATTTACTTTCTTAACACGTTCCTGGTCATATTGTAAACGATTCATTGGTGCATGTTATTCTATTGAGAAATATTTGTTTGTATGGAATTCTGTCATCATTCAGCTCATTCACTCTTTCTAAACTCTTATGTGAAGAACAGACTGAAATATATAAATCTTTAATCACTGATAATCTTGAACTGATCACTGAATCATTCAGACGAATTCTGTGAACTGAATCAACTGATTCTACGAAAAGATCTGATTTAATAGGTCAGTGTAAATTATGAATCGTACATGCTATTTCTCGTGAACTCTGAATGAGAATGATTTTCAGTGTCTAACTCACACTAAAGCAATCATGTGACTTCAGAAGATTTACAATACAGCACGCGAGTCACATAGATTACTTTTATGGTGCATTTGTGTCCTGTTTAGGCCTGTGTTCCTATTCATTGTAATTGCATGGAAAAATTACAGTTTTGAAAAAATTCTCCTCATTTGTTCTATGAAAGAAAGAAAGAAACAACAGGAGAGTAAGTAAATGGATTGCCATTTTTGGGTGAACTATTTCTTTAATGCTAGCCAATATCCAAGGGGAAAAAAATCAATTTCTGCTTAAAAATAACACGTTTTCCAGCATGTGCAACACACACAAATCAATTAATCTCTCAAAGAACGTGTTTTAGTGTTTCATGGCCCTTTTTCTGAATGGGTTTGTGTCCGTGTCTCTCTGATGAGCTAATTGAACAGTTTGGCGGCAGTCAGTCTTGTCCTATTTCTTTTACTGGCCCAATAAAATATGGAGGCAGTGCGTATTTTACCACATTAATACACACAGATGTATGAAGCCTGGAGTCAGTTCAAGAATCATTGGCATCATGTGAATCACACCCCCTGCTGGTTTGTTGGGGTAATACAGGTCACAGTAGAAATATCTGGGTGACAGCCTTAACTTCAACAGATGTACACAAAATCAACTAATAAAATGAGAAACATACTCATTTATATAATATTTCAATACATTTCTGAGCTCTGAGTCGACAACAGTGACAAACTACAGCATTTTACCAAATATTTTGCTACAAAATTAATCAGTAAATCTTTTTTTTTCTGAATGAACCAGTTCACTCAAATAAATCAGACTTTTTCTACAAAAGCATTTTTGATTATTGATTTGATAGTTTCTATAGTTTATTTCTTCAGTTCTGTATATTTAATCTATAGTAGTTGAATTATTTCTAAAGTGCATTGTAGTTTCATTGGTAAAACAGGATGCTTATGGCCTCATCTCATTTAAAGTATTTATTTCCAAGATGATAGCATTTGGCCGGCATTTGCTGAATTAAACATGCCATATAATGAGGTCATGTGACAACATCGTAGCAGCCTGCTGTTTGTTTATTGTTGCATATTGTTTTACATACATCACAGTATAATATTTTGAAAAAAGTATTATGTCAAACAAAAAAGAATTATGCAATAATACAAATTATTACTCAGCAGAGCACATAACTTTAGTGTATGATATTGGAGTTATTTTGACATTTAACCGCATAATAATTGTAGTTACCTTAAGCTGACTGTTTTTTACAGTTATGGTTTATTGTATTATCATTTTCGTTTTCATTTTTTTTTCTATTTTATATTTAATATAAATATACTAAAAATACATCTGATCCATATCTCTATAGCGAATTCCAAGGGCATTCCATTTAAACCCACAGGGTTCCACCAGTAGTGGGAACTCATGCAATGTAAGCAGTGACGTACATCCGAGTGAACGAGACGGAGGGAAGTTAGCATAAAAGAAATTGGACTTAAATGCAGCCCCTATTGTGCTGGGTTAGACCCTACTCTGAAGTAGGAGCTAATTTAGTCCCCCAAAAAGGCGTAAACTAAAATCACTCCCAGTTCCTGCAGTGCGAACGCGCCAAAAAACGGGTACTTCCGGCAGTAGTTGCTCTGGTGCGAAAGCCCCTATGAAGTTTTTATTCTCTTCATTCAAATCAAATAAGTCAATAAAGAGATTTCACTCATACTATTCTTCAGGAATACTAGACCATAAGCAGTGTGCATTCTGAAAATAAGAGAAGTCTACCTTAGTTTGACCAGGCACAAAAAAATCTTCCCTATTTAGCCATTGTGTTTTTTAGGTTGTCTCACAAGACAACATAATAAGCATCCTCTGAGATCTGCTGACTGGGGACGTCTGGAAACATCCTTTACCAAACCACCCGCTTGTGATATAAAGGGGTTAATGATGTTTTATCTCTCTCTCCTTCTCTTTCTGTAGCTATCTGTCTGATCTGGATCGTATCGCCGAGTCCTCCTACCTTCCCACCCAGCAGGATGTTCTGAGGGTTCGAATCCCGACCACAGGGATTATTGAATACCCATTCGACCTTCAAAGCATCATTTTCAGGTAGAGGACACAGGGCAATTATTCATCAGCTTTCATTTGAAATTTAGGAAATGATTTTTTTTTTTTGTCCCACTGAATGTAGGTTAGCATTGAGAATATATCCACGCTGGAGAGTTATTAATATTTTCCTGAGCTGAAGATGACTTTCTAGTTTGTGACCTACAAAGATCAAGTCACACCCCACATCAATCAAAGTTGTCTCGGTTGCATTTTTCTATTGATTTGTTTGTCTTTATTGAGCCATCAAAACCCAAAAAAAACAATTTTCCAGTTTTCACTTGAGAGAGAAGCAGAGAAGTCGTGAGCTGAAGCACAAATTTAATTGAGTATTAAAAAGTTTTTTTTATGTTTTTAAAGGAAGTCTCTTATGCTCACCAAGCATGCATTTAGTTGATCAAAAATTCAGTAATATTGTGAAATAATATTTCAATTTAAAATATATGTTTTCTATTTGAATATATTGTAAAATGTAATTTATTGTGATCAAAGCTGAATTTTCAGCATCATTGCTCCAGTCTTCAGTGTCACATGATCCTTCAGAAATCATTCTAATATGCTGATTTGCTGCTCAAGAAACATTTCTGGTTATTATCAATGTTGAAAATAGTTGTGCTGCATAATATTTTTGTGGAAACTGTAATACTTTTTTTTCAGGTTTATTTGATGAATAGAAAGTTCAAAAGAACAGCATTTAATCTTTTGTAACATTATAAATGTCTTTACTGTCACTTTTGATCGATTTAATGCATCCTTGCTGAATTAAAGTATTAATTTCTTTTTTAAAAAGCATTCGAACGGTAGTGCATGCAGGGGCGTAGCAACATCTTGCTTTTTGAAAGATGACCATTACATTTTAAAGTGGTTTATTTTTCATGGCCACAGTGTGTATTGCCAGTTAAAAGGATTTTAAGCAGAAGCCACTGCCATCCTGTCGCTGTGGTTAAACAAATGCACAAGTGGTAAATTGTAGTCCCACCATGGTTAGCACTTACCAACTTCCGCAAATCTAATTTCTAGACGTTTGAAACTTTGTATTGTAGCACACTTTGGATAAAAGCATCTGCTAAATGAATAAATGTGAATGTAAATCAGTGAGGGCCAACATCATATAATGTAATTAATATTCATGACTCAAGGGTGTGGCCTATGTAGACAAAAACTAGCTCAATAAAACTAAAGTTCAATAAAAATGAGAGTTTGCAAAGGATTTTGTGAAGTAAAATTTGAACAAGAACTCCATCAAATTACAATACACTTTTAAAAATGATGTGCATTTTTCAGAACTACAGTAACTGATTCATAGTTTTTGCAACAGCATTTAGTTGTTTATGGAAAGTTTTCGTATCCAGTGCGGCGGCACATTTAAAGGGTTAGTTCACCCAAAAATGAAATTTCTGTCATTAATTACTCACCCTCATGTCGTTCCAAACCCGTAAGACCTTCGTTCATCTTCAGAACACAAATTAAGATATTTTTATGAAATCCATGAGGTTTTTTTTATCCTCCATTGAAAGCAATGAAATTACCACATTCAAGGTCCAGAAAAGTAGTAAAGACATGGATAAATAGTCAGCGTGACTACAGTGGTTCAACCTTAATGTTATGAAGTGACGAGAATACTTTTTTGTGCAAAAACAAAACAAAAATAACGACTTTATTCAACAATTTCCTCTCTCCTGTCATTCTCCTGCGCAGTTTATGTTGAAGTCACATCGCTTCCGTGTTTACGTACATCAGAACACCAAATCTGTATTGGCCGGCTCCTGCGTCAGCATCATACGCATGCATCGTGATGCGTCACGCCAGCCAATACTGGAATATGTTGAATAAATTTTTTTATTTCATTTTATTTATTTTTTTGTCGCTTCATAACATTAAGGTTGAACCACTGTAGTCACGTTGACTATTTTAACCGTGTCTTTACTAGTTCTCTGTACCTTGAATGTGGTAATTTCATTTCTTTCTATGGGAGATAAAAAAAAATAAAAAAAAAACTCTCAGATTTCATCAAAAAATATATTAATTTGTGTTCCGAAAATGAACAAAGGTCTTATGGGTTTGGAACAACATGAGGGTGAGTAATTAATGACAGAAATTTCATTTTTGGGTGAACTAACCCTTTAAAATCTGTCATGCTTATGAAAAGACGCTGATGAGATTCACAGCGTGTTTTTGAATCGTTCCTATGTGCGTGATATGAAAATTCATCAAAACACACACAAGAGATTATTCCTGCCCTCTCTGCCATATTGACTCCATAAATGATTACCATCAGCTCTGTGGTTGTTAATCTCTGTAAAACAGTCTTAAACCCACACGCACCTCATGCCGAGCTTCCCGGAAGAGAAAAACTGAGTTTGCACGGCCATCTCTCAATCTTTTTACATCTCGCTCTCTCTCTTGCTCTCTGTCTGTCCTCCTGCCAAAGTTCGCAAAGTGCGGAGTGAATGTGGAGACTCGTCCTACATTAAAGAGCGTGTGTATGTTCAGAAGTAGGTCACCGAGCCCCTGGCTGAAGGAAATGAGGACGCTTCTATCTGAAGGAGCTTTATTTTGGGCAGCCAATCCTAGAGGGCTCCATTTATCAAAGGCCCCTCTGTGAACTGCTGGCTCAGGACTGGAGCTCTGTCTCCACTAGGGGGCACTGCGCAAACCCCAAAATCAGTGCTGGATAAACAGCGCCATTCTGGCTGCACACGTTTACCATGTTTCTGAAATCTAGGGCTATGGGTATGTTCAGAATAGCATGCTAGCGTACTACTTTTATTGATTGTGCATTATGCTTATGTACAGTTTTTATCTTTATTGACTCATTAGGTGATTGAACTGACAAATGTTCACATAAAAATATTTTTATTTGCAGGATGATTCTTGAACTTGCTGGATTTAATGTGCAACATATTAAGGGTCAAGTGACAATGTAGCATACTACTGTTTGAATGTGTTAATTATTGCATAATTTTTTCTTTTTTTTAAATAGTAGCTAGTATACAGTATATATTTCATGGTATGCATAAGGTATTTTGTTCGGTATTTTGTTGCTTACATGCATACTGCATACTATGATGTATTCAGTATATGCATGCATATACTGTATACTGCCTGCCATTTTTTTTTTTTGAGTATATGAAACTGAAAAAGTGTGCATTATGCAATGATAAACTAACAGTACTATGCTATGCTATTGTCACAATACCTCACTATGTTGTAGATTCAGTACATCCAGCTGTCATCTCAGTGATTAATACACTTATTTTGCTTTTTTAATCCAAACAATAACATTTAATCCAAAAATTAAGTCAAGGAGGAGATAAGGGAGTTAAAATGTTTGATGTCACTTTCAGTGCATTCAGCACACTAGAAACTGTAAGTTCAGGTTGAGCACATTGCATTATGGGATACAGTACTCCGTGCACCATGTTCTGGTTGTGTACTGTGCATTTTAGCATGCTGACAAGGTCCTTCCATGCATACAGAAGATTTGCATACTGTGCACAGTATAATCATGAATTATTAATGCATATAATGTCTGTAACCAATCAATAATGCAAACGCTCGCTCTCTTTGTCTTTCAGGATGGTCGATGTAGGGGGTCAGAGGTCAGAGCGCAGGAAGTGGATCCACTGTTTTGAGAATGTGACGTCCATCATGTTCCTGGTGGCTCTGAGCGAGTACGATCAGGTTCTGGTGGAATCGGACAATGAGGTGAGCAGCTCTCAAACCCCCACAGTGCTTTATTTTACTATAGAAATGTTTACCTTTACTTTTCTGTGGCGGCTGTGTGGTTTTTAGTATTTTTTCTGGTAGTAATTTGCCAACTATGTAGCCAACTACAGTTTCAAATATTTATAATTTCATACTGCCTACTATTTCACACACTGTTTTTATGCAAGGAAAGGCCAGTTTATTTATATAGCACATTTCATACACAGCAGTAATTCAAAGTGCTTTTACGTTTAAAAAAAATCATAAAAGGTGCATAAGAAATACAAATATCAGCAAAAAGTCAGAAAACAAAATTATTAAAAATATAATTAAAATGTATTAAAACAAATTTTAAGGAATAGTAGTCAATATACAGTATATGCTATGCAGTAAGCAGCATATATATATTGTCGCTGTCGGCAGAAACCTCATATGTCCCAAACTGCTACTTTTCATGAAATGGAAAAAAACACTGTATGTTGACAAAGTTGACAACACTGTGTTGTTAAAGTTGATATTGTGGCTTTAATTGTGGTCAGACACTTGTCATTATATTATTAACATTTTACCAAAATCAAGCTCAAATTGAGTTACAAGGTTTGTGACCAGCGAATTCCTGAGAATTTCAGTCATAAGTGTTTTGTCTGTCATTATAACGAACACATCTGAGGCAGTAAGAGCATCTCATTGCATTTTTATCAACTTACAGATTATAAAATTTATTGTAGCTATGTGAGCGCTCAGTTTTTTCTGTCATTTGGCCAAAATCTCGTTATAAAAGATGAAGTGCTTCACACAGGCTATTTAAGACAGTATTGGCTATGACTCGATAAATGACAAATTGTAGACTAAGACTCTTTTCTTCTCCTCAAATAAATAAAACATTAGCTTTTATTTATATATATAGTGTTTCCTGAGTAAAGAAAACATGTACTTATTCAAACAACCAGTTCTTTATTTATCATTGCATTGCAAACAAGCAAAGATGGTGCAAAATGTGTGCGGCATTTCATTCACGATAGAGCCGGGTGGA
This sequence comes from Ctenopharyngodon idella, assembly GCF_019924925.1. Classification (NCBI taxonomy): domain Eukaryota; kingdom Metazoa; phylum Chordata; class Actinopteri; order Cypriniformes; family Xenocyprididae; genus Ctenopharyngodon; species Ctenopharyngodon idella. The sequence continues at coordinate 39,506,500 of NC_067221.1, read as the reverse complement.
GTTACGAGGTTTAGTCACAAGCTCTTTTTAATACTTTTCTTTGTTTAAATATTAGCAAAACCCACAGACAGACGCAAGGGTGACCAATAGTAATAATTTCTGAAAAAAATTAAAATGCATACAAACTATGGAGATACAAGGTTTCCGTATATATGAATGCATGTGTGTCGGTGAGTGTTTTTTCACTGTGCATTTTAACATATATAATTATCCATTCTTTGTCTGTGTTCAGAATCGTATGGAGGAGAGCAAGGCTCTGTTCAGGACAATAATCACATATCCATGGTTCCAAAACTCCTCTGTCATCCTCTTCCTCAACAAGAAGGACCTGCTGGAGGAGAAGATCTCTTACTCCCACCTGGTCGACTATTTCCCAGAGTTCGATGGTTTGTATTCCTCCTGTCGTACAGTGTTTTTCATGTAGACTGGTTTAATACAGACAGTACCAATGTATGCATGTGTTTTAGTAGCTGATGATATTATTAGTATTTCGTTGACATGTTTGAAGGCAGTAAAAATGCTGTACAAAATCTCCAAATCGATGTTTAAACCTTTCAAAACAGATCTGCCATGAGTTCTGAGGTTAAATTTTCAAAGAAAATATCCTTAATATGTTCTTATTGGCCTGATTTCGGATAAAATACTACACTACTTGTGATCTTGCAAAATCACGCAGAAGTAGTTTTTATGATAGTACAGAGTAGGGATGTGCAACAGCGATCGAGTACTCGACCGTGACAGCAAGGATCAATCATGTAAACGATGATTTTTTTTTCTCCTGATTGGTTAGCAGCACTTTGGGCGGCGCCCTGAGCTCTGATTGTTTAGCTTGCTACAACATACATTTTATGAACTATACACTACCATTCAAAAGTTTGGGGTCAGTAAGTTGTTTTTGTTGTTGTTGTTTTGAAAGAAATTAATATTTTCAGCAAGGACGCATTTAATTGATCAAAAGTAAGAGTAAAGACATTTATAACGTTACAAAACAACATATTTCAAATAAATGCCGTTCTTTTGAACTTTCCATTCATCAAAGAATCCTGAACAAATGCATCACATTTTCCATAAAAATAAAGCAGAAACTGTTTACAATATTGATAATCAGAAATGTTTCTTGAGCAGCGAATCATCATATTAGAATGATTTCTGAAGGATCATGTGACACTGAAGACTGGAGTAATGATGCTGAAAATTCAGCTTTGATCACAGGAATAAATTACATTTTAAAAATATTCACATAGAATACAATTTAAAATTGTAATAATATTTCACTGTATAATATTTTACTGTATTTTTGATCAAATAAAAGCTAGAAATTACTGTGAATGTTATCTCTACAAAGTTGTTTTTTACATCCATATTCAGTATCCCAAATTACCGAAAGAGTTATGGAAAAATCAGTTAGCTTTTGCACTTTATAAATACTATAAAATAAAAACATTAAAATGTAGTGTTTCATCATTCATCTTGGATGGTGCTGGTTGGTTTGGATCAAGGTGAAGAACTCCTCCAGGTCTCCTGAAGTGTTTAACTCCATGCACACATTGTTTTGCAGGGCCCCAGAGGGACGCCCAGGCTGCACGGGAGTTCATCCTGAAGATGTTTGTGGATCTGAACCCTGACAGCGACAAGATCATCTACTCGCATTTCACCTGCGCCACCGACACGGAGAACATCCGCTTCGTGTTCGCGGCGGTGAAAGACACCATCCTGCAGCTAAACCTGAAGGAATACAACCTGGTGTGAGACGTGTGACGAGTCCAACACCGCTCACACGAATCAGCATAGAACAGGCACCCACAGAGCGTGCGCACACCTACGTCCACACACACAACACACACACACACACACATATACACACACACGCATCATGTACACAGTCAGAAACACACGGTTCTTTTGATTTCTCTTTCCCAGCTTCCAGAGTTCTTCTCTTTCTGTCCAGCGGAATCGTAACGGACGTGTCCTGCTCATCGTTTATTTTTTATTTGTTTGCCAAAGTCTGTCCGCTCAGCACCGGCAGCTCTCGTCAAAGGCCTCTTTCCCTTTTATCAAATTTGACCACCGAAACGTGGCTTGGATTTGACAAAGGGCGTTAGACTCCGACTCGCCACTCCCAACGTTTGCGTATTTCAAGAAAATGTTGGATTGGCGGAGCTACAATGAGAATGATCTGTGATGCGCTGGCCTGAAAAACTGGAAGTGATGTTCCTTCCTCTTCCTGTACTATCACTCGCTCCAATCACGTCATCTGCTCCGAGAGTTTCTCGGGAATTCTGCCTGGATGAATGGAAAAATGTGGTGTTCACAGCCCTGCAAAAAGACAAAAATGACAAAAAATAAAAAAAATAAAAATCACAACATATTTACATACTTGTACATGGACACATGGACTAGTGCTGTGGTGCCAGAAGTTCCGAAACGGATCCATTGGATCCTTCTAGAATTCCGAGGATTCTGGCGGATTCTAGAATCCAGTGGATTCCAGCGGGTTCCACTGATGGTGTGGAGAACCTTTCACTCGCAGAGATGATTCTCTCGACGAGGCTAGTCTTCAACTCGCATCGATGAATGTAAACTTCATGTGAGAGCATCGCCAATGCAAAAAAAAAATCAACAAAAAATCTGAAAAAAAAAATGATAATGAACGAAAATAGTGTAAGAATGCCTATATAAGCAAAAAGCACGCGAGGGAGAGATGAAAAGAAATAAATCTGTGTATATTGCTGAGATGATCATTTTAAGAACTTTTTAATGATAAGTAACTATAGCTACTTCTACTGCTACAGAATATAAAGTAAATTATAACAGCAGTCGAATTAATGATGGGTAAGAGACAGCGTTAAGGATTTTTAAATGTGCGCGAAACAGGATTATACACATACGATAGGTATTGTTCTGCAGATTTCCACATTTAGAGTTGAAAATGATTGCATTGCTTCCTTCCCCCATGGTTGTTATGTTTTATCTTCCTTCCCGGTTTCGTTTTAACTTCGCGATCTAATAAATTAGTGCGTGATTATCTTTTTTTTTTCCGCTCACAAACAGATACTTTATCAATTCAGAATCCGGGCCGTAGACTCGCGGGTATCGTCGTCATCCAGCGGCCCAGATGCACACAATCCATTATTTGTTTATGTAGTTTTTTATTGACATAGCGTAAATTTTTCGGTCAACAATTTCAAGAATTTCGAAACAAAATTCCGGTGGGAACGTGGGAGGACGAGGGTGGGGGGACAGGAAAGCATTCATGCGCTGAAGTTAATTGATTGTGTATATTTATATTTGTAAATACGTATACACATTATTGCTTATGTACAAAACGTCTGTGGTACACTATCTTTGGCAGAAAAAAAGAGAAAAAAAAACACTTTTTCGTAATTGTGTACGGTTCTGTTGGTTTTCTTATGAATTACAATATTATTGATACTGTGATTCTTCGTTTTAAGTTTTGATTTTTCTTTTTTTGGTCACTATGAATACGTCAAATGATATACACATAGCTGTACACGATGGTAACGTGTGGAGGACGAATGTGGTTTTAAAAAACGACGCGCACGGTTATGATGAGCAATAGTCTGAGAAAACCTAGAGCGTTTGGAAACATCGGAGAGGGATGGCGAAACAGCCTTCTCTACAGTGTGAATGTTATATGAGATAAAAATAAAAAATATGATTTTTAAGCAAAAGAAAAGATTAATTAAATAAAGAACATTTTATTTATATAATTTATGGACCAGATCTGAAGTTGTTGATAATTTGAATGCTATTGTTTGCTCTTTCCTATTTGAAGCACTCCCATGTTATGAGACAGAAATAGGAGACTAGTGTCTGTACTGCTGTATAAACCTCCGTTATGGATAAAAATGATCAGCTTTTTTGTTTTAATTTTCTATTTTAATTTTTTTTCCCCAAGCACACAATATATTGTACTATAAATATATTTCCCTAACCACACTTTTCACTTTCCTACAGAATTTTTTTTTTAATTGTTTAATTTCCAAATGATGTTTAGGTGAAGTGCTTAAAAACAAACATAGGAAATGTACCATATGAAAATAGACAGCTTTTTATCTGTGATTGAAGATCTATTTGGTTGACGCTTGCAAGTAGTGACTTTTTCTTTCGATTTTGATTTTATTTGAATTTCTTTCTAAATTCACAGCTTGTTTCCTTCATTGTGTATGTGATGCACAGATAGAAAAAAAGTGTTATTTTACAGTTGATATTTTATACAGGTGATGTTTCATTCATTTTCATCAAGGGCTACGAAAAACATGCCACATGAAAACCAGAAGCAATTGGTCACAGCCCAAAGTGTGGTTCGGTATCAAGAGAAACTTCTCTTTTTTTGTACGTGATCAGTTTCAAGCAGATTCAGAAATACACCCATTCCACCAAATGCATTATTCATTATTTTATCACATTTGCTGCCATGCATCTGAGTTCATCACTTGCCACGGTCATACTAGAGAAGCATTCCCAAACACTTACTTGATGGATATAAAACCTGACGTGATATTTGTAAACGGAACCCGTGTAATTCAGTGTTTAAGTGGGGTTTGGAAACGTCACACCATTTTGTAAATCTTGCAGTGTTTTCTTAACTGTTTGTAGTGAGTTAGATTTGAAGACACTGAAGCAAATCGTGGCCATTGAGCACTTAATCATCTAAAATGGCATCATATTGACACGTGTCTTACTCTGAAGTGTTCAAATGGATCTTGCGCCGTGACAGATCGAGGCTGCCTACACTAGACGAGGCAAAGCGACTGTTGTTTGTCGCGCCACGCCGCATCCAGGCCCTGTTTACACTAGTGTGTTTTCGTTTTAAAATGCATAACTTTTGCTACGGTTACACCTGCCGTCCACACTACTCCTGAGTTTTCAACCCTCGAAAACTTTTACTCTGTATTTGCGTTTCTGTGTAGATTGACCAAAACGGACGCTTTTGAAAACAAAGGCGTGGCCAGGGTTGCCAGGTTTTCACAACAAAACCCACCTCAAAAACTAGTTGGGTTTCAGGGGGGTCCCCCGGTAAAAATCATGTTCCAGGGGTAAAATCCACGTTTTTGGCAGGGTTCCTCTGGTAACATTTGCATTCCATGGGGCTAAATATCATGTTATTTGAGGTCGCTTCAACCCGCGGACATTAAAAACAACCCGCGGCAACAGTGTTAAAGTAGCCCAATTCCACGGGAAAACTGCGGACTTGGCAACACTGGGTGTGGCTGCCCACATTCTCTCCCTGATTGGGTCTTTTGGATCATTGTGTATCCTTCCCTGATTCGTCAAGCCCCTATCATATGACCATTATGCTACCGTTAGACAACAATATGATCAGCCTCAACGACTGTGTAAACAATAACATGGAGATGTCAGCCATTATAATAATTGTATGCACATGCCCAGTGTCCATGATTAGTCATGCGTTTTTGGTCGTGTAGTGTGGATGGAGATCTTTTCAGAAACCCCAGTATGGACGAGGATCGTTTTCATTTTAAAACGCCGTGTTAAAAGGAAAACGCATTAGTGTGGACAGCCCCAGTGTAGACAGCATCTTTTTTTATAATGGGTTTTATTTGCTTTTGTCCCGCCGCTCGCATCTGGTGTAGACGCAGCGTCAGTTTACTGCGGCTGTCGAAAATTATGGCTCTGCTCACTATGAGAATGTGTTGCTTTGTTGTGTCTGTGGTTGGAAAGCCTTCGATTGTAAGAAGGGGACGTTATTCGGCATAGCTTTGATTTGTTTAGTTTTTTTTGTGCCACAAGGCAAATGCCTAGAAACGCGTTGAGCCGCAGGGCGACCGTTCAAGCTACACATATCCATAAATGTGCCAGTTCCTGAAGTATCGTTTTTTTTGACGTTCCCTCAAGAACCTCTACCTCTGTGAACCATGTGGTGTTTTTTGGGCATTTTAGGATTGGTAGTCATGTGACAAGCACACTTCTTTTGTCAGTAGGGCACAGTCGATGAGGTTTGGAGGCAAAACTTTGTTTGTTTATTGGATCCTGCCAATGACCTGCATGTATTTTGTTTGCTTCATACACTGAACACAGCAGTAAATCAAAACCTTCCTCAGGTCAAATATTCTTCTTTGGCCAACTTCCTAATTCTCCAGCGAGTGGTAAATGGAAAATAGCATCCGTCCCATTGTTGGCAAGAGAATTGTCCGCCTGCAGCTTTCTATTTCGGTTCTGAAGTGGACAGGTGAATAGACATATCGGTTATGAAAGCTTTGGCTGTTCTCAAAGGCATCTGGTCAACAATACTGTGTACAAATGCATAAACGCAGATGCTTGACCAATGCATTGCAAACATGTCGTCTTGTTGTTACTGCATTGCTCTAACATCATTCAGTACTCAAGAGGGCGCTAGAGTTTCCTTCGAATATATGTGCCATTAAACCAGATGTTATTATTCCTGAAAAGGAAATTTGGCTGTAGAGGTTGCTATTGTTCGAACCAAATTCTCAGTATTCACTTCATTTCAGAGACTCAAAAATGAATCTTATGCATTCCTGTAAGAGCTTTCTCTAGTGTGTAGGCACCTAAAGATGAATCAATGATGGTTGTGATTTGATTCAGTGATTCATTGTGATGGAATGAACATATGGATCTTGTTGGATGCTCCTTTTGTTGACATCGAGTCAGATTTGCTGCCCCATTGCAGTTATTTCCATATTCCAAGTATGTTTACTGGTACGGTTAGATGCATCTGTGTGGTGGATGGTCAAATGAAGTTCTGACCCAGTGAAAGAGTCATTAAAAATTGATTTTATCTCCTGTTCTTTTCTTGTAATACATTACCTGAAAGCTGTTATGCCCAGGACCACTTTAATATTTTCTCTTTTTGTTAACAGGACTATCATGTACATTTTATTTGGGTTTTCTCTCTCATTCTTTCTCTGCTTCTTTTTGCCCTTTTATTTTGTAATTATACCAAATGTAAATGTTGTATAATATTGTGCGTGCCAATCCCCTTCTCTGAGACTGACTCTTAACAAGTGCCAATTGTTGTCCAAATCACATGCGGACCGTGAAATTAGACATGGTCCCCTTTTAAAAATGAGTAAAACACTAAATAAGAGAGTAAACGGATTTACTTTATATTTAAGTTGGAAGATAAACTGCTGTTTTTCTCTTTTCTTTTCTTTTTTTTTTTAAGGAATTGTAATTATTAAAGCATGTGCTCTTTGTCCAGGTGGGAGTTTTGGGCTCAGACAAACATCGAAATCCTCGAGACGAGGAAACATAGTGGAAATTTATTTTACGACATTCTCGCCATATTTTGTTGTTGTTTTTATTTGTATTTGTTTCATTTCAACCACTGTTGCCTGAACCTCATTCAAACATGGAAATGATTTTCATAACCGCCTTCTAAAAAAAGAAAAATTATAAAGTATCTGTTTTAAATTTAAATAAATTTGTTCCTATACTTGCTGATTGTCTTGTAACTTGTTTTCTTTGCAGTGCCTGAAATGTTGAAGTGTTAAAAATCTGCTGATTGCTACTTTTCAAAATGTTTGAAGTGCATTATATTCATTCTGTTTTATCTGCATTATAAATTCAGCACAGAAGTCACAGAATGTCCTTTATTTTAAATTGTTTGCTAAATATAGTTGGGTTTTTTGTCCAGAAGGGAGCACACAGAGATTGCATAGAGAGAAAATTCCCTACCAGCTAAAGAATCTAAAACTTAAAAACACATTGTAGAGGGAATTGCATGCATTTACGACTGTTTTAAACAGTGGTGTAATTCATTATTTATAATATGCTTGATCAATTGGTTTGTTTTTAAAAGTTGTTTAATATGCATTAGGCAGTTTTTGTAGCTAATAAACCCAATGGCGAAAATATGAATGACCCCATGAGACCCAGGCAAAAATGCATTTATATATATATATATATATATATATATATATATATATTTCATCAGAATATTGTTCTTTGCATTATATTATATTATATTATATTATATTATATTATATTATATTATATTATATTATATTTATTATATTATATTAGAAATCACAGGATGCCGTCTTGAATACTCCAGGAATATTTCTGGTCTTGGAGATATTAATAAATAACACGTTCACTACAGTGGAAATGGTCCCATGGGTGCAGTTGCCTATAGTGCAGGTTGGAGTCGCTGTGCACTGACCGGGAACAAAAGCAGCGCAATTCCAACACCTTCCACCGACAGACACACTTCCGGTGTTACTGTTATTTCATCCATTTGACATCTTAAAATGGGCCTACTGAGCGCCACCTTAAATCCCGCATGCGAACGCACTAAGGTACAAATCCTACTATGATAAAGGCTTGTCTTATGAATATTACTGACGCAACATGGCGTTCGCCCGGTAGTCCTGTCTGATTGGCTGCAGAGCAAACGCTACTGTTGTAAACAGTACCAAACAGGTCTCGTTATAAAATTTGATCTAGATATAGAAAAAAAGGCCTCAAAGGACAAATAATGAATATAGATTTTAAGAATTTAAGGAGTTAATCTTCAAAGTACACCTTCCTAAAATAAATATTAATCATTTAATTGAAGGACATTTTATTACATATACAGTTACTGTACAACACATTCATTTTGAGATGTTAAGTAGGTGTCACTGTGTACTTATATTTTATGACAAAAATACATTTGTGTTGCCACCAAAGTAGTGCAGAATAAAACACAATAAAGCTACAGAAACTTTTCGATATAGTTGTGGAAGGTTAAATAGATTTAATTTTAGTATCGGAGACCCAGGAACAAACCAGACCGCTCACTGAATATTCATGAGGTGATGTAAATATACGCTCCCGGAAGGTTACCAGGCAACGTGAGCACGGTGTGATTAATATTCATGAGTAAAGCCTTCCCCGTAGTAGAATCCGTAATTTGGCGTCTTGCATCACATGAGTCTGTACATACGAGTCCTGAAGCGGCGGAACTACGAGGCATGATTTTCCGAGCACAGGCAGCTTTTTCACCGCTTATAGACAGACACACGCAAGACTAGCGTACAAACGACCAGTTTTAGACGTTTTTTGCTCATTTTTAAACGCATTCTGCTAATTTTCTCCAATATAAACGCATCTGTTAGCTTTAGCCAGGTAGCTTGTAGCTGGAAATTGGGCAAGTATGATCAGCCTGGCAGTGGATTAATCGCTGAAATTGGCCTATTCCAACAGAAGATTTATTTTTCGTATGTGAAACCGCAATGTCACACACTGTAGTAAAGATAACCTGTTGTTTTTGTTATTCTAAAGGCAGAGCTATCTGAAGTTGATGTAGGTTTTGCAAAGCTGAACAACAAAATCCAGGAAAACTGGAGATCATAGCCAGGAAATCTGTTCAGGAGACCAGACTAAAGACCTTTCTACCTTCAAATTGATCAGTTTAGACCAAAACAAGACCGAACAAAGAAAATATCCATCCAAAGGCTTTTCATATCATCTACAGAGAAAGAATAAAGCACAAAAACAGGCTGATATGATGTTTCCACAAGCCAGGCACTCGGTAAGTGTCTCATTCTCCTTCATTCATGCTGATTGTTACACAGCAGCTGTTACGGACATTGTATTGCTTTCATATTGATGTAACAGAAAATACCGTGTAATTACCATTTTATTTGTTTGTATATGGTGATATAATGTTTAGTGGACATGAACCCTGATTATACCATGTTTTTGGGCATGCACCATGGTAATACCATGTTGCTCATGCGCTAAAATGCGTGTTTTTTGACGTCTACAATGGCAATACCATGTTTTTTGGTTATGTCCACTTAGTACTATGGTAAAGTTCTGTTATCAGTTGGTAATAGTACTTTTAGATTAGGATTTTTTTTTCACCAGAGATAATGTGATGTACAATTCTAAATTTTAAAGCTCTTCTGTTTTTTAGTGTGATATAGAGCTACTAAGTCCACTTAGTTTTGTGCACCTAATGCAAAAAAAAATAGTTTTTGTTGACTATTGAGCCAGTGTGAGCTTTAAAAATGTGGTCAGGTTCTCATTGTCTCGTGTTCAGTCTGTATCCTTCCTCCTGCAAAAGCTGGATCTACTTGTTTTTAGTAGAAGTGCATGGACATTGTTTATGAACATTACTATTGAAAGACGTACATAAAGCATATTGTTTTGAAAGCATTGTTAAAATTAGCCTCAGAAAGAATCGATTAACTAATGTTTATCAATGAAGTGTTGTTAATTCTGGTGGAAAGATTTTTCGCCTTAATTTGGATCAAAGTTCACCCCAGAGACATGTCTTTGTGTATTTTGCCATGCTAAATAGATGAAAAGATTGCAGTGGCTCCTTAATGTTTTCTTTTCTTGATCTTTGGCGGTTTTTGTTCACAGTTTGGTCTTTATCTCATGATTCAGATGTCAGGTTTCCAGGTAGTATGTCTAAATGAAAGCATTTCTGAATGTATTCTGGTTCAGGTAGGGTCGGAGATGCTTGTTTGCACACCAGTTGCCTGGTTCCCTCCCTGTAGAGGCTTAATTGTGTCGTTTCCATGAATTGTTCCTGTGCACACAGTGGGCAGCTTGTGTTAATGAGTCCCCAGTCATTATTTTGTTTGCACTCAAGCCTAATTGCCTTTTCCCCCGTGCATACAGGCATATGTGTACACACAAACACAAGGACGCTAAATGAAAACCACATAAATGGATGGTTTTGGAGGTTTCTGTAATTGAGGGCTTTTTGCTATTCAGAGAGTAGAATTTAGGAGAACATTTCAGTGTTCAGCAAACTTGAGATGTCTGCGAGGAAGTGAACGAGACGTTCTGACACTTGAACCGATTGAAATTTGAGCCTGAGCAGTGTCCTGAAACGATTCCTGAGTCCGCTATTTCATATTTTATTTTGAAGCATGTTAATGATGGTGTTTTCAGTTGGTATTGATATACTGTAGGTCTCTGCCTTAGTTTCATGAAGTAACAATTAAAACTACAACATCTTCAGCCCCTTGTCCAGAAACCCTAAAGAAATCTGAGGGTACGTTAGGGCTGCACGATTATGACAAATATCATAATTGTCAATTATTCCCTTGAAATTGTAATTGCGATTTATTAATAACGATTATCACAATTACATTGAATGATGTTTTGAATAGCTTTATACCATTGTATAAAGCAACTGCATGCCATATTTTTATGTAAAAATAAAAAAATAAGCTGAAAACACTCTTCCTGAAATGTTTTTATTGCTTTTCTATAGCATTAAACCTCAAATGTCAATTGTAGATTGGTTTTTTTTTTTCTTAAAAAAAAAAAAAGAAAAAAAAAGTAAACATACATGTAATAATAATAGGGGCTATTGCACCATGTTGTTTTAGGAACTTAGTTATAGGGACTAGCCACCAGGGTGGTTCCCCGAGAACTAATGCTCCCCTATGGCCATTTTCCTGGTTTCATTCGCACCGCCAGTAGGAACTCTGAAGTGACGTAAACTGCGCTTGTTGTTGTGACGGTGCTGAGAACAGCTCAGCCAGAGCCTGAGCACACAGTGCTCGCATTCTCCGTCTTCATTCGTTTACGATCTGTTTAACAGTCCTGTCTAATACATTATTAAATAGAACTGTATTACAAAGAAAGTAGACAGTATATGAAAAAGTATTAGCTTTTGATGTGTGGTTGATGGTCCACACTAGCTGAGCAGACATATAATCATGTTTCGCTTGGTCCGCTCAAAGTCGTGCTGGATTTTCTTCTTAGTGTAAGGTTGAGAGGTCCATCTATCACTGCTTTCCATGTTTGTAGAGTTAGTTATTGGAGTATATAGGCTGTGTACGTGACTTTTTAAAAATGGCGAGTGTTGGTGTTTCGTGTCTGTTCGACGAATCAGTGCACACTTACGTCCCTAGCAGTTCCGTAATCGTGATTAGAAATTTGATTAATTGTGCAGCCCTCGGGTAAGTTTACATAACAACGATGTACTAAATATGGAAAAGTTTTTCCTTTGCTTTTATCGCGTACAGACAACAACATTGTCAAAGTGATCCCCCTTCACATGTGTCCATGAAAATGACTAAAACGCTGTATTATTCATGCCTGGCCAGTAGTTGGCGATGTCACTTTGTAAAGAAACATTACGCGCCTATAGACTGAACACATAATACACATGCGCGTGACGTCACCATTTTCACAAATTCATGTTTTTGTTGTTTACATGGAGGTATCATTTTCAAAAACGTGCACTTTTGCTTTTTTGTATTTATTTATTTTTGGCATTTTTGCCTTTATTATGACAGGACAGTAAGTTGACAGGAAGCGAAGTTGGAGAGAGTGAGGGGGATGGGATCGGGAAAGGTCCTTGGGACACCTGAAGTGCAACTGCGCTATATGTCGGTACGCTGCCCATGAGGCTATTGGCATGGATGGAAAAAAACTTGCACTTTGAAACCCGTTTTCAGGCTGGCAAAACACCATTGTCATGTAAATGAACGGCCATAATTCATAAATAAATTAAATGTAAATTCTTTTATAATTTAAAACCAGTCCTAATAAGATAAAACAAGAATATTCTAAAAATCAAATAGGAACTTACTGTATTATTTATTATTTTTAAATTATATACATAATTTAATTCTAAAATGTAAGCATTATATGTATATTTCCAAGTATGTTTAATAAATATTAATTCTAAAGTACATAAATAATTATTTACTTTAATGTCATTTCGTAGAGAATTCCAGTTTGATCCCATTAGGAATTATTTCCAAAGTATGACAGCATTTCTTTAGAGATTATTTTGTTGTTGTTTACAAGGCTCTAGTGTCTTAAAATAAGAGATTAATACATCAACAGCGAAAACTGACCACTTTAAAGACGTTATGTTGACATGTCTTACTGCCGCTGATGAATTCTTAAGTACACTGACCAAACTTTGGTCTTAAACCTCAGAAATTTCAGAAGAAGTGGGAATCAGGCAGAGATTAACTGCAGGATCCCAAATCGTGGATTAGGAGTTACAGCCGACTGCTCTGTTTAATCTTAGCCTCAAAGATTTACTCTGTTCTTTGGTATTTGGGATCTTTGGGATCAGTTTGACTTATCAAACCTCTGAAGTTACTTATCGACTTTTGGTCGATAGATTTGATAGTTGTTTTGGGACAAATCCTGCACAGCGCTAGGAATTGTTTCAAAGGGAAGGATATTTTGCTCCAAACATTGGAACTGTCAGGACTGAGAAAGATTCTTCTTTTAAAAAAATAGAAAACACTTCATTCTAAATGAAGCATGTGTGACACTGTTTCTCTTAATCCAATTGTTGGTCCTTTTCGGCTTGTTTGTGGTAATAAGTCAGGCCCAGTGGATTATGGTTAAGGATTACTGCTTCAGCTTTGTTTGGTGACCATAAGCAGCTATTCGTCAGATTGCGATGACCATCGTCTTCCTCTCTCCATCTGAACTCTTGAACTCTGCTCAGTGGAGATAATGGACAATACCAAACTCCACTTCTCTGAGCAGCCATCTTGTGCTGAGATAACGCACTGATCTTTTGAGCTCCTGTGTTGATATCATTGTTTTGGTCGTAGGAACATTTAGGAAAGCATTTTTTCTTTTTCATAAAGTTTAAAAAATTAAGCTTCCAATTGACCCTTTTCACATTTCTGGGGTTCTCAGAACCAGAAGTCATCATAGTTGGGTAAACGTCTATAGTGGTGAATGGGAGGTGATAGAAAATGTAATTTTTGTATTTCCATTTGCTCCAATAGCAAAAGAAAGAAGTCAATGAAAGCATTTTCAAGAACCAGTTCCAAATTTCCAAGAATCAGGGTTTCGATAAGACACGTGCATTTCGATTCCGTTTAACAATTCCTGTGTTTGCATTTTAATGTGATTTTAACCATTAAAGTGAAAGAAGAGAACACAGTTTGGCACTAGTGAACACAGTTTGGCACTAGTGCGCTGTTTTCGCACAGAAGGCCGCCTCTCATATAGGGCGCGAATACTGAATTGAGTTATCTTTCGCATCTTCTTGCGCTTGAACAGACACATATACACAAAATTATGTCAAAATATCTATGTAAACACAGTCAGTTTTGTCTTAAGTGAACGTGAACAGTTGAGGAAAAAAACGTATGTGTAACAGTATATTGGATCCGTGCATTCAGACTTAAAGTGACAGCAGCCTAATAAACCCACTGCAGTCTGTATTATTTGTATTATCTGTATTAGTTAGGCTAGTTGTTTTTGCTGTGGTATTTTTTTTTTTTTTTTAAACCATAGGCAAAAGTTCCTCATCTAAGTGTTCTTAAGGCTGTTGATTTTTGTTCTTGGTATTCAGCTGCAATAGAATGCTTTGCAAAAAAGATGTTTTATATCTAAATGTTTGACCCTTTTTTTTGCCTTATTGTAGAGTTGCACGATTCTGGATAAAATGAGAATCACGATTTTTTGATTTCAAATAAAGATCACGATTCTCCCACGATTCTGAATATATAACTAAACAAAATAATGTTATTTACTAGAGTTCTGACAAAATATTAATTGCTGGGAAAATGTTTAATGTTTTCGAATGAATTCAATGACTCATTAATAAATACATTACTGTACATTCAATACATTCATTACTGGATGAATCAGTGTTTTTGAACAAATATTTTGAATGAATGATTCAATGACATACATTTTTTAACAGTCACTTGTCGCCACCTAGTGGCGTAAGATGCAATTAATACAACCGTTATTTGAAGCACCAAGTTAGTTTCAAAAGGTGGTTTGATCTATTTTAATAGCTATTGTAGACATCAGTGTTTATATTCTAACTTTAAACTTTTATCTCAGTACTTCTGTGATAATTTGATTATTTGTAACACAGAAATAACTACTGTGTGGTTCAAAACTGCTCTCTCTGGATCAACGCAGCAGCACGAAAACAGATTTGAATGTTCCAATATGATTTGTCAAAGGTTTAATAGACACGGGCGAATCATTGTCATTAATAAAATAAGATTGCGTGGGTGTTTGAATCTTTTTACGATTAATCGTGCAGCTCTACCTTTTTGAAATCGAAACTTGGAATCGATAAGAAGCAGAATCGGAATCATTAAAATTCAAACGATACCCAAACCAACTTTTTTTTGTTTGTTTGTTTGTTGTTGTTGTTGTTTTTTTGTACCTACTGGTACCGTAGTATCTGTGCATTTGACAACCTTACACGCAGCAGTGTTAATTAGTTTTTTGTCATTGACTGCCAAGGTAATTTAAAACAAAGCTTTGTGGTTACTGTGGTGTTCCGGGTGGTTTCTAGGTTGTTGCTATGTTTTTGCGTAGTGTTCTGGGTTGTTGCTAGGGTGTTGCTACGTGGTTGGTGTGGTGTTCGGGATGATTGCTAGGGTGTTGCTACGTGATTGGTGTGGTGTTCCGGATGGCTGCTAGTATGTTGCTTTGTGGTTGCTGTGGTGTTCCAGGTGGTTGCTAGGGTATTGCTATGAGGTTGCTGTGGTGTTCTGGGTGGTTGCTGTGTAAAAAAAGTTCAATCTCTTAGAAAAGTGATAGCACATCTCTCTTCAACAAGCCGGATGATTGTAGTACAAAAGAGGTGCATGCCAAAGTTAATTACTTAGTGTTTGGGTTTGTTCAAGTCTATAACCCTCAGTATGAGCAATAATAATAGTGATGCTTGACTTGGCAGACACTACAAGGATTTAACAGTCTGATGCCATGGAGAACCTTCTTCCACAAAGAACCTTTTATACTCTAGTCTAGTGCTTTAGAAAACCATCTACATACCAGTGCTTTAAAGAAACCAGAAACCAAACACTGAAGAACCTGCAATGAAACATCAAGAACTTTACAAATCTCCAAAGTACCATATATAAGCTCAAATATAAATGCCTCTTTAAAAATCGGTGATGATTCATCAGGAAATTCGAAGAAACACTGATTGTCATTTTCTGGGAAGTTGTAAGCATGTTTTTTTTTTTATGCTCTTTCTCAG
The DNA here is from genome assembly GCF_019924925.1 of Ctenopharyngodon idella. Classification (NCBI taxonomy): domain Eukaryota; kingdom Metazoa; phylum Chordata; class Actinopteri; order Cypriniformes; family Xenocyprididae; genus Ctenopharyngodon; species Ctenopharyngodon idella. The sequence continues at coordinate 39,490,548 of NC_067221.1, read as the reverse complement.
CTCGTGATGTCACAGCATGATTGTTACATTTCACTTTTGAATTCTGTTTGATATGCACTAATCAGCTGTGAACGTTTAGCAGGATTGAGTGTGTGAGACGTGTGTTTGTACAGGAGCAGGTGCATGAGAGACATATGTGTGGTTCTTCTGCAGTCAGCTATCTCTCTGTCTCATCGCTTATCTTTGTTTATGTACATACTGCTGTTTGCTAAGGCAAGCATCGCTGTTATTATTGCTTATACGTGAGTTAATGATTGAAACTAGTGCTGCATGATTTGGGGTGGGGAAATCAAATTGCGATTTTTGTTAAAAATTGTGATTGCGAATTAAAAATTAAGAAAAAAGAAAACTAACCAAAAAAAAAACTCCAGTTTTACTGTGCTTGTTTGTACACTCTTAAAAATAAAGGTTCCAAAAAGGGGTTTTCACAGCGATGTCATAGAAGATAGAACTATTTTTGTTTCCCCAAAGAACCTTTCAGTGAACAGTTATTAAAAGACCCATTTTTTCTTAGTTTGAAGAAAAATCTAAAGAACTTTTTCCATTATAAAGAACCTCCATGGATGTTAAAGGTTCATTATAGAACGATGCCAATAAAGAAACTTTTATTTTTTTTTTAAGAGTGTAGAGCTGCCTAATTTGTCCAAAAAGCTTGCGATTATATATCAATATGGCTATATAGTAATTAGGGCTGCAATAATTGATAATAATCGATAATGAAAATCATCAACAACGAATGTCATTATGGATTAGTCACGTCTGCCCACTGTGCATGGAAAACTTCAGCAAGTTGCACTGTCAAATTACAGCACTGAATAAAGCATTTTTATGTACAAATTGCGTCTAAAATTAGCGGAGGAAACGGAGAAACGATAAAGATACGTGATCCAAGCTTCCCAAAACATGAAAAGCTAATGCATTAGCGTAATGTTTAACGTGGCTTGCCCTGTCAGGCGCTTTGACAGATGAGTGTGCTGTTTAATTTGTGATGTGTTTCATAACACTTTCATTCTACCGTTATATTCTTATCTGTAAGTGTTACAAATTCACGGAAGTATTTCCATTTTGCATGAAGGTTCACCCTGACAGTCTGCGTTAAACTTCAGACTTTACTGAAT